>NC_138308.1:22880000-23237500 GCF_965601325.2 Salmo salar
AGCTAGCTAACAGTACACTTTAACTTGAAATGAAACCACTTTCTGTCAAAATTGGAAACGTGTAATTTCTGAAAATGTAGCTAGACTATCTTGGATGGACGCATCTCCTGTCAGATGCCATGGTTGCCCTTAGTTTGAAGATGTAATCCGAAGACAGGTGTTTTCTCCATCTCCGTAGCTATCATACTTGAATTCCACTGATTTCAAAACTGTCCTCCAGAAAGTGGAGAGCATAGACGTAACGTTAGCTAGCGAGCCAGCCAGCTAACGTTAGCTAGCTAACAGTACACTTTAACTTGACATTAGGCTTATGCAGTTTTACTACGCGATACATTTTTAAAGCTGCATTAGACAGGGTTACCTAGATATACTGACCAGCTCAAATAGACAGAAGGATGCTAAATGGCAGACCAATCCAAACTCATCTCTTGGCATGTCCAGCCCACTAATTATCTCAGCCAATCATGGCTAGCGGGAAGTTTTGTCTTTTTCTGTGGCTAAACCAACTAGGCTCGTAATTTAACAATTGTATTTGTATTTACAAATGGCATACACGTTTGTAATTAAGGCACATAAGTTCACATGTTCGAGAAGGCATTTCTGCCAAAAAATGTATTTTGATAAAAAATCTAGTTTACGTTCAAATGGCTTTCCTGTGAAGTAGTGACCCGCGACATATGCCTACTTTCCTGAAACGGGTCAAAGAAACATTCAATCATATACTTTGCATAAAAACCCAAATAAAAGTATGAAGATAGAAAGATGTGTGTCATGAATGCTAGAGTGGAGGTTTAAAAACTACAGCTGCATATGCATATTTGCCAAAATGGCATATCCTGCACGTATACATTACCGGTCAAAAGTTTTAGAACACCCACTAAGGGTTTTTCTTTCTTTGTACTATTTTCTACATGGTAGAATAATAGTTTTTATAGCTTCACTATGAAATAGCACACATGGAATCATGTACTAACCAAAAAACTGTTAAACATAACAAAATATATTTTATATTTGACCTACCCAGAGCCAGTTGCAAAGCATTCCAGTTGAAGCTGGTTGAGAGAATTCCAAGAGTGTGCAAAGCTGTCATCAAGGCAAAGGGTGGCTATTTGAAGAATCTCAAATATAAAATATATTTTGTTTTTACATGATTCCATATGTGTTATTTCATAGTTTTGATTTCTTCACTATTATTCTACAATATAGAAAATAGTTAAAATAAAGAAAAATCCTTGCATGAGTAGGTGTTCTAAAACGTTTGACCAGTAGTGTAGCTTGCATTACAATCTTTTCTAACAGCTTGGCAAAATGTATACAATGTGATATGCAATAAACCAGATGACTTCTCAAAAGTCAGCAGCTGCCTAACCTTCTAAAAGTTGACTGTGCCAAATTATTTCCAATCCATTATGAGTGAGTGTGATGTATGTTTTCCATAGTGTATGTTTCATACAGGGGTTGGCACCGAAATTATTTTTGATCAGTTCCACTGTTCCGACCAACAAAATAAGGTTCTAAACCAGTTCGAACTAAAAACAATACCCGTTTATATCGTTCCTTTTTAAACCGCTGCATTTTTTTATTTTTATATATTTTTTTACATTTAGATTGACGTTAAATTACTTCACCAATCAGTGTGGATAGAGCAGCTAGCTGTGGAGCGAGTAAGCGATTTTAAAGAAATATAATAATAATTTAAAATGTATAGGAAAGTCGTTAACAGCAAATTGTATTTTGCCGTAACAGCATGATTTAATCATAATAAAAGAGAAACGGGAAGTTTTTTGCCAGTCACAGTGTAGAGCGTGAGATGCACCAAATGTTGAGGGTGAAGAGAGTGATGGAAGCTTGCCTTGAAGCGCTGGGCATCTTGTTATGACATGCATTATCTGAATTAGGCCCACAGTATTATACCTACGGAGAAGAGGCTTCTATCGCGGAACTTTGAATGTCTTTGAACTGCCGAGTTGGTTTAACGTTGGACCAGAGCAAACGTTAGCTAGCTAACAAGCTTGTGTGTTCAGAGCAGGAGTAGAATTAAAAACATTTTGTAATTGTAGTAAATCAATCCAAGGCGCTGATACAGCCCGACCGGATGATGCAGTTGGTGTTACAGCCAGACAGGATGCTCTCAATGGTGCATCTGTCAAAGTTTGTGAGGGTCTTAGGGTCCAAGACTCATTTCTTCAGCCTTCTGAAGTTGGACAGATGCTGTTGGGCCTTCTTCACCGCACTCTCTGTGTGGGTGGACTATTTCACATTGTCAGTGATGTTTATGCCGAGGAACTTAAAGCTTTTCACCATCTCCACTGCGGCCCTGTCCATGTGGATGGGGGCGTGCTCCTTCTGACTGGGCTTTGCTAGGAGGGCTTTCAAACATCCTATTACACTTGTGTTGCCTAGTATTAAAACAATCCAATAGAACTTACGTTGATTTAGTGAGAATACTGCCTTTTCTGTTTCTATAGCTATTACTAACCAACCTGTTAGGCATGTGATGTAGCCTACTCTTGCATCATATGGTCTTGCATCAAGTACTGCCTAGTGTATGTGATGGACCACATCATCCAATTTACAGGGAAACTGTGTATCAAACAGTGTGCAAAGCCCAGGCCTTTTGTAAAGCGTGACAAAAAATAAAATAAAAGCTAGCCGGCAAACAGAATTGAATTGACCTGTACATTTCATTTACACAGTGGAGTGCCAAGCCACGGATATTGCAGATGCAAATTGTCAACTCGGGATGTCAATTTTCCTGCTGACTTACCAACCCTCATTAACCGGTTAACAAACAGTTGAATTTGTTCCAAATAGTAAAATTGTGACCCACAGAAAATACTATGCGTGCATACAAGAAACATACTTTTTTCATTATAGAGCTTAATTGAAACATGCAATAGCATCAAGCCAATTGTCTTACAGCTGAAAGGCTAAGTTATTGAAAATACAACTACTGTAATTAAGCAGCCAATGTAAAACATCATTTCAAACATTTGGCAAAATGGAATTCTCTGTTCTACATGGGGCACCTGATGCAAACGTTTCCATATGTGACAGAGATGAAAATCTCCTTTTAGAAACTTAGAGAGGGAATAAAGATGCAACAACTAGGATGGGTTGCTAATATGATAAGGATTGTGCCTCTGGCTTCTGGACAACCTAAAGAAAGTTGATATGAAAACCAATAGAACAGGAGAGAAATAGTGGTTTCTATGGTCCTATTTTGGCTAGGCTGGCTATTTTGATGCAATGTAAGACATGCCTCATAATATGAAGTAAAACGTTTCAGATTTCAAACAGTTAAGTATCCTGTATGTTTTCAAAATGCTTGCTGCCTCTAATTGCAAGGTGGCGGGTGACATGCCTGCCTACCGCACTGCCTATGCACTAGAATCGCTAATGGATGACGGGCTTCAGTTAGGAGTTGAGAAACAAGAATGGTAGCTATATAAAGCTGGGATCCTCTTGTTAAACGTGGCTATGTTTTTAACATGCGATTGCATTTACAATTGTTGTGCAATGACTCAACTTATCCAGCTGTTCTGTCCGACAGGTGATATTTTTCTGCTCAAAGCCTCAGGAATTCATAAGTGCATACTGACACAAACACACGCTATGCTGTTATAGTTTATTTTGAGACTGGCCGGCTATGGTTTTAATGTTTCGTGGGTGGACTGAAGCGCTTGACTTGGTTGTTGGTCGATTCCTGTTTGAAACCCCACCAAGCTGCAGATAATGGTGCATGCCAGCAGGAGCTTGAACAGGCTTGTCAGTAGCATTGTCTTAACTATCTGTTACTTAATCGGTGGACCTTTGGTCTGACTTCACCAGGCGTGCTGAGACTGAGCATATCATGAAGGAGAGGCAAATAAATATAAAAGAATATATATAGCCTAAAAGGCTAGTCTGAGCAGATGCACAGCAGACGGGCAGAGTGAGAGATTGGTTATGGGATTGTTCCATTTGATTTCAATCACTCTTTGACTGCACCCCTTTTGATTTGAACGAAACTTGCCGTACATATTTGCCCATGGTAAAAGTGGTCAGAAAATTACTTTTTGTACCTGAATGCCAAAACATTCAAGAGCATGCTGTGTCTCAACTGATGGCGGGCACAACACACAAACACCTCAGATTATGTAAATTAGGATCTAAGCTAAAATGTAGAATTTTTCAAGAAATGATCAAATAGTTTGCTAAACCTGAATGTAAGCTTTTAAACGACATCACACTCAACCGTTTATCTTTTCCAGTGATGAAGACATGGATGTCTCATTGTATGGTGGGGTAAGCAAAATGTGTGAACTTTCAGCGCCTCTATCTAATGAATGTTTTGGCATTCAGGTTCAAAATGTCACTTTCAGGCCACTTCTACCATGGGCAAATATGTATGTAAAGTTTTGTTGAAATCAAAGTGGTACAGTCAAAAAGTATTGATATCGACAGTCAAACATTAAATAAGATTACTTCCCAACAAAGTCCAATTTCTTTAACTCCTTCACTTTAGAAGGTCGTAGCTCATAGAGACAAACCAAAGATATTCCAATGTGCATCAGTTGCGTCTTCCTAGGGCATTTTATCGCTTGTTTCTAGCCTAAAGCATCATTGATTTATGCGTTGCTTTAGATCAGTATAAACATTTCTATTACATTTTTACCCCTCAAATCAAGGAAAGACCCCCCAGTTGGACAAGTCTCTTCACTGATTGCTCTGCTAGAACGCAGAGTAGGTGCCTGGGACAAGCCTAAATATTAGGCTTATCTGCCGCAATCTTAACAAACTCGAAGCAGAATCTTTTTGTGAGACTGGAATTAATTTGACCTACACGAACTAGTGAAAAATGTTTAGATGAAAGTCGCACAAAGTTAACCTTCGCCCTCCCTTACTCACGATGACACAGTAGGTAGCCATTGTTCTTCATCACAAGCCCCATCCCACTTCACTCCCTTACTGTTTGTCGTTCTCCTGTCTCACTTCCCAATGATCTCTCCTTCTTTTCTGTCACTTTCTTTCTCCCTCCCTCTCTACACCTCTCATTTTGTTCAGTTTTATTGCCCGGCCGTTGGTTGCCAGTGGTGGACAAAGCCGTTCTCTTGCATTTATACGAGGAATGAATGTGGACACTGATGTTTGAGTTGGGACCAAGCCCATAGTCCATGATTTGATTCACCCCCCCCCCCCCCCAACCTTCTCTTATTTGACCTTTCTAACATGGTGGTTCTGTAGTCTGTCGCTTGCCCCCCTCTTCTGTCTGTTTTTGAGCTCTTTCTCTCCCTCTCCTCACACATGGAAAGCCTACTTTCTATGTTGCCTGACAGTCGAAGTGTCAGTTGGATTTAGAGGCCTCGCATGTTGCAATACTATATAAATCTCCCCCTGAAAATCTTATGGCACTCTTGTGTAAGTGTGTACGTACACATGCTCCAGTCACTGTTGACCAAGAAGCATCTCCAGCTAGTCTGAACCTCCCCTTCATATACTCTTTAAAATCAATGTTCAGGATCAGCCCTGACAGTGTTTCGTCAAGCGTCTGTGCGTGTGTCTACTGAATGACTCCAGGGGCTGCGGGGGCTAGCCCTGATGTCGTCACCCCTTTACACAATGCCCAACAAGCAGGTCTTTTGTCCCAGCTTTGCTTTACCCCTATCCTCCCACACAATGCTCATAATGTCCCAGCCTCTTTATCTGAGGCAGAGGTAGGGAGAGAAAGAGGGTCCTTTATCATGGACTCAAAGGTCTGTTATTAACTCCAATTCCTTCAATCAGAAATTACAGCAATGTATACAATATTATGCCCCCACATAAGAGCTGATATCCGTAATACAATTCTATCCACCAGGAGATGTCAGTGAGTTAGTTGGCTGCTTAGTCTTTGGGTTAAATATTGCTCACCCCAGCTCCTCAGAGTATTTGATTGTTGTGTTGATGACTGAGCTCCAGGTCTGTAGTGTAAATGAAATTGTGTTCTCAGTCGGGTTACCTTCTAGGAAATGAATGAATAACTTAAGTAGACCTGGGCTAATAATTCTCAGCTCTGAGTTTGTGGAGGTTAAAGAAGGAAAGGCTTGGGAAGACTGCAAAGGCTTACCAGATGTGAATGAAGAGCCAGAGGGAGGGAGGAGAAAAAAGGAGCCAGAGGGGGATGGTAGAATGGGTGACTGAGGGAAACTGATTAGGCTAGATGGAAAGGGATAAAGGAGGCGGGGTTGAAGTTTGTCACATGATCCCGAGTGTAGCTAGTACCAGGGGGCAGAGTAGCAGAGGCAGGCAAGGCTTTCTAACACTACACTGCAACTCTTCAGTACCCCCTCTCTCCTCCCTCCAGGCTATCCTCCATCTACCCTCTTCCCCTCCTATCTCCCGGCCCCTGGGCCAGGGAATGTGCCGGCTGGGAGATGCCTTACGTGGATCGGCAGAACCGGATCTGTGGCTTCCTGGACATCGAGGAAAACGAGAGCAGTGGGAAGTTCCTGCGCCGCTACTTCATCCTAGACACCCAACCGGGCAGCCTGGTGTGGTACATGGACAACCCTCAGGTAACACAGTACGATGGCTAGCATTAGCTGGGTCACTCTCACAAAACTGTCATTTTTCACTACTGAGATTAGCATATGTTCTTATCTATTTCATAATTACGTTTATTGATCAGATAATATGCATTTGACCACAATTTCCACAACATTGTCATTAATGCAACAGTCCAAAAAAGTAATACACAAATCAATTTCAAATATTTTTCAACATTGCTCTCCTAAAGAAAAGTCCTGAGGTAAACATAAAACCAAATAAAATAGTAACATTATTATAACTTTAAATCAGACTTTTTCCCCCAACTTGAGCTTCTTTGCCGTTTCGGTGATGAGAAGGCCAAGTGGGGTAAAGGGGTGTTTTGAACATAAGAACCCCATTCTGAAGGCATATAAGCGAATAGAATAACTATTACTACTCTAGATGATGCATCATAGGTGAATAAAACGTTATTTAAAAACTGATTGGAGTTTTTACAGGAACTTGAAAATGTGTTTTACGTAATGAGACTCATGTCCTCAGACAGTGTTTGTACCAGGGTTTCCATTAGCCGGTAATAAAAATGAAAAGCCGATAAGTAAAACTGCTGCCGACCAATTGTCCGCTATAATGGGGGAAAAAATCCCATTGCAAAATAATGCTTTGTAGCCTATTCATTGATGGAAATACCAGTCAATAGAAATACATTTGACCGGTCATGCTTATCTGTCTATAGGTTCATCTCTGTCACATGAAATCGCTTGTATGTGCAGTGTGGTTTTGACTACAGTGTTTTCCCGCTAATTGCATTATGGAATGAACATTTGTGTGTAGTCTACTGCCTTGTGCGCATTGCTGCGCTTATAACGTGAAGAAATAAGTTGATCAACATTTTCAGCAAAACATTGTGATCGATTGCGTCAGCCTCATTTGCTTTTTAAAGTTTGTTTTTGATGTAGCCAAGGCCTACTGCTTGTATGAATATGGGCTCTATTGTCCCAGAGTCTGTTTGGAATAGGCTATTTTCTTGCACAGATCAACAAGGTACAATGCAATTAGTGGGAAAACACTGTTGTCAAAAGCACACTGCACACATACAAGCAGTTTCATGTGACAGATTAAAATATCTGTTAGAAATTTAGAAAGAGTGGAGCTCTAAAGATGCAACAACTAGCATGGGTTGCTAATATAACTAGGATTGAAAAAATAGGGTACTGGTTTCAACATGAGAATCACCCAGGTTTGTTGATGTTACTTGTAGGGATGGGCATAGGCCCACCCACTAGGGAGCCAGGCCCAGCCAATCAGAATTAGTTTTTTTCTCCACAAAAGGAGTTTGAGACAGAAATAGAGACAGAAATAGTCCTCCGTTTCATCAGCTGTCCGGGTGGCTGGTCTCAGAAGAAACCGGATGTGGAGGTCCTGGGCTTGCGTGGTTGTGAGGCCGGTTGGATGTACTGCCATATTCTCTAAAATGACGTTAGAGGCAGATTATGGTAGAGAAATTAACATTCAATTCGCTGGCAACAGTTCTGGTTGACATTCCTGCAGTCAGCATGCCAATTTCACTCTCCCTCAACTTTAGACATGTGGCGTTGTGTGAAAAAACGGCACATTTTAGAGTGGCCTTCTATTGTCCCCAGCACAAGGTGCACCTGTGTAATGATTAGGCTGTTTAATCAGCTTCTTGATATGCCACACCTGTCAGGTGGATGGATTATCTTGGCAAAGGAGAAATGCTCACTAACTGGGATGTAAACAAAATTGGAGAGAAATAAGCTATTTGTGCGTATGGAACATTTCAGGGATTTTTTTGGTTTCAGCTCATGAAACATGGGCCAACCTTTTACATGTTATGTTTTATTTTTGTTTCGTATACATATAATGTTAAGTATGCTTGTTGGTGTGAAACGGGGCTGAAGGCAAAAAAAGTTAGCAGTATGCCATTGTTCCAATTACTGGTGGTTCTGAAAATGACTTCATATATTTCCACTGCACTGACACTCCACAAATAATAAACACATCTTAGAGTTTGAAATTCTGTTAGTGCTTATAAATTGAATCTGCAAAAAAAATTTGTTCTTGTATTAGATTATTAACAATGGAATAACCTTGAATTGATTACTCAAGTTCTCACCCCCATCCAGTCCCCCCCAACCACCAAGTCACTCTTCTTTAGAGTAATCCAAATACATAATATGGAGCACCCCGCATATTATAAGGTCAGGGTTTGCAACAATGGACAGTATTCAATGGTATCTAATAGTTTCTCACCCACATTTTTCCCTTATAGAACCTGCCCATCAGTGCCCACTGTGTTGGCTCACTTAAGCTCACCTACATCTCCAAGGTAAGAGATTTGCTGAAGAATATGCATATAATTGATTTTATAGGTGCTTGTTGGAAAAGGGATATTAAATTCAATAATTGAGGTTTTTGTACTTCTCTTGCCTCGTAGGTCAGCGACGCCACTAAGCAGAGACCAAAGGCAGAGTTTTGCTTCGGTAAGATTGAGGACAACTATTCTCTTTCCTCTCAGTTCCTCTCCTCAATTAATAGGGAAGTGGTTGTAACTTGGCTCAACTTTTCATGACCTTCAGTATTTTTAAACTCATACCAAACCACAGCTATAGATATACAGATTTCGGCCAACTTAGTTTCTAGATTTAGAATGTTAGTGGACACCAAACGTTCCGTTATTTATATGACCATGGGCTCTTTTTCCCATTTGCATGAGTTGAAATGACTAAATGATATGGGGGGTAGGTGAGTCCATGTTTCTGTTCAGCAATAAATCCAGCTTTTTTCAGGATTGACATGACAGTGACATCTCAAAGAGCCAGACTTTCTCAGTTCAAGGTCTGCCCTGACAGATGCCACCATGTACACAAGGCTGGGTCGTTTAGATTGACTTGAACCTAAGGGAGGAATGCATCCTTCTTGCCCTTCTCTCATCTCAGCCTGATTTTCATGTGGCTTGTCTCCACGCTACGAATAACCCTGCATAGCTTCAGCTGTTTAGCCAAAAGAGATATGCAGGATAGCAGCTGATCAGGATACTGTACATCAGGGGTCATCAACTGGCGGCCCACAGACCAATTTTATTTTTTCTGTTCCCAAGTACTCCCATGAACAAAAAAACAGACATAGGCCTATGTGATCATGTCTCAATATAATAAAAAGGTTTGAAATTATTATTTTAAAATACAATCTCTTTTTGGCCTGTGTGTGTGTGTGTCAGCATTCCCCCCTTCGCCCTCAATAGAAGGAAACACTAGTGTGTGTGACAGAACTGCCCCCGTCATCACCACACCGTTGTGTGTGTGTGTTGGGGTTTTGACAGGATGCTGGCATCCGAATCGGAACCCATTCTCAAAAGTCTGGGATATTTTTAAACCACTGTTTGCATGCCATGTTTTGTTGATTTCCACATTTATTACCATCGCACCCCTTCCTAACTCCCATGTCTTTTAAAAGTAGCTCTTAATTGGTGTTTTCAGGAAAAGTCATTTGGGAAAGGCTGTCATGCTTACAGTAAAACAAGGATCAGAGTGGCAAGCTATGATTCATGTCCGTGTATGTGTGTGGCTCTGATGCTGCGGCCCAGCTATGTGACTCAACAACACACATGTTTTGTGTGTGATCGCAGCTGTGAGTCAGATCTTAGATATCGCCCTCCCAGCTTATTATTCACTTCCTTTGAGAGCCCCCACCACTTGGTCTACACACCCCTTCAGCCAGACTGTTACAGTTTATAGTGGGGTAAATTGTACGTGCTAATGTGGCATACACACCCGTGTATGCCACATTGGTACGATTTTGGTTTCTTCTTGTTTCAATGCTGTCACTAATGGATTGATTTATAGCCTCGTCTTTCTTTTCCCATGATCTCGTTGTCTCAGTATGTTTAACAAAATGCCCATGGCATGCCAGCCTCTTACTGATCATCTCCCACTCATTGAGTCACTCATTCATTCCACACCATTAATGTTCAGTCAATGGTCACGATGTCTCCTTTCAGTTTCCATCACTGTGGTTTTTTGTGTGGTCAGAACAAGTGGGACTTAGGGATGGGCATAGTTATTCGAATATCCGAATGGACGATGGTATTCGAATAGTTACGGGAAGAAAAAAAATGAATTGGCCTATTTTAACAATGAAAAGGCTGTCTAAATGAAATGATCTATGTGACATTGCTACACACAATATATCATGACATTTGAAATTCTTAATTCATAAAACAAACTTTTTGAATGTAGTTTTTATGACATGCGGCCCATAAAGACACAGGCCTTTCGTAGTAGCCTACACCGGTTTCACATGTTTGTTGTTATTGTCGGCCAATAAAAGTGGCGCTGTCTACAGTCAGTGGCTCCATGTGTAGCAAGCAATGTGGGATATCTCTAATGAATGCAAGGAGGAATAAAAACTACGGAATTAAGTTAAATGAAAAGGAGTAGGCTACAACGAGCAACCATCAGGTAGGCTGTTTTAATTTGAATGGAATTGTAGACAACGATGGGAAGTGCGTCAAAATAGCCTCAAGTAGCCTTGGTAGCGAGCTAAGTTAGCTAGCTGACTAACATAGCTGGTTGTCTTAGCTAGCTTCATTACATCGATTTGATGCTGTCAATACCGGCACGACCAGATGGAATGATAACCTATGGCATGTACAAGTTTGACTAGCTAGTGTGAGTCTGTTTGGTCCCTGCAGTCACTGGCGCAAGCAACACACGTGCACACCCACGCTCATATAGAAACTTAAAAGAATGGTGGCCATTGTGTCACAAAGTTCTAGTGCTTAGAGCTATTCGCTGCACCATCACCCAGGCTATAATGTAATTTAACCCAACGATCTGAAGGGAGAGCGGGAAAGTGAAGGGAGGGAGGGATAAAATAATTAAGAGATCATGAAAGATGCCAAAAGGAGCACTCTGTGCCAGAATCACTGGTTCAGAGCTAATCAGGCTTTGACCTAAAACCCCTTTGTCATTGGTGTGTGTAATTTGTAATAGTCTTGAGCCCCTTTTGTTAACATATTGGTGGAAGGTCATTAGAATGGGCTGCTGATTGCCTTGATGCAATTCTCCACTCTCATATAATGGACCCAATGCTCCTGCTATGCCCTGTCTTATTACGAACAGCAGACAATCCAACCTGGTCAGAGCATTTTCTATTATTTTGGCTTAAGTAACCTGTCTAATGTATGTAACCATACCAAATGGAAAATCTCATACTAATTTTAGTATCCTGGATTTACATTTGCTATGTTACATCTAGTTTGAGAGCAGGCTGGACAATCCACTCTATTTCCTCTCAACCAGCTGTAATTAAGATACAGCCTTTTAACTTCTGTATTGTCACCAGTGACCCAATTTTATTTTTTATATGTATATATATTTGTGATATTTTTTTGTTCTTCTCTTTTGAATGTGTCACTCCCCATTAGGCCTATTTTTGATGTCTTCCATCTCTTTCTTGGTATTTCCCTTCCTCTTTCTCAGTCATAAACGCTGGCATGAGGAAATTCTTCCTCCAGGCCAATGATCAGCAGGACCTGGTGGACTGGGTGAACGCTCTCAACAAGGCCACCAAAATCACTGTGAGTCTCTCACTAAATGCTGCACTGTCTTTTATTGCTGAGGACTTGTTTTACACACAAGAAGACATAGCCTAGTCCTCTTTAGAAAACTATGACTTCCTGTTAATGACTGAAGTCATAGAGTCTTAGTAAAGTGAGTAAAATCTCAAGATTTCCTGTGTGTGTGATAGTCAAGAGGGTGACTGGCAGGATGGTTATTGTTAGGCTACCTGCCGCCCAGAAAGGTCTCTCCTAACGGTTAGAACGTTGGGCAAGTAACCGAAAGGTCACTGGTTTGACCACAGAGCTAGAAACAGGAGTAATCAGTAAAAGTAGTAAAACAGGAGGAATCAAGGTATCCTGTACATGTTAGGAATGTTTTTCACACCATTTTCTCTTGCAGGTGCCAAAGTCCTATGATGGCCAACAGAATGTGGAGACCCAGAAAGCCCTTCTGGACAACCTGGGACCCAAGAAGCAGGTCTCCTACAGGACTGACATCATCGGGGGAGTTCCCATCATAACCCAGATGCAGGTAGGCAAGGCCAGCCCCCCTATCTATCCCTAACCCTAGCTAGTTCATTTTCAGTAGAGTTGCAGTTGATAGTTTGAGCATCTGCAGACCATTTTTAGGGGACTACACAACTCAGGTGTACCCCCCTCCCCCCCCAAAAGCAGGAAAGGGGAGAGGGCCAGGAGGGTTCCGAGCGAGAGTTGCTGCATAGATCCCACAACCAGCTGCCATACTTCCTGGGCAGGCCGACCCAAGACAAGACGGTCATCAAGTCTGGCTATTGTGTGAAGCAGGGAGCTGTGGTGAGTGCAGGGGACTATAGTGGGTTACAGTAGGGGGGCTCTTAGTTTGAGGTCTGGAGTGTTACAGTAGGGGGGCAGTAGAATGAAGAAGGAATGTGTGTTTTTATGCTCTTTTACCCAGATGAGGAATTGGAAAAGGAGATATTTCTTACTGGAGGAGAACTCAATGAGTTACTTCAAATCAGATCTGGTAAGTCCTTTTCATCAACACTGGAAAGCATACTAGAATGACTTATTACTCACACACACTCGCTTGTCCTGGCATGCTCCACCTCATGTTCCTGGAATCTTGTGCCTCTGCTACACATGTCCTAGCATGTCCCTGTCTATGTGCCCTACTACACACACTCAGCGAAGAGCTTCCATGCTTGCCCATATTTTTCTCCAGCATGTCTATTTATCATCAACAGTGCCCAAGGACAGTCTTTCTCCCTTGTCGTCTTTGTGTTCCAAATAATACTGTATCAATAAGGCCTTGAAAGTTCATTTTGCTCAACAGAAAAGGAGTCCAAAAGACCAGTGCATTAAAAAAATTGAACTTTTTTTTAATTGTCCAAGGCACACTTTGAAGTGGCTAGAACAGTCCACATTTACTTTTCCTCTGCAAACATAACAAGTAATGAATAGAAAAATCAGACAACCCCATTGTAAAATAGTTGATCTATTTACCTAGTCAGCTTGTGTGTTCAATGTGAGAGAAATATTCCTCTCGAGGAGCATTCAAGTTACGAGTGCCATAGGGAGGGAATTCCCAGAATCTAATATACAATGCATTCGGAAAGTATTCAGACCCCTTTTTCCCCATTACAGCCTTATTCTAAAATGAATTAAATAACACATTTTCCTCATCAATCTACACAGTGCCCCATAATGACAAAGCGAAAATAGGTTTTTAGAAATGTTTACAAATTTATATATATAAAAAAACCAAACAGATACCTTATTTACATAAGTATTCAGACCCTTTGCTATGTGACTTGAAATTCAGCTCAGGTGCATCCTGTTTCCATTGATCATCCTTGAGATGTTTCTACAACTTGGAGTCAACCTGTGGTAAATTCAATTGATTGAACATGATTTGGAAGGGCACACACCTGTCTATATAAGGTCCCACAGTTGACAGTGCATGTCAGAGCAAAAACCAAGCCATGAGGTCAAAGGAATTGTTTGTAGCGCTCCGAGACAGGATTGTGTCAAGGCACAGATCTGGGGAATGGTACCAAAAAATGTCTGCAGCATTAAATGTCCCCAAGAGCACAGTGACCTTCATCATTCTTAAATGGAAGAAGTTTGGATCCACCTGGCCAAACTGAGCAAATGCGGGAGAAGGGCCTTGGTCAGGGAGGTGCTCAAGAACCCAATGGTCCTCTGTGGAGATGAGAGAACCTTCCTGAAGGACAACCATCTCTGCAGCACTCCACCAATAAGACATTTATGGTAGAGTGGCCAGATGGAAGCCACTCCTCAGTAAAAAGGTACATGACAGCCTCTTGGAGTTTGCCAAAAGGCACCTAAAGGACTCATACCATGAGAAACAAGATTCTCTGGTCTGATGAAACCAAGATTGAACTCTTTGACCTGAATGCCCAGTGTCATGTCTGGAGGAGACCTGGCACCATCCCTATGGTGAAACGTGGTGGCGGCATCCTGTTGTGGTGATGTTTTTCAGCGGCAAGGACTAGGAGACTAGTCAGGATCGAGGCAAAGATGAACGGAGCAAAGTACAGAGGGATCCTTGATTAAAACCTTCTCAGGACCTCGGACTGGGGTGAGGGTTTACCTTCCAACAGGACAACGACCTAAGCACACCGTCAAGACAACGGAGTGGCTTTGTCCTTGAGTGGCCCAGCCAGAGCCTGCACTTGAACCCGATCGAACATCTCTGGAGAGACCTGAAAATAGCTGTGCAGTGACACTCCCCATCCAACCTGACAGAGTTTGAGAGGATCTGCAGTGAAGAATGGGAGAAACTCCCCAAATACTGGTGTGCCAAGCTTGTAGCTTCATACCCAAGAAGACTCATGCCTGTAATCGCTGCCAAAGGTGCTTCAACAAAGTACTGAGTAAAGGGTCTGAGTACTTATGTGAATGTGATATTTCAGATTTCAAATGAACTGTTTTTGCTTTGTCATTGAGTTATTGTGTGTAATTTATTTTATAATAAGGCTGTAACGCAACATCATGTTGAAAGAGAAGCTAAATTGGTGTGTGTGGGGAGGGGGGTTGGTTTAGTAAAATCATCACCATCTCCATGGTAACCCTGTAAATGGCAGGAATGGGCAGATGAGGTTAACATTACAACAATTATTATCTGAGAATATTTTGAATAGTCGAACAGTGCGCACAAAATAAAACTCCTGGTCGCACTGCAAACAATTTCGTTGCATATTCGGCCAAATTGATCGCACTTTAAAGCCCTGACCGGCGTTGTGCTTCCAAACTGGGTATTTCACTTGCGCAGCCCGTATCAAAATGTATTTTGCCGGTTAGGCCTACTTTAGACATTTTTGCATGAGTTAGTCTATCCAGGCAAAGTAAACTTGGCAATGTGTCGTATTCTCACGTGGGGAGAGTCAAAATAAGCTCTGCGCGTGGACAAATTAGAAAACTGTAGCACCACACAAATAAGGGACAGTTCCCGGTGTTGTGCCGAAAATCTCCCCCCTGCCAGAATCCCCCCTTCTAATTTCCATACTTTTGTGGCTAATCAAATACTTTCTGTGGCAAATATCAGTCAAATACTTTCAATAGAACAAACTTCACGTCAGGATAGGCAACCGAAATGAATCATTTAATGTATGTGTGTTATGTTAAACGTAGAGGAGGGAGTAAAATGTTGCCAGTCAATACACATTTCAGAACAACTATGGCTGAGTTATTATCCTTACACTTTCAAAAATACTAGTCGAATAAGACACGGGAGAGATGACGAATTTTGGCAAAGAGATTTATTTATAGACTAATACAAAATCAGAAGCGGATTTAGGTACGGGTTGCATCTGCACGGGGTGCCCCCGGGCGCGGGCGCTGAAGGGGGGGTTCGCCCATACAAGCTAGAACCGCCACATACACTTGAAACAAATAGCCAAACCGAAAACTGCAGATAAAAATGCTTTCTGCTACTAAGATCAGTGAAATGTAGGCTAAACTGACAACGGAGTGAAGAGCAGAAATCTCAACTAGCATGCAAGTTGCAGCAATGAAGAACGCGAAGGGGGGGATTTTCGGCGCAATTTAAAAAAAACTGTTATGGCTCACTCACGGGAACATGGGTATCCGAACAGATGCAGGACTCTATTAATGATTAGCCCAATAGTGCAAATGCAGATAGGCAACCCCATGTTTCAGCCTATTTATTTATAGCCACTATGCTGCATTAGTAGGGCTACAGGTGATAATGCTTATTGCTAATATGGATTTAAGGTTAGAGGGTAGAGTTGCTCCCCCTCCTATGTTCTAATATTTTTTTTACAAATACTTTAACCAATATGTTCTTTAGCTCATTTCCAGAGGTGGACATTATATTTTAGATTGTCAGCATTTCAGTCATTTTGGAGTAGAATGTCCTTTTAAAAAGTCGCCAGAACTGAGTTATAGCACACGTTATACATTTTGGGTTCTTAAATTCTCTTGCCCCCCCTCCCCCCCCTCCAGGAGAAGGACCCTCTAAGAATTATTCCATTGAAGGACGTCCACAAAGTTCAGGAGTGCAAACAGAGGTACTGCACAACTCTCAGCATTGTCATGGTTGAAGGAAGCCTCTACATTTGCATGTAACTTTGATCACTGTTTATATTTGTATTTCCAGTGACATCATGATGAGGGATAATCTCTTTGAGGTTGTCACCACATCTAGGACCTTTTACATTCAAGTGAGAAGAGATTAAACATATTTTTTCTATGACATATGTCTAGATTAATATTAAGAAATATCCCACTCAGTATATGTATTTCTCTCACCTCTGACTCTCCCCCTTTACAATTTGCCCCATTGTCCCCTGTCTCTTCTCTCCCTGCAGGCTGACAGTCCAGAGGAGATGCACAGCTGGATCAAGGCTGTCTCTGGGGCCATCGTAGCCCTGCGGGGACCTGGGAGATCTGCAGCCACAGTACGTAACCACCCACCATGTCACTGGGGTTATAGGGCTACTGCATGCCATCTGGCTCTTATGTTCAGTCTCCCGTCTGTCTGGTCCTTAGTAGAAACACAAATTGATCTGTTCTCTATTTGTGTCACGTGTTCATGGCAGCCCAACACACACACACACAAACAGTGGGGATGCAGGGAGGAGTGTAAAGTATGTGTCACTTTCTGTACTCACTACGGAGGGTAGAGGTTGGTCCCCCTCCTACTGTAGGTGTTAGCCCCCCTGGCACAGCATAGGCAATGCAGTCGCCACATCTCCTCTTTTCTCTTCCACTCCCTCTCTTTTCCCCCTGTACTGTGGGCAAGCCTGGCCCTTCCCAACCTGCTCTAATCCAGCTGTCCACTGTGTTGTTGCAGATGCGGCAAGCCAGACGGCTGTCGAACCCCTGTATACAGAGGTATACGGCCCGAATCGGGGAGTGCAGCACGTATGTCAGCTCCTGTTCCCCAAAGCTCCTTCTCTGTACTGTTGTTTTTCACTAACCTTTGGTTTTTGATGTCTTGGAGTGGACTGGAGAGTCACCACTCTGCCTCCCTAAAAACTGTAAATGACCTCCCTGTGTGGGCTCTAACCTCTCCACCCCGCTGCCCATTCTGTAACTCCAACTCAGACCTTCTCTCCTCTACCTCTGCTTCTTTGCTTTTCCTGTCATCCTGTTCATGCTATACCTCAGCTCTGGGGTTAGTCCCATAAACTCATTCCCTTGATTTAATGTAGCTTAAAGGGATACTGCGAAATTCTGGAATTTAGAGTCCGATGAACTCGTTGATACATTTTTAGATCTCTGTGTAAGGGATGTTTGTGGTAGTTTCGCAATGCTACCGTACCTGTAGACTTCATCATTACACTAACGCTAGTTAGCATTGGCTCACAATACTACTGCTAACTTCCTTCATACAGCACGCAGAGACATAAACATCGTATCCAAGAGTTCATCTGACTAAGTAGAACCACAATCTCCCAGTATCCCTTTAACTTCCCTGGACCTTTGCAGCTAGTCACTGCCTCCCATTCACTTCCACACCCACTCATCCCGCTCTTAACCGCAGGTAGCCTAGCGGTTAAGAGCATTGGGCCAGTAATCAAAAGGTTGCTAGGAGCCAACTAGGTGAAAAATGTGTCTGTGCCCTTGAGCAAGGCACCTTAACCCTAATTGCTCCTGTAAGTCGCTCTGGATAAGAGCGTCTACTAAATTCATAAAATATAACTTGCTATTGTGGCTCTGTTACCATTTGAAGATGACTAAACTTTTTAAACATCCCTCTGCAACTTCGAAAACCCTTACCACACACACACACATTTGAAATCTGTACTAACGCATCTCTGGTACAAGCACAATTTACAAAAGGTATAAAATCACTTGTTTCCCCTTTTGATGGTCTTCGTATTGATTGTTCAATGAGTGTATAATGGAGCCAGCCTGATTTGAATCTTACCTTAGTGTGCACTTGTTCACTTCCCCTGATGGATTTAAAAGTAAAGGACAATATGGTGGAAACACCCAATGCTTTTTAAATGCGTCGTAGGGAGGGAGTGTATGAATGCACACTTCAGGAGAATTGGGACGCTACCTCTCTAAGATGTGTTGTGTAAAAATGTTTGTACAAACCTGTTTCCTGTTTCTGTCTATATCACTTCATATGTGCTCTCACACTCTCCTTGTCTCTCTTTCTCTCTCTCGCTCTCTCTGTGTCTCTGCAGTCTCCTGCAGCTGTGTACCTGTCTTAGATGTCTCACATCCTGCCTGTCTCTAGTTCTACTTCCTGTCCGCTGCCTGTATTTCTGTTTACTCTCTCACACCGTCGACTTGCATAACCCAGTTAACTTCAAACTTTATTTAAAAAAATGAGAATAAACTTCATCTTTGGGAGCTAAACCACAATCATCTTGACATAAATAACTGTTTAGCTGTTTGTTTGCGTTGTGTATGATGACTTCCTCTGTGTATGTACACTCGGAAGCTCATGAACTAACCGACCTAGCATACCTGAAGAATCACGTAGCCCTTTGTTTGTTCACACACAGGCCGTTATGGTGTCGGTGTTTCTGTTGAATGGCCTGCTTCAAGTCATGCAATTAAACTGCTCATTCAGTACCAGTCAAAAGTTTGGACACACCTACTCATTCCAGGGTTTTTCTTTATTTTTACTATTTTCTACATTGTAGAATAATAGTGAAGACATCAAAACTATGAAATAACACACATGGAATCATGTAGTAACCAAAAAAGTGTTAAACGAATCAAAATATATTCTATTTTTGAGATTCTTCAAAGTAGCAACCCTTTGCCTTGATGACAGTTTTGCACACTCTTGGCATTCTCTCAACCAGCTTCATGAGGTAATCACCTTGCGTGCATTTCAATTAACAGGTGTGCCTTGTTAATTTATGGAATTTCTTTCCTTAATGCGTTTGAGCCAATCAGTTTTGTGACAAGGTTGGGGTGGTATACAGAAGACAGCCCTATTTTATAAAAGACCAAGTCCATATTATGGCAAGAACAGCTCAAATAAGCAAAGAGAAACAACAGTCCATCATTACTTTAAGACATGAAGTTTAGTCAATCTGGAAAATTTCAAGGACTTCGAGGATTTCAAGGAAAATTTCAAGTTTCTTCAAGTGCAGTCGCAAAAATCATCAAGCACTATGATAAAACTGGCTCTCATGAGGACCACCACAGGAAAGGAAGACCCAGAGTTACCTCTGCTGCAGGTAGGTACCTCTAAATGCTTCAGAGTTCAAGTAACAGACACATCTGAACATCAACTGTTCAGAGGAGACTGCGTGAATCAGGCCTTCATGGTCGAATTGTTGCAAAGAAACCACTACTAAAGGACACCAATAAGAAGAGACTTGCTTGGGCCTAGAAACATGAGCAATGGACGTTAGACCAGTGGAAATCTGTCCTTTGGTGTGACAAGTCTAAATTTGAGATTTTTGGTTCCGACCGCCATGTCTATGTGAGACGCAGAGTAGGTGAACGGATGATCTCCGCATGTGTGGTTCCCACCATGAATCATGGAGGAGGTGGTGTGATGGTGTGGGGGTGCTTTGCTGGTGACGCTGTCAGTGATTTATTTAGAATTCAAGGCACAATTAACCAGCATGGCTACCACAGCATTCTGCAGCAATACGCCATACCATCTGGTTTGGGCATAGTGGGACTATCATTAGTTTTCAACAGGACAATGACCCAACACACCTCCAGGCTGTGTAAGGGCTATTCGACCAAGAAGGAAAGCGATGGAGTGCTGCATTAGATTACCTGGCCTCCACAATCACCCACATCTACCCAATTGAGATGGTTTGGGATGACTTGGACCGCAGATTGAAGGAAAAACAGCCAACAAGTGCTCAGCATATGTGGGAAGTCCTTCAAGGTGAAGCAGTTTGAGAGAATTCCAAGAGTGTGCAAAGCTGTCATCAAGGCAAAGGGTGGCTACTTTGAAGAATATCAAATATAACATATATTTAGATTGTTTAACACTTTTTGGTTACTACATTATTCCATATGTGTTATTTCATAGTTTTGATGTTTTCACTATTATTCTACAATGTAGAAAATAGTAAAGGGGAAAAACCCTGGAATGAGCAGGTGTCCAAACTTTCGGCTGGTACTGCACATTTTTACATGTTCTCTGTCCGGCTGCATGTTTGAATTAATGGTACAGAATTATGATGACTTTGGTGATGTTTTCCATATAATTTTGAACTGATGGGGGGGCATTTTGAAATGCCAGCATGGGCAATCAGGTGTTCTTTTATTTAGGTTCACAAACTGTTTTTGCTGGGTGAATGGATTGGGTTAACAACTAATACGTGCTACTTGGCTTGCTCCCTCCTTAAAACCTTCTTCGGGATTGGTGTCCCTTCCACGGGATGGTTGAGCTAACGTAGGCTAATGCGATTAGAATGAGGTTGTACGTAACAAGAACATTTCCCAGGACATTGACATATCTGATATTGGCAGAAAGCTTACATTTTTGTTAATCTAACTGCACTGTCCAATTTACAGTAGCTATTACAGTGAAATAATACCATGCTATTGTTTGAGGAGAGTGCACAATTTTGAACAAATTGGGCACATTTGGGCTGTCTTAATACAACATTTTGAACAGAAATGAAATGGTTCATTGGATCAGTCTAGAACTTTTCACATACACTGCTGTCATCTAGTGGCCAAAATCTACATTGCACCTGGGCTGGAATAATACATTATGGCCTTTCTCTTGCATTTCAAAGATGATTATACAAAATGAAGTTTTTTTGGTTTCTTTGTATTATCTTTTACCAGATCTATTATGTTATTCTCCTACATTCCTTTCATATTTCCACAAACTTCAGTGTTTCCTTTCAGATGGTACCAAGAATATACATATCCTTGCTTCAGGGCCTGACCTTAGATTTCGTTATGTCATTTTAGGCGAACATTTTAAAAAGGGGGCGGATCTGTAACAACACCACCAACTGGTCACTGATATGTTCTTTCTTTATTCTTCACCTCCTCTTGTTTTTACAGAGAGTGAAATGACATTAAAATACTAATTTAAAAAAAAACAAGCACTACTGCTTCTGCTTGCACTACCACCGTCACAGCTTTACCAGCACTTCTACTGTCTGCTACTACTACCACTGCTGCTGCATCAGCCGCTACACCACAAGTCTGCAACTGACTCTATTCACAACTGTTTTCCAAATTAGATTTTCGTCACCGCCCTTGGTCCCTGTCTGACTGTGATTCTGTGGGACACACCCCTCTGTCCTCTCTCAGCAGGAGTACTGTGGCTGTTCCTCCCCTTCCACATTCTACCGCAGCCACCCGGGGCCCCCCGTCCCTCGCTCGCCCATATCTGCAGTGCCACCCTACCCAGGGTGCCCTGCTGTCGCGGGCGGTGCACGCCCGGAGCCTGGCGTGGGACAGCGAGCATTTCATGAGCCTCCTGCCACGACCCAGCCACGCCCGACTGTCACTGCAGGAGACACGCCTGTCCAAGTGACCGCTGCCACCACCCTCGAGTCGCCATGGAGACGGTGCAGCACCTTTGAGGGCTACCCACCAGAACCCCCACTTGACTTGGACCCTGCCGACCTGCGGTCAGTGAAGTCTGACCCCTACCCATAAACTAGGAGATGATGTGTGACAACAGGGATAATGGAGGAAATGAGAGGAGTGCTTTTGAATAACCAAGAGAAGCAGAACCAGGGGGCTGCTGGTCTCCTCCACCAAACTGACCGGAAGTCATCTGGATAGAAATGGCAGAAAGCAGGAACTGGACTCCATGCCAAAGTGAATGACTGTATAATATGTCTGACCTCCATCCATCTCATGTTACCTAACCCAACTAGTCAACCCTGGTCAGATATTAGAGTTGAAAGTCACTCAGGGACAGGGGGTTGCGTTCTCTCCTGGTGTTTCATTGTTATTCATCTGCTCAGTTGAAGTCGAGGCCTGTGGGCACATACATAAAGTCATGCAATCAGCTGTGTGTCTGTGTGTGTAGGGAGGGTGGGATTCACACTGAGTTATACGCCAAAGATTCGTCATTTGCCACTTTCTCCCACCTCAGATGAAACGTTAATGTTCATTTAGATTTAATTAGATAAAAAATGTAATGAAGAGTTTTACCTGCAACTCATGACTAGACACAAAGATTAAGTTAACAATTTGTGAGCTAATGAGTGTATATTTTAAGGGAGCAAGCTATATTCTCTGAGGGAATAGTTGTCAAGCTACAGAAATAATCATGCCTGGTCATTTCATACATTCACTGTTGTTCTTATTGAACGTTGTCTTTATCTGATTTTAAAACCTACATACAATCCCACTGAAGATCCACACCATAATATTACAGTTAGAAAGTTGTTGGCACACACTGTGGACTGGTACGAGAGGACTGTGCAGCTCCAAAGCAAGCCATGTGGGTCGTTCCACCAATTCTGCCTTTTTGAGAAGTATAAATTGGTAGAAAAAAAAAACATTTATTTCACTTTTATTTAGCATTCTGTCACATTTTCAACTTTAGCAAGTCTTTATTCAGATGCAAAAAATCTGATTTATTGTATTCTTTGTGTGGTCTATATTAAAGGCTACTTCATTTAATTGAACAGACTTAAATGTGATGTTGGTGCACAATTTTTACTTAACATTTCAAAGGGAAGCAACAGGCACTCATTTCGTGCAACGATCCACAGATGTTTGCCTAATCCTGCAGGGTACTGTTTTTGGGGTTATCTTCGGATTTGTACCAATAGGATTTCAGTGGGGGAGTGAGTTGAGCGACAGAGTAAAGGTGGCTTCAGTACGGGACCAAAGTTAACAGCAGTCACTACTAGGGAAGGGATGGCCAGAGTGTCTTGCAGAGATGATGTTTAAATAAATACTGGTCACCAAACCTGCCTGACCTCTTCAGACCTGTATACTGTACAGTGGCTTCAACCATTTTAGTGACTGCTGCCCTATTTGTTGAGTTATGACAATGACAGCTGCTGTTTTGTGTGTGTGTGTGAAAACATTGGTTTTGTTCAACAGTTTATTATGGGATGGTTTTATTTTATGTTGTAAAATTATGTGGTAAGATGTATATTTCCGTTTGAACTTCCCTGTGCCTGTATTGCCAGGTAGTGGAGGTTAACCCAACAATACAACTCAAAGGTCTTATTTCAATAGCTCTCAGTAGTGGTTTTGCAAAACCATATAGCTGCTAAAGTGCCATAAATTCTATAAAAATAAAAGTTATTCTAACCCTTTTTGTCTTGTGTACTAGATTTTAATTATGTGGCTATTTATTATGTGGATGACTTGAAAGAAATACTTTAAAAATGTTCATGTGTTGATTTAATTATTGCAAATCAGTTCAATCAAGATGAGCAGTTGCTCATACAACTCCCACTGGTCATTAATTAACACATTTTGAAATAAAATCAAGGACTAAATCCAGATAAAGCAGACAATTCTATGAATGCATAAAAAACTGGAATAAACTGCTAAATATTAAGAAATGGTTTAACAGCTCTTACGTAGCCTCACACTTAATTGTATGACTACTCTGCCCCCTGGTGGTGAAATGTAAACAGTTAACTTTCTTCCCAGGGTGGAAATGCCACTATTGACTCACTCCTATACAGCCTGAACTTTGGTAATGATGGTCAGTCAGCATTATCTATGTGTCCAATCATTGACCTGTCAAGTCTAAACAGGGTGTGGTGGTATGAGTTGTGTTTAGTCGAATGGGGTCCCACAGTGACCAATGATGATGCCATACGGTTGCTTGTGGAAAACAAAAACGACTACATCTGGATTGACTCAGGGCCAGTAAGAAGTGGGTGAGGTAGCCCAGTCTGTATATGCTTTTATTGGCCAGCAACAGTGACTTTTGTTGGGCTTCAACATTGTTTTGATCACACGGACTGGGATACGTTCTGGGTACCCTCAGAGAATAACATTGACGTTTACACGGACACGGTGACTAGGGTTCGTCAGGAAGCGTATAGGGGATGTTGTTCCCACGGTGTCTATTAAAACCCACCCAAACCAGAAACTGGATAGATGGCAGCATTCGCGCAAAACTGAAAGCGCGAACCACCGTATTTAACCATGGAAAGGTAACTGGGAATATGGCCGAATACAAACAGTGTAGTTATTCCCTCCGTAAGGCAATCAAACAGGCAAAATGTCAGTACAGAGACAAAGTGGAGTCGCAATTCAACGCATCAGACACGAGACGTATGTGGCAGGCAGTGGCGACCTGTCATTTAGGGCAGGTGGGGCTCCCCACATTTTAGTAAAAAAAAAAAATATATACAAAAAATTGGGGGGCTTGCCTGTTTTTCATGTTATTTTGGCCTGCAACAGTGTCACATATCAGTTTGCAAATAATGCAAAAAAGAATCCTTGAGTTAATGAAGCCGCATACAGCAAACATGGTCTCTTTTTTTCTTTCTTGAGAAAGGCAGCTCCAAAATGCAGGTGTTTCAGCCTAGCCCAGTGCTTTCTGTGGTGGTGGGGCAGCCAGTGGGAAATACGGAGCGTAGGGGGTTGGTAATGTCTACTTGCGCTGTGATTGGCTCAGTGTTCTGTCACTCATGGTGACACTACGTCACCGCCGTGTCTAAGGGTAGAGCTAAAAAAATTCAAGCCCCTTGGGTGCTGCCGAAGAGTTACATTAGAAGTGCCCATCCTAGAAGGCTCAAGGTAAGGTCATTGGCCACAGATAAAATTACGCAAAATCACATTATATCTACTGTAGCTTTGATTGGACTGATCGTGTCAACATCATACTTTCAAAATCTTAGCTAGCAGTCATCATCATGAATCAAGCCGACAATCTACTGGCAAATCCTTTTTAATCCTTGTCATATGAAGATAAATAATGAAGAGAAATGATAGATAAAACGTATCGGTGCTCATCGACCATTGGACATAAACATTACACAACAAGTTGGAAATCGCAAATTCAACACAAAGTGGTTTGGAACGAATCAGTGTCTAACTGCAAGCATTGCAAAGCAATCAAATCTAATCAAATCAGACTTTATTTATCACATGCGCCAAATACAAGTGTAGACTTTACTGTGAAATGCTTACTTACAAGCCCTTAACCAACAGTGCAGTTCAAGAAGAGCGTGCTATTCAGTGGAGTGGCTGTGTGGTCCAAGTCTGGGATTAAGGGTCTTTTTTCCAAGTTTAAAATTATAAACATTCAACATTGGCCATGCTGTCAATGAAGCATGATTTGTACTGCGCTCAAAACAACTGTTAACTCGGAACTGGGAAATCTCAGACTTCAGTGAGTCAAGACAACTGGGAACTCGGGGGAAAAAATAGCTCAGACTGGGAAAATACGTTTTGAACAGTCATCCAACTCGGAATTGTAAATCGGGAACTCGGGCATGTTTCTAGAGCTACGACCTGAAGATCAATGATGTCATCATGATTCAACCTTTTTTCAGAGTTCCCAATTGTCTTGAAAGCACCATAATTCCAGAGAATGCCAGATGTTGCCTTCCTGTTCAAGTGAGCACAGCACAACAAGGTGAGTCCAAAAATGTCTTGTATGCTGCTGCATAAATGATGTACTATGCCAGGGAGATATGTATACTCCCTGGCATAGTACATAGCTAAGAAAGTAATACTAAGTGTATGTTGTGTAGTAAGCTGATATTAGCCCATATTCCTCACCCTAATAATTTGGTCTATTATCCCCTCTTAATTTCTCCTACTGTTCTGACTTGGTGGTGTACATGTAGCCTATAACCTGTTTTAGAGAAATGTAATCATCGAATATTGTAAGAGCTTTCATTGTCTGCTTATATGCCCCCTTTATTTATCCTACGGTTCTGACTTGGTGTACAGGGAGAACATCCATGTTCTGAATTCTGTCGCTGTACATTTCAAAAGTGCTGAACAAATAGTTATATTGACTACTTCCGTCCTAACTTGCTCATTAATGTCTTAATCGAAATTACAGCTTGTTGTCCCCGTATGCCGTAGTTTGTACATCTTAATTGTCAGTACAAACCACATTTGTTTAAGCAAGTCAGCCAAATCAGCTATGTTTTTTTAAAAGGCAATAAATGAGGCTGAATGAACTGTTTCGCTGCCAGACAAGGCTCTGCTGATAGCCAGGTGTAGCAGTGGTAAGGTGTTGGGACTGCTGTTGGGACAGCTTTACAGTTTGTGGGCACCGTTTGTCACCGTTATAGTGCAATAATGTATTGTTTAGTGTTGTGTAGTGGCCTTGCATGCCACATATTTTTTTTGCCCCACCAAGATTTACATGCTAAAATCACCACTGTTGGCAGGGACAACAGACACTCACGGATTACAAAGGGGGAAAAAACACCATCTTGCTCCCAGACAAGCTAAACGCCTTCGCCCGCTTTGAGGATAACACAGTGCCACCGATGTGGCCCGCTCCCAAGGACTGTGGGCTCTCGTTCTCCGTGGCCGACGTGAGTAAGACATTTAAGCGTGTTAATCCTCGCAAGTCTGGCTGGACCCAGACAGCCTCTCTAGCCCACATCCTCAGAGCATGCGCAAACCATCTGGCTGGAGTGTTTATGGACATATTCAAACTCTTCCTATCCCAGTTTGCTGTCCCCACTTGCTTCAAGATGTCCACCATTGTTCCTGTACCCAAGAAAGCAAAGGTAACGGAACTAAATGACTATCGCCCCGTAGCACTCACTTCTGTCATCATGAAGTGCTTTGAGAGGCTAGTTAAGGATCATATCACCTCTACCTTACCTGACACCCTTGACCCACTTCAATTTGCTTACCGCGCCAATAGATCCACAGACGATGCAATCGACATTGCACTGCACACTGCCCTATCCCATCTGGACAAAAGGAATACCGATGTAAGAATGCTGTTCATTGACTATAGCTCAGTCTTCAACACTATTGTACCCTCCAAGCTCATCATTAAGCTTGGGGCCCTGGGTCTGAACCCCGCCCTGTGCAACTGGGTCCTGGACTTCCTGCCGGGCCGCCCCCAAGTGGTGAAGGTAGAAAACAACACCTCCACTTCGCTGATCCTCAACACAGAGGCCCCACAAAGGTGTTTGCTCAGCCCCGTCCTGTACTCCCTGTTCACCCATGACTGCGTGGCCACGCACGCCTCCAACTCAAGTTTGCAGACGACACAACAGTAGTATGCCTGATTACCAACAATGACGAGAAAGCCTACAGGGAAGAGGTAATGGCCCTGGAGGAGTGGTGCCAGGAAAATAACCTCTCCCTCAACGTCAATAAAACGAAGGAGCTGATCGTGGACTTCAGGAAACAGCAGAGGGAGCATGCCCCTATCCACATCGACGACCGCAGTAGAGAAGGAAGAAAGCTTCAAGTTCCTCGGTGTACAAATCACTGACGATCTGAAATGGTCCACCCACACAGACAGTGTGGTGAAGAAGGCGCAGCAGTGCCTCTTCAACCTCAGGAGGCTGAATAAATTTGGCTTGGCCCCTTAGACCCTCACAAACTTTTACAGATGCACAATTGAAAGCATCCTGTCGGGCTGTATCAATGCCTGGTACGGCAACTACACTGCCCACAACCACAGGGCTCTCCAGATTGTGGTACAGTCTGCCCAACGTATCATTGTGGGCACACTGCCTGCCCTCCAGGACACCCACGGCACCCGATGTCACAGGAAGGCCACAAAGATTATCAAGGACATCAACCACCCGAGCCACGGCCTGTTCACCCCGCTATCATCCAAAAGGTGAGGTCAGTACAAGTGCATCAAAGCGGGTCCTGAGTGACTGAAAAACAGCTTCTATCTCAAGGCCATCAGACTATTAAATAACCATCACTAGCCGGCTACCACCCGGTTACGTAACCCTGCACTTTAGAGGCTGCTGCTCTATATACATAGACATGGAATCACTGGCCACTTTAATAATGGAACACTAGTCACTTTAATAATGTTTACACACTGCTTTACTCATCTCATATGTATACACTATTCTATTCTACTGTATTTTAGTCAATTCCCCTCCGACATTGTTCGTCCTAATATTTATATATTTATATTAATTTTAGATTATAACATCTGCTAAATATGTGCATGTGACCAATAAAATTTGATTTGACTAATATAGTGGCAGTTTGGCCCTGGAGAGACCTCTGCATTTGCTCATTCGGAATCATACAGATCACATCAACAATGGGTCCAAGTTAACAAGACAAATCTCGTCTTCTTTAACTTATTAGGGTGTAACCTAAAGCAGGTTGTTTTCATCTGAATATGTTTTAATGGGTTGATGTTGACCTTAAAGGTTGCCATGTCATTTTCCCAACATGCCATTGTCCTCCAAAGCTTTACATTCAAATGGGAAGAGTGTTTACAACACCAAACCTCATGAACTCCAGTGTCACTTTTGTTCCACATACCCTCACCCTTTCAATGCAAGACAAAGTGAAAACCATTATGAAAATAGGACCCTCTCCATCCCTGTGCTTTCCTCACTAAGTACCCCTTTGGTTATGGGAGGAGCATGTTAGACAAACCCCATAGCACCACAAGGGACCTCAGACAACCTCCATCTCAATGCCTGGACCCTGAGTATTGGTCCAACCAACTCATTAAACCATAGTCATTAAAATATCCCTGGCCCATAACCAATCATAGTTTATGGCAGTGATTCATTGGTCCACTGTTTACTGGATCTTTTACAGCCCACCACAGGCATCCAACTTGACAGAGATTTGTTGTTCGCTACACTACAGTATATAAGCCACTAGCTATAACATTGGAATTCATGCTTTTCATGCTAGAAATTGGCCTATATTTCGTCTAATAAGAGCAATATGTTTAGTCTTTAATTTGTACAACTTCAGAAACCAGCTTAAGCTTTCTGTTAGAATACCACAAAAAGCAGTTTGCTAATGATCTTATGAACAATGTTGGTTGAATGAAAAAGCTTTGAATGTTAGCTTTGCTTACAAAATTGGTAATGATTCATCCTCACCCAAGTTCCCCTCAAATATTGGTTTCTTTTGATTTAGTTTCTGACCGCACATTAAATTATTCATGAATGGGCAAATTGTGTACTTTTTTAAATAAGATTGAGTTAACTAATTATTTTATAAATGGCTTATAACCCACAGCAATCCTAGAACGCCTCACACCCTCCCTCTCTGTTGTTTTTGTTGCCCGATTATATGAGTTGAGTAAGTTGCCAAGAGTGACTAAGTCATATAGGGAACAGTAAAAAACAGCATGTTTAGGGCTGAAAATCCAGAATCCAGAATTATTCATGCTTCATGACCGCCTGTGATTTGTTCTGCTGTAGGCGGTCTATATGTATAGCTTCCTATTTGTTGGGGAATTATCATATTAGTTCATCCTGAGCAATGTTATGATGGCACACACATACGTGAATGGATTATCTAAACAGCTACATTTAAATGTTTAGAGAGATAGTATAAAGGCAAACATGTTTTAGGGACCACATTTGTAGTTGTTCTTTTTTGTTGTGGGGGGGGGGGTTTACAGGTACATTATCCACTTCAAATGACACGTTTATAAAATATGGACCCGTAGGCTGCCACTTTAAAATTTAAATAAAAACATTTAAGAAATATATACGAGTTTAACAGGTGACATCAATAAGGGATCATAGCCTTCACCTGGATTCACCTGGTGAGTCTATGCCATGGAAAGAGCAGGTGTTCATAATGTTTTGTACACTCAGTGTATACTTTATATGTTTTGTATGTAATGTATGTGTTGGGCTTTAGCTGAGATTATTCTTTACAGAGTCAAGTATATTTGTCCAGGCCTCAATTGTTCCTTGACTAGCACAATTCATTCTTGCTGTTGATAATTCTAACGTTATAACTTCTAACAGTACCTGTATTCACTGGCGAATTGGGAGAGAGTGAGGTGATTTCCATCTAAGAGCCAACATCATTTTTGTGGCTGTGCTGCCTGCCAGCAGTAATCATCTCTGATTGTTTGAGATATTTAAAGTGTTACAGTATCATTGTTAAGTAAATAATAGATGCAAAGCATTGAATATTTACTTTGTAATTTTCCCCAGGAGCATTTAAATGCAGGGCACTCCCGCATCATATGGAGGAATGTGCCTACCTGATTTAGGAGACACTGTGAATAGTTGGAAGTTGGGGCCAATTTCATCGTAAAGCGTTTCCTTCGTATAAATACAGTCTGTGAACAAACTTTAAATGTTTATGTTGATGGTTCGGACTACGGGATGCCAAGGTCATATTATTCCATATTCTGTTCAATACTTTTTTCATGGCTTGCTCAGAATATCAGCTTTCCAAAAGTATAAACGCAACATGTAACATGTGGAGGCCCTGGACTGGTGTGGTTACATGTTGTCTGTGGTTGTAATGCCAACTGGACGTATTGCCAAATTCTCTAAAACAACATTGGAGGCGGCTTATGGTAGAGAAATTAACATTCAATTATCTGGCAACAGCTCTGGTGGACATTCCTGCAGTCAGTATGCCAATGGCACACTCCCTCAAAACTTGAGACATCTGTGGAATTGTGTTGTGTGACAAAACTTAACATTTTAGAGTGGCCTTTATTTGTCACCAGCACAGGGTGCATCTGTGTCATGATCATGCTGTTTAATCAGCTTCTTGATATGCCACACCTGTCAGGTGCATAGATTATCTTGGTAAAGGATGAATGCTCACTAACAGGGATGTAAACAAATGTGTGCACAAAATATGATAAGAAAAATAAGCCTTTGTGCATATGGAACATTTCTGGGATATTTTATTTCAGCTCATGAAACATGGGACCAACACTTTAAATGTTGTGTTTATATTTTTGTTCGGTGTATTATAGAGATCAGTCCTTTCGGGAGCACAGATCATTTATTTCTAAATCTCATCATTGGATGGTTCGGTAGTTGGATTTCCCAAGGTGCTCCATAGGCCAGCATAGCTGACCTAAGTTGTAAATAAGTGTAAGTGTCTTTCAAATCTTGGATAGTTCTGAAACCATTACTGTCCATAATATTGGCAAGAGAAAGATTCAACATTTCGACCATTGGGTTGATGCAAAAGGTCGCCCCCAGATCGCAACGCGTTATAGTGACATTTTGGAGTATGGGCATGCCATTTTGATTCCCAGTTACCTGTACATTGCTTTTAAATTTTGAGCCAAATAGAAATTGTGTGAGCAATAATAGGACCAAAGTGTAGTTTACATTGTTTAAGGTATATCAGTGAAGACCACCTCTTCCAGGGCAATAGGAGACACCATATGTATCTCTATACTCAGCCAGGGGGCGGACTAAATCCTAGTGCCTAGAAATACAATTTTTTGTTTGGTATGAATAGTCCTATGTCTTGCCCTCTTTGCAAGTTTGTTAATTTTATCTGGAATAACTTACTTTGCCATATCCATTTTGAAACTGCACTATGGTTTTTATCCCAATAGCCAGAAGGGGGAGACAAGGGAAGCATTGAGCTACAGAAATTCAGCCGTGGCAGTATATTCATTTTTACAATAGATATTCTGCCAGTTAAAGCAACTGGGATATTGAATTGATTTCAGTGTTCTGTTAAAGTTTCTGCCAATGGTTTTAGGAAGGAAGGAAATACTGTATATCTATTCCCAGATATTTAAAATGGGAAACGATTGGGATTTCATTAGTAGAGATGGAGTCCTCATCGGGGTCTTGAGAGGCAGTAGGGCAGATTTGGTTAGATTTATTTTATAACTTGAGATGGAGCTGAATTTGTACATGATCTTTAAAGCTTTAAGGAGGGATTGCAGTACATTGTCTAGATAAAGTAAGATATTGTCGGTGTATAATAAGTTGACGTGATCCGTAGAATTGAGAGATATTGGTCTAATTTCTTTTGATTTGTCTATGCCAGGGGCTCCATAGACAACAAAAGTAGCGAAGGTGAGATGAGATCACGTTACCTGCTACTTAGAATGATTCTCAAAGGAACAGAGCAGGTATTGCCTGTTATTACTATGGCGAGGTATTGGCATATAGTATTTTAATAATGTGAATGAAATTGGAGTCAAGTCCCATACGTCCCATAGGTTGCAAATTCGAATCTAATTCGTAAACATATAATACGAAATGGGTGATGGACATCCTCAAATTAATGCATATCATACGAAACGTAACATATCATACTAAATGGAGGGTCTCGGATTTACGTACAGAATAATACGAAATGCTTTCAGACTAGGTTGAAAAGAGTAGTCACTACCTGGTCTGAAGAAAGTGTTTGCTTTTTGTGTCATTAACAACTTTTTCAATTCAGATATCTTTTTTAATTGTGATTTATTCAGCTCAAATGCAAAAGGCAGTTGCATTGTTTTTAATAAAGCATGTAATGGCTTCCCATAAAATCACATTTTGATCCATGATAGGTCTATTCCAAATGTGTAGCATATTCTAAATTTCGTATATTTCAAAATATAATTCATTCAAATAGGCCCAATGAAAAAATGTATGAATACGTACCAAAGCGCTTCCCTTTAGCACGTGACACACACACCAACCATATAAATGGGTATTGTTATTGCCTAGAAAGTGTGCCGGGTCATGTGGAATTGAGTAGGCTTTTATATAAATGCAGTGCCAGCTAAAAAACGCAGTTGCTTATTGGTGCACAGTGGAAGTGGAGCTTCTCTTAATCCCTTACATCAACTGCTCTGCTCTACACTCCTCAGCTCACATGTACCAAAGTACTGCAAGTTTAGAGAAGCCCGGACACTTTTTGTTTACTTTCCCATATTTTGACAACTGTGTTTCACAGTAAACCACCATGTTTTGGTCAATATTGTGCGTAACCGTTTGCTTGGCATCCCTACTTGCTGAAGCACAGATCTCCAATAGGTACGTTATCAGCTGTCCCAGTCGTTGTCACAAGGCGATGTGTCCCCGTATGCCAGCGGAGTGCTTAGCAGGACAAGTCCTGGACCACTGCAACTGCTGCCCCGTGTGTGCCTCTGGAGAGGGTGAGGCGTGCGGCGGCAATGGAAAGCTTGGAGACCCGGTGTGCGGAGAGGGGTTGGAGTGTTCGGTGTCCGGCGGAGTGGGGTACTCTGCCACCGTCAGAAGAAGAGGGAAGAGCGGCGTTTGCGCCTGCAAAACTACGGACCCTGTATGTGGTAGCGACGGTGTATCCTACCGTAACATCTGCGAGCTCAAGAGAGTCAGCAACCGGGCACTGAAACTTCAGCAGCCACCTGTTATGTTCATTCAACGGGGAGCTTGTGGGAAAGGTAAAGGCTTTGAAGAATATTATACATACAATTCCCATTTCACCGTCTTGAATGTGCCTTTTGTGTGTATTTCATATTCATTATTTCTGGTGGCTTCCTAACTTTAAATCAGTGAGCATAACTCGATTACGCATCATTTTTCCATTCAATGGAAGCTTTACGCGAAAATCCAATCTATATCAAATAAGATTCAGCCTTGCTGATACTTAGAGTCATGAATTCTCACCAGAAAGGAATCAGTGTGTGACAGTCTGGTGGGCAACAACATCCAGATGTGGCAGCTGGTTATGTATCCCACGGGCACAAACATCAAGTGTCCTTTGACAGTAAAACAAAGGCTACCATTGAAATGTGCTGGTTTTTGTTTTTGTTCATTCACTCATGAAAAGCAGTAATCCTTGCTTAGTTTTGCTTGTTTGAACTAAGTCACTAATTCTATTAACTTGTTATTAACGGTATGGATTAGCTCTGGTATGCGTACAGTCACATGGGAATAACCCTCCAAATTAATTTATCTAAAGTAGCATAATTAATGCAATAGGTCATTGTTGCTGACTTCACCATGGATAATGTATTATTTATTTCTTTGGACTCCACTCTGAGACCTCGGTTTCAGCCAGTGCAGCTGGCCTGCAAACTGAGACACTTGTTATCAGAGTCAGTGGGACACAACATAAACCAGACCATCTATCCATCCCAGACATTTTTTCCGTTATGAATTATCATAACATTAATAGATTTGTGGCAGTCTTTTAAGCGGTTTCTATTTCCCTCAACTTTCTAATTGCAAGTGCATTGTGTCATAGCATAGTGAATTCTGTTCTGAAATGTGAATGACGCTGAGGATGGTACAAAGACAGCCTTCACACTCACAAAGAGTAGAGAGATGAGCCAGTGATCTTTAACTGTGTTTGTGTGTTTGATGTGCTCCAAGGGCCCGATTCCGACCCGAAATGGAATGGAATTCCCTTTATAGTGTGCTATTCACCTGCTATTCATTGTGGGTAGAGATACTTTTATATATTTAATGTATGTGGACACCTCTTCAAATTAGTGGATTCGGCTATTTCAGCCACACCCATTGCTGACAGGTGTATAAAATCGAACACACAGCCATGCAATCTCCATAGACAAACATTGACAGAAGAATGGCCTTACTGAAGAACTCAGTGATTTTCAAATTTGCACAGTCATAGGATACCACCTTTCCAACAAGTCAGTTCGTCAAATTTCTGGCCTTCTAGAACTGCCCCGGTCAACTGTAAGTGCTGTTATTGTAAAGTGAAAACATCTAGGAGCATCAACAGCTCAGCTGCGAAGTGACAGGCCACACAAGCTCACAGAACGGGACAGCCGAGTGCTGAAGCGTGTGGCGTGAAAAAAATTGTCTGTCCTCGGTTGCAACACTCACTAACGAGTTCCAAACTGTCTCTGGAAGCAACATCGGCACAAGAACTGTTCGTCAGGACCTTCATGAAATGGGTTTCCGTGGCCAAGCAGCCGCACACACACCTAAGATCACCATGCGTATTGCCGAGTGTCGGCTGGAGTGGTGTAAAGCTCACCGCCATTGGATTCTAGAGCAGTGGAAACGTGTTCTCTGGAGTGATGCGTCACACTTCACTATCTGGCAGTGCAACAGACAAATCTAGGTTTGGCGGATGCAAGGTGAACGTTACCTGCCCCAATGTATAGTGCCAACTGTAAAGTTTGGTGGAGGAGGAATAATGGTCTGGGGCTGTTTTTCATGGTTCGGGCTAGGCTCCTTAGTGCCAGTGAAGGGAAATCTTAATGCTACATCATACAATGACATTCTAGACGATGCTGTGCTTCCAACTTTGTGGCAACAGTTTTTGGAAGGGCCTTTCCTGTTTCAACATGACAATGCCCCCGTGCCGGAAGCGAGGTCCATACAGAAATGGTTTGTCAAGATCGGTGTGGAAGAACTTGACTTGCCTGCACAGAGCCCTGACCTCAACCCCATAGAACACCTTTGGTATGAATTGGAACACCAACCACGAGCCAGCCCTAATCATGCCTAACCTCACTAATGTTCTTTTGGCTGAATGGAAGCAAGTCCCTGCAGCAATGTTCCAACATCTAGTGGAAGGCCTTCCCAGAAGAGGAAGGCTGTTATAGCAGCAAAGGGGGGGACCAACTCCATATTAATGCCCATGATTTTGGAATGAGATGTTTGACAAGCAGGTGTCCACATACTTTTGGTCATGTGGTTTAGACTAAATGAAGGTGAGGCGGAGGTATGTCTACAAATATGCTGTATTCTGACCTTGACTTAATTCCACCACCTTTAAACTCGAGGAAACCATGAATAAGGTCTCGCGAACCTACCGGTTCCAAGTGAAAAAAGCATCTACTTTCTTTTTTTCCCTGATAGAAGTAATAACATTCTCCATGCAACTTGATAAGAGCTATTGATAAGAGCTAGGTCAATGACTAATCTGATTGACACTTGTTTCAGATAAATTTGACCTTTTTTATGAAATGCTGTGCCATTATGCAGAATTTAAATTGTACAACCTTTTAACTTGCAGGGATGGGCACTCTCAAATCTTTTAATTATGAGTTACTCCGACTTTCTCTATTTCCTATTTCTATCATGTTAAATATTAGCCACTATCAGTATCGTCCATCAGTAGGCAACACATATTCAACTGCCAATGTACTTTTAGTTCCCTTCAGTTGGTATAGCTTACATTATCATTCCATATAATTCCATTGTTTAGTTTACCTTAATTTGCTTCCTCTGTGCAGTATTCTCCCTATTATAATTCTATGTACTGTCACGCCCTGACCTTAGAGATCCTTTTTATTCTCTATTTGGTTAGGTCAGGGTGTGACTAGGGGGGGGGCAATCTATGTTTTATTTTTCTTTGTTGGCCAGGTATGGTTCCCAATCAGAGGCAGCTGTCTATCATTGTCTCTGATTGGGGATCATACTTAGGCAGCTTTTTCCTACCTGTAGTTTGTGGGATCTTGTTTTGGTGCTGTTTAGCCCTACTATACGTTACATTTGTATTTTTTTTTCAGTGTTCATTTAATAAAGTAAGATGTACGCCTACCACGCTGCACCTTGGTCCACTCCTTCAAACAACGATCGTTACATGTACACCAATCTTCCAACACTACCGTGGGTTAAAGAACTGAATGTGGCAATTTTCAGAATGGATCAAAACACAGTTTTTTTCTTTCATGCTAAAGGCTCTCCAAACCTGTTTTTTTTTATGATTCATAAATACTTTCCTAACCCTAAATAATCTACAAGATCAGAGTATTTTTAAAGCTACCAATTGGTGATGAAACAAAGACTCATGCATATACTGTAGATGGCTTTATTTCATTGATTGCTAATATTCTGAACCTGTTCTCTCGATATATTCTATTAAATCTGTCAACGAAATTCTAATTAAAAGGTACACTGTATTTAAAGGGATGGCTTAAGATAAATGTACTGAAAACCGTATTGAATGAAAATCTGTTGTCCAGCGAGTGGGAGGGTTTTCAGTGGTTGAATTACATTTATTCAGCGCACAGAATGGAATCACGCCTGCAAAGCCCTTTACACACCTTCATGTTAGTCTGAATTCCAACTACTGAGAAGTGAGTAGGAAAGGAGTGCGTAGGAAAGGCGTAATTTCCTAAGTCAGAATCAGGGCCCATGTGTTTAGTTCTTAGTTGGACCACAAGGGTTCAAAAGGGTTCTTCGGCTGTCCCCATAGGAGAACCCTTTTTGGTTCCAAGTAGAACCCTCTGTGGAAAAGGTTCTACTCGGAACCCAAATAGGGTTATTCAAAGGGTTCTCCTATAGGGACAGCTGAAGAACCCTTTTGGGTTCTAGATGATTCATTGTCAGACAGTTAATGTACGTGTGCAGGCACATAATGTACAGTATGTGTATGACAGTAGACGATCTATTTTTAATGTCTCCATATGTTTACCTTTTCCAACACAAGGACGCACAAGGCATGCCAAAGTTATATCAGAGAGTGTCTCCTCAGTGATTTTGCAAACATTTGGGATGCAAACACTTGATCCAGCTCCTCTCCAGCTCCAGACAGCCTAAGAAAACAGAGTGCAGCTCTGTGCCAAGCTACATGAAGCCCCCTGGCCAAGTAAAGAGAGGCTCCGGACAACTGGCCTCAATGGCCTCTCTTAAAGCAAACACATTAAATCACATTGGTACATGATGTCATTTGAATCTGTTTTCTGAAGTTGTCGATTATGCAAGTTGTTTGAGCTGGCACACGATTTAGGTCAAATGTTGCTGTCCCGTGTGCCCGTTGTTTGTTTTCTTAAATAACTCATTTAGTCACAGAATGGCATATATGGCCTGCAGAAACACGTTTGAGATGTATTGATATTTTACAAGAGGTAAGAGAATAAACATGTTGACTTTAGGATGTTGAGAACAACCTTTTCATGCATTTAATTTCAATTCACACCCAAAGGAACAGCAACATAATGCATAGCTCTAGTGAGTGATTGGGGCTTGCTAGCTTTACATTGGCAAGCTGTGTTGGTGTACAGTTAGAGAATGAAAATTGTCTGTGATTATGCTTGGTGGATCATGTACAGTATGCTGATCGTACACATATTTTCTCCCAGCCTTCTCGTCTCTGCCTCCCTCTTGCCACTCTTCCTTTCAGCGCTCTGTTTTCTTTCTTTCCTTCTTTCTTTCTTTCTCTCTCCCTCTCCCCTCACACTTTCTCTCTTGGCAATTTAAGTTCATCAGCAGGGTTATCACGAAACAATGGACTAGGGATTGAATTGGGATTGTGCTTTTCCGTGTATGTTCACACAGCTCAGGGAATATGTTTCATGTGACTTAGGGACCCTTTCAAAGACTTAGTGAGTGTGTATTCAGTGGAGCCAATGCATTTGCTGCACCACAGCCTTGCAGCAAGGGACCTGGACTACAGTGATACCGCAGAGGGAATACAACCCCACTGACACTGCAACCCAATCCCTCTGCCCGTAGGATGGGGGAAAGGAAGAGCAGCTTCCTTATGGAAAAACTCATAAAGCAGCAACAGTGTGGACAGGCAGACAGGTGTGTGTTGGGGAGTGCTTGATACAAGAATCAGGTTTCTTTTCTTGGAGAGGTCAGTGAGTTTGTATAGCAGACATATGGGAATTATAGGGAGATGGACACAGTGTGTCTAATAGAGGGATGAAATCCCAGGGGTGGAATGTCTCTTTGACAGGAGGTTACTGAGCTGGCCCATGGACAGCATGATAAGCTAAACAAGTGCATTGTTTCATTATATTTTTACATTTGAGTCATTTATCAGACACTCTTATCCAGAGTGACATACAGGAGCAATTAGGGTTAAGTGCCTTGCTCAAGGGCACATTGACATATTTTTCACCTAGTCAGCTCAGGGAGTCGACCCAGTGACCTTACGGTTAGCCTACAGTCCCAAAGCTCTTAACCGCTGAGCTACCTGCCACATGAGTTTATGAGTGGTTTTGTGTGTTGCTACATGTTGCATAGACGTAACGAGACAAGACGAGAGAAAGTGTGGCACTACAGAACCATTTGGGATAACTATACTACCCCCATTCTCCTCCACTCTTTCGTCTGGTTCCCCCACCTCTGAGGAGGTGAAGTTGAGGGCTACAGGAGCACAGCCAGACAGCCAGACAGCCAGGCCAGAGGAAGGTAACTGATAGGACAACAAGGACTACCTTTCAGGGAGCCACAATAGACAGGCTCCATCTACACCCTGAGAGGATAGGCTTTGCTTTGCCTATGTAGAATTGAAGTTTTGATTTATTTCATCAATATGACATTGTTCAATTAAAAATGAGACCTGAAGCCTGATGCTTGAATACTCTAAACCTATGTATAGCTTGTATAGCTGTTTAAGAGCGTCTCCCCTGGTTCCCCTCTCTCTCCTCTCTCTCAGTCTGTAGTGAAGCATGCCTGCCTGGGGTCAGAACACTTCAATCAAAAAGCCATTATCTCGGTTTAACTGTGTGTGTGTGCGTGTGCGCGCGTGCGTGCGTGCGTGCGTGCGTAGGGTATCTTTAAGTATTTTTTATTTTACTCTGTCAATTTCTGGCAGACAGTAAATGTGGGTCGACTCAACATACTGTATGTATATAATTCTGTAAGGCTTATGCATATGTCCTCCATCATTTCAGAACAATAAAAACTGATAGTTATTAAAACTCCTTTTCAAAGGCATTCCAATGATATTCAGGATTTTGGAGGGAGTTGAGGTTCAAGTAGATGCTCTCATCCTTGGTCCATATGCTTTTCTATTTGTCTAGCGGTCGACTTCATTCCAGCAGTCGTTGACCTGATCTGAGCCCCAGCTCCTCAGACAGAGTGTCTCATTAAGAAATATCCTGTCACGGTCTACAGACGAGGCAACACTGGCAACAGTAACCTGCACTGCTATGGAAGGAGCACACACTTGACTACATCTGGTTTGTGATTTTCCCAAATCATCAAGAAAGGTTTCGTCATCAACTGGCCAAAACCCATTCTCCTTCATTTCCAATGCAATGATGTGTCTGTGGAAACAAATCAGTCTGTCTGTGTCAAGAGGACGGGCCAAGTATCATCATAACATTGAACAATGAAGAGGTCAAATGGTAAAGATGACCTCTTTAGATACTTCAGATTGATCTCAGGTCTAGATACCGGAGCAGGCCCGCGGACTGATGCACTCATATCTTAAACATTTGAACCAGGGACATATGCCATCATACTATCCCCATATCTTGGGGCAAATTACAGCTATCCTGAGGATATGGATGCCATCATGGAATTTCCCTTCTTACACAGGAAAGAAATGGGGAATTCTCAACATATAATTAAGTAGGATATAGTACGCCAAGACTGTGCACATTCTACTCTTGTGTTGGTTTAACTGTGCCTCAAGCAGGAAGTATTTTTTCACAACCCATCTTCTAGGCTTATGGACGCCTCTTTGCCACGTAATATTATTGAACTAAACAACCTTTACAAACTACAGCAAGCTTTAGGATTGTATGACAAAACCTCTATGTGCTTTCTTTATTTTAAACATAATTACTTGAGGGGTGTGGAAAGATAAAGGAGATGAAACATGATTATCTTGTCTTTAAAAAGCAAAACGTCTATGATAATCTTCAGAGAAGACTTACAGTAATTCACAGCCTGGAAAAATACTTGTATGCCTTCTCAGTATGATGTAATTACGTGGTCAGTCATCAACATTTTCTGACTTATCTTCTTATGGAAGAATCAAAAGCACTTACAGACAGAGACAGAAGCACGGGGAAGACTCCGTCTATGCCACAAACGGACTGTCATCTTTTTTCCATTTCTCTTTGAGACCAGTTTCATATACTGGGCTTATTCTTGCATTGCTGTTGCATCATTTCGTTGTATTTGTGTTTGTGGTTGTTTTTGAGTTAATTTTTTATCCCAACGTCCTGTCTCTGTTGATGTATTTCTAGCCCAGGACAACCCAAACAGTCTGAGACACAAATACAACTTTATCGCTGACGTGGTGGAGAGGATCGCCCCGGCCGTGGTTCACATTGAACTCTACCGCAAGTAAGAGTGGCACGTGTGTGTACGTGTGTGTGTACGTGTGTGTGTACGTGTGTGTGTGTGTGTGTGTGTGTGTGTGTGTGTGTGTGTGTGTGTGTGTGTGTGTGTGTGTACTTGTATTCCTACATAATCAGGACCCCAATGTCCTAACACTTCACCTTAATATCCTGAAAAGGTAGGAAAACAATAACTTTTTTCAGGCCCGGAATATGTTCAAATGCTATTTTAAATTTAAAGGTTAAAGGTTTTGGGGTTAGGGTTAGGTTTAGGGAAAATATCATTTTTAATGGTGAAACATTTTACACTCCAAAAAGTCCAGAAATTTCACGAAAACACAGCTATGTGTGTGTGTATGTGTTCGTCCTTGAATATCTGTAGACATACCAGAGTTTACTTTACAGCCCACCTGGATGTGAGACCACACTAGTTGGTAAAACATTTAAGTTAAAACCCTCCCTTTTAACGTACTTATCTTTCTCCTTCTGCCTTGCATCCTCTTTCCCTGTCTTCATCTCTCCATCCCCCTTCTCCTCCCTATTTCTATTAATCACTCCCTTTCTCTCTATAAATGTATCTCTCTCTTTCTCTCCTTTTCTGCACATCTATCTCTTTCTCTCCCTCTCTCCCTCCCTCTCTCTCAGAATGACCTATTCTAAGCGGGAGGTGGCAGTGTCCAGTGGCTCAGGGTTCATGGTGTCAGAGGATGGACAGATTGTGACCAACGCCCATGTTGTGGCCAATAAACATCGAGTAAAGGTGGAGCTGAAGAGTGGCGCCACCTACGACGCCAATATCAAAGACATGGACGAGAAGTCCGACATAGCACTCCTCAAGATCGACTCACCGGTAAGAGGGGACACCAGAGGTCACAGACAGCTCAACAGTTCAGAATCTAGTACAAATGACTTTATTCGAACAACTTAATCCATTAATAACTGACATAGGAGACAAATGGACACATAGGGAAGAAGTTTACACTTAGAAACAGTTGCAAAATTGTGGTAGTTCGCTTGTGTTGTGTGCTACCCATTCCATCACAAAGATCAAGTTTCAGGTTTTGTTATCACGTTCAAGTACAATGTCTTTCTTGCAAGCTCTTTCCCAACAATGCAGTAATCAAATCAGTAGTACTATTAAAGAAAGTAAAGCAGGACAAAAAGACACAATAAATAAAACAAGATAAATAGACATAAGAAAGTAAGTAAGCTATGTACAGGGCTAGTTCCAGGGTCAAATCAAATCCAAATCAAACTTTATTTGCCACATGCGCCGAATACAGTGTAGACTTAAAGTGTAGACTTTACCGTGAAATGCTTACTTACAAGCCCTTAACCAACAGTGAAGTTCAAGAAGAAGAAAATATTTACCAGGTAGGCCAAAATAAAAAGTAATAATAAAAAGTAACACAATAAGAATAAGAATAACGAGGTACCGAGTCAGTATGCAGGGGTACAGGCTAGTTGAGGTAATCTGTACATGTAGGTGGGGACGAAATGACTATGCATAGGTAACAAACAAACAGCGAGTAGCAGCAATGTAAATTGTCCGGTGGCAATTTTTATGAATTGTTCAGCAGTCTAATGGCTTGGGGGTAGAAGCTGTTGTGGAATCTTTTGGTCCTAGACTTATTGTGTGCTTACCGTGCGGTAGCAGAGAAAACAGTCTATAACTTGGGTGACTGGAGAGTCTGACAATTTTATGGGCTTTCCTCTGACACCGCCTATTATGTAGGTCCTGGATGGCAGGAAGCTTGGCCCCAGTGATGTACTGGGCCGTTCGCACTACTCTTTGTAGTGCCTTACGGTCAGATGCCGAGCTGTTGCCATACCAGACGGTGATGAAACCGGTCAGGATGCTCTCGATGGTGCAGCTGTAGAACATTTTGAAGATCTGGGGGCCCATGCCAAATATTTTCAGTCTCCTGAGGGGGAAAGGATTTTGTCGTGCCCTCTTCACGACTGTCTTGGTATGTTTGAACCATGATAGTTCGTTGGTGATGTAGACACCAAGGAACTTGAAACTCTCGACCCGCTCCACTACAGCCCCATCGATGTTAATGGGGGCATGTTTGGCCCTCCTTTTTGGCTCACATTGATGGAGAGGTTGTTGTCCTGGCACCACACTGCCAGTTCTCTGACCTCCTCACTATAGGCGTCTCATCGTTGCCGGTGATCAGGCCTACCATTGTTGTGTCATCAGCAAACTTAATGATTGTGTTGGAGTCGTGTTTGGCCACGCAGTCGTGGGTGAACAGGGAATACAGGAGGGGACTAAGTACACACGTGGCAGACGGGTTGTTGCCTAATCTTACCACCTGGGGGCGACCCGTCAGGAAGTCCAGGATCCAGTTGCAGAGGGAGGTGTTTAGTCCTAGAGTCCTTAGCTTAGTGATGAGCTTTGTGGGCACTATGGTGTTGAACGCTGAGCTGTAGTCGATGAACAGCATTCTCACATAGGTGTTCCTTTTGTCCAGGTGAGAAAGGGCGGTGTGGAGTGCGATTGAGATTACGTCATCTGTGGATCTGTTGGGGCGGTATGCGAATTGGAGTGGGTCTTGGGTGTCCAGGAGGATGCTGTTGATGTGAGCCATGACCAGCCTTTCAAAGCACTTCATGGCTACTGATGTGTGTTACCTTCGCTTCCTAGGGCACAGGGACTATGGTGGTCTGCTTGAAACATGTAGGTATTACAGACTCGGTCAGGGAGAGGTTGATAATGTCAGTGAAGACACTTGACAGTTGGTCTGCGCATGCTTTGAGTACACGTCCTGGTAATCCGTCTGGCCCAGCGGCTTTGTGACTGTTGACTTGTTTGAAGGATTTGTTCACATTGGCTACCGAGAGCGTTATCACACAGTCATCCAGAACAGCTGGTGCTCTCGTGCATGCTACAGTGTTGCTTTCCTCGAAGCGAGCATAAAAGGCATTTAGCTCGTCTGGTAAACTCACGTCACTGGGCAGCTCGCGTCTGGGTTTCCCTTTGTAGTCAGTAATAGTTTTCACGCCCTGCCACATCTGACAAGTGTCAGAGCCGGTGTAGGAGATTCAATCTTAATCCTGTATTGACGCTTTGCTTGTTTGATGGTTCATCTGAGGGCACAGGGGGATTTCTTAAAATCGTCTGGATTAGTGTCACCTCTCCTTGAAAGTGGCAGCTCTAGCCTTTAGCTCGATGTGGATGTTGCCTGTAATCCATAGCTTCTGGTTGGGATATGTACGTACAGTCACTGTGGGGACGACGTCATCGATGCACTTATTGATGAAGCCGATAACTGAGGTGGTGTATTCCTCAATTGTATTTTTTATTTAAAAAAATATTATTTCACCTTTATTTAACCAGGTAGGCCAGTTCCAGTGGGTCAGATGTTTACATACACTAAGTTGACTGTGCCGTTAAACAGCTTGGAAAATTCCAGAAAATTATGTCATGGCTTTAGAAGCTTCTGATAGGCTAATTGACATAATTTGAGTCAATTGGAGGTGTACCTGTGGATGTGTTTCGTTTTACTAGTATTTAAGAGCAGTTGGAGGCCACGGAAAGAGTGTTGTATGGCGTTGAAGCTCGTTTGGAGGTTTGTTAACACAGTGTCCAAAGAAGGGCCAGATGTATACAGAACGATGTCGTCTACGTAGAGGTGGATCAAAGAATCACCCGTACCAAGAGCGACATCATTGAAAAATACAGAGAAAAGAGTTGGCCCGAGAAATGAGCTCTGTGGCACCCCCATAGAGACTGCCAGAGGTCCGGACAACAGGCCCTCCGTTTTGACACATTGAACTCTATCTGAGAAGTAGTTAGTGAACCAGGCGAGGCAGTCATTAGAGAAACCAAGGCTATTGAGTCTGCTGATAAGAATACGGTGATTGACAGAGTCGAAAGCCTTGCCAGGTCAATAAAGATGGCTGCACAGTACTGTCTTTTATCGATGGCAGTTATGATATCGTTTAGGACCTTGAGCGTGGCGGAGGTGCACCCGTGACCTGCTCGGAAACCAGATTGCATAGCGGAGAAGGTAAGGTGGGATTCAAAATGGTCAGTGATCTGTTTATTAACTTGGCTTTCGAAGACTTTAGAAAGGCAGGGCAGGATGGATATAGGTCTTTAACAGTTTGGGTCTAGAGTGTCTCCCCCTTTGAAGAGGGGGATGACCGCGGCCGCTTTCCAATCTTTAGGAATCTCAGACGATACAAAAGAGAGGTTGAATAGACTAGTGATAGGGGTTGCAAAAATGGCGGCGGATTATTTTAGGAAGAGAGGGTCCAGATTGTCTAGCCCAGCTGATTTGTAGGGATCCAGATTTTGCAGCTTTTTCAGAACATCAGCTGTCTGGATTTGGGTGAAGGAGAAGCGGGGGGGTGAGCTTGGGCCAGTTGCTGTGGGGTGTGCAGAGCTGTTGGCCGGGGTTGAGGTAGCCAGGTGGAAAGCATGGCCAGCCGTAGAGAAATGATTATTGAAATTTTCAATTATTGTGGATTTATCAGTGGTGACAGTGTTTCCCAGTCTAAGTGCAGTGGGCAGCTGGGAGGAGGTACTATTATTCTCCATGGACTTTACAGTGTCCCAAAACATTTGGAAATTAGTGCTGCAGGATGCAAATTTCTGTCTGAAAAAGCTAACCTTTGCTTTCCTAACTGACTGTGTGTATTGGTTCCTGATTTCCCTGAAAAGTTGCATATCGCGGGGACTATTCAAAGCTAGTGCAGTACGCTACAGGGTGTACTACACTAGCTTCTAATAGTCCCCACGATATGCAACTTTTCAGGGAAATCAGGAATATGCAACTACAATGCCATTGGATGAATCCCGGAACATATTCCAGTCTGTGCTTACAAAAATCCTGTAGTGTAGCATCCGTGTCATCTGACCACTTCCGTATTGAGCGAGTCACTGGTACTTCCTGCTTTAGTTTTTGCTTGTAAGCAGGAATCAGTAGGATAGAATTTTGGTCAGATTTGCCAAATAGAGGGCGGGGAAGAGCTTTGTATGCATCTCTGTGTGTGGAGTAAAGGTTGTCTAGGATTTTTTCCCCCCTGGTTGCACATGTGACATGCTGGTAAAAAATTGGTAAAACTGATTTAAGTTTGTCTGCATTAAGGTCCCCGGCGCTAGGAGCGCCACTTCTGGGTGAGCATTTTCTTCTTTGCTTATGGCCTTATAGAGTTGGTTGAGAGCGGTCTTAGTGCCAGCTCTGCTTTGTGGTGGTAAATAGACGGCTACGAATAATACAGATGAGAACTCTCTTGGTAGATAGTGTGTTCAACAGCTTATCATAAGGTACTCTACCTCAGGCGAGCAATACCTCGAGACTTCTTTAATATTAGACATCGCGCACCAGCTGTTATTGACAAAAAGACACACACCCCCACCCCTCGTCTTACCAGAGGTAGTGTCTCTGTTCTGCCGGTGCATGGAAAATCCAGCCAGCTCTGTTTCTTTGTTCAGCCACGACTTGGTGAAACATAAGATGTTACAGTTTTTAATGTCCCGTTGGTAGGATAATCTTAATAGTAGGTCATCAGTTTTATTTTCTAACGATTGCACATTAGCAAGGAGAATGGAAGGCATTGGGAGTTTACTCGCTCGCCTCCGGCTTCTCAGAAGGATCCCCGATCTGCGTCCCCTTTTCGGGCGTCTTTTCTTCACGCAAATGTTGTGGATCTGGGCCTGTTCCAGTGAAAGCATATATACAGCAGTCATGCTAACAGCTGAAAAATCTCTCAGAAGGCAGAAGGGTCAGCATTTGACCATCGGGTATTCCAAGATGGGTGAACAATGGGTCGAAACTTCAGCATAACATTTGCTGTTGATGAAGAGGCTTAACCCTCTCCCTCTCGATTTCCCTGAATTCATTGTCCTGTCCGCTCGGTGAATGGAGAATCTATTGAGTTGGATAGCCATGGGGGGAATCTTGCCCGAACGCCATGTTTCAGAAAAGCAGAGAATATTGCAGTTACGAGATTCACATTGATAGCAAAATCGCAATCGGAGGTCATCCATCTTATTACCAAGTCATTGGCCAATAGAATCGAGAGAAGAAGTGGCCGCTTTTCCCTTTGTCTTAACCTCGCCTGGACTCCCCCTCTCCTGCCTGTTTTGTTGCCGGCGTTTTCTCATGGGCAGCCCTGAATTGAAGAAAGAGCCCAGGGCAGATGAGTCAAAGTTAAAGCCGGAATTGAGGTTAGTAACTGCCAATCTTCACAATATTCCTTCAAATTGAAACTTTATGGAATATTATAAGTGGCATAAATAAGAGGATTTGAGGAGTGTGACTTTACACAGTAGCTCCCATGCTATTTAATCCCTGCCTATGAGCGTGAGTGGGAATGACATTGAGAGTTTCAACTCCCAGGAGGCAGATTGGATTTTAAGTACAGCTTTCCAGGCCAACAGCAGCCATCTTGGTGCAGTACTTTCCTATATCTTACAACTGCAAATCTAGACACCACTAGCAAATGTGAGCAACAATTGAACAATAACAATTACTTAATATTATTCCCTATTAAACATCAGCGGAGACAGAATTACAAGATGAAGCAAGAGGTTATTGGTAGAAAGTTGATGTTCAGCTTGATAACACAGCTGATTGTTTGAGAGGTGCAACATGTGCAACCAAGTGGTCCTTGTAAACACTGGCATTCAACACATAGTTAATGTTGGCAATGGCATTCAGTTAAAAATACTTCAGAGACAACAGTCGTTAGGAAACGATTCTCGAAATAAACTTGGAATACATTCTGCAAAGACTCATTACCAGCAGATGAAAACCCATGTCATGCTCCAATGAGCAAATAGTTTTGATAGCAAAGGTTTTGCTCATAAATGGCATGGAGGTAGGCCATGTAAGGTTTTTGCTGAGGGAGCATACAGTAACATAGAGAGATTGTTGCTTTGTGGACTAGTGGGATACACATCCCACATGAATCATATTCGACAGCCATATGAAGGAATGTCTGGCACCCATTCAAAGCCACAGGCTAGGAGTAACTGCACCGCAGAATGCCTCGCAGAGCATTCCCTCGCTTCAATGCACAGCTGAAAAGACACTCACGACAAGGACAGGGCTGCACACAGCATCGGCCAATACGCCAAGACAAGCACAAGGTTATGTTTTCTTTTATGCGGCCTACAGTGGTTCCCCAAACTGGCCCTGGAAGACCACTGTGCTATACACTCTGGTCTACATTCATTACACATACTAGACAACTGGAAGGTGATATCAGACCCAAAGCAGTGATCCATGAACGTCTGAAGAAAAGATTATGGATGGAAAATACAGCATCATTACTTCTCATAAACCAGTTTCAAGACACTGAAAAGTCTAATGATTTGTGCCCTGTGGTAAAGACTACCATCCAACTACTGGTTGACCATGACAGCCCAGTACCTGACTGTGGATTGACCATATACCCTGTGCCCCACTCTGGCTACATAGCTAAGACAGCTGTTGAAATCTTTGCCCCAGTTTTCTCTTCTGTGTGAGAAGGTGTCTACCCAGTCTGCCCAGGGGGCACAGTCCCAGTTCCATGACTAACCCCCACAGTGGAACAGGACAGAGGCTATGGGAGAGGGGAGGGGGTCTGACTCATGACACCCCAGCTAATGAGACAGTGGGTACGGGCAGGGGAGGGGAGGGTGGATGGATGTGAGGGAAAGAGTCGACTAGAGATGGAAAGTGTCAGTGAGAGAGAAATTAGAGGATGAGAGAGAGAGGGAGATAATTAGAGGCCAAAATAAAGGAAAAGTTGGAATTTCCTAATTTGTATGAAAAATTCAGTAAGTTGTCACAGTTCTGTCCTCAGGGCTTCAGGTCTGTACACTTTTAAGTATGTATTTATTTCCCTCTTTTCCTCACTTTCCCTCCATCTGTCCCTCTCTTGCCTCAAGTGTGCGTCATGAGTATGGGTGACTTTTGTCAAACTTTGTATTTCATATCAGCACACTGATAGAGAATCGATCACACATGTTTATGACTGTGAGCTTTGAAAGTTGACTCTTTGAATGTAGAATACCCTCTCTTCCCACTCGGTGCTTCATGAGAAGCAGAGTTGATTGGCGGCTGGGTCGGTCCGTTCTTGTGTGGTGTACCCTCGTCTCTGGGGAAGACATTACACATCTGCAGCTACATTAGTCTGTCTGCAGAAGTTGGCACTTCAGAGGATGGGAAGGAGAAAGGGAAAAAGTGCTACATTTGTTTCTGACAGAGAGAGAATGGGATGGAGAGGCAGGCAAAGACCGAGGGGATGTGGCCTGGAAAACGGATCCATATGTCTGCAAAGCTAAGTGATCTAATAGGCTAATGAGATGGTTGTGTGATGTGACGCTGGGAAGATTAATCTAAAAGTCATCATGCGGGGGAAAAAGCAGCTTGTTAACCCTATCCACTCCCTCACTCACTTCCTCAACTGTTTGTGGTGCAAAGTAGCGCACTGTCGGTGTCCTCAGTTTAGAATATTTGAGATGATTTTGTTCATGGAAGTCATGTCAACAGACTGAGGGCAGTTAAACACACCCAAACAAATGAGGACACCACATCCTCATCAATAAATACAGTGAGTATATGTGTCACAGTACTCAACCACAATGTTAGTCTGTATGCTCCCCAGGTCGTCCACCTCCTAAAGGGTGGTAGGATGACTGGCGCTGGCTAGACCGACCAGGGCTCTTATTGGTCCCCGTTCAGGAGACATCCAGGACATGCTCTGTTTCTCAGTGGAAAGAGTGGCGTCCTTCAGAAAGAAGCAGAGGGAAAATGAATCACATCCTCGTCTCATCCTCCATTTCACTCACTCTCCCACAGTCGCTCCCATCCTTGCGGAAGCAGCGTGTCGGGACGAGGGCCAAGGGAAGCAGACTGGCCTTGCTCTTCTTTTCGATGCTCCAGACAAGGCCTAGTTTGTAGGTGGTTGTTTCCCAGGCCAGCGATGCAGTGGAAGAGAGACCCATACATACATCCCAACCGCATCTCATCAGATCTGCATGGCCCACAGATTAAAGGCGTGTGGTGTCTAGCCGCCCGTTGGTGAGATGCCATCCAGTCTTCCAGGGTGTCTGTAAATCATGCTGGAAACAGAGGGAGCTTTCGACCATGTGTTTGCTGTTGTGTTGGCTGTGGCATTTACAACAACATGTGCACCATATTGATCCCCAGAGCTGATGGTTCTGCAGGTATTATCATGTTGGATCAAGCTCCTCTTTATCCACTGAGGCACAACCCTTGGGACAAAGTTCATGTGTAGCCATAGTAGAGTTCACCCACACACGGTTACACCATTTGCTAGTGGCCCCATGATATGTATGCATGGTAGCATAGGACTAAAAAGTTAACATAATACTTACAGATGCGCTGTCTTAATTTGACCCTGCTTCTCACAGCAGGGAAATAATCCTGCAGTAACAGGAAATGTGAATTATTATGTGGATTATAATACATTTTGTAGGGGTTGATACATTATTAGATAAATGTTTTGTTACCGCAAATCAAGTCTGACATTTTTAAGCGGAAATGAGTAACTTTAGAAGCATTTTTTTAAACCTTGAATACACTACAATTTGCATATTGCCTTGAAGTCCCCTACAAGAAAAGCACAGTAGTGACCACAGCAAAGACTCTAGTAGTGGTCATAGATTTAATCACCAAACAGAGGGTGTGTGTGTTTCACTGGCATGCCTCTGTGCTGTTTACAGTTGTTTTTTGTTCGGGTTGATGTAAAATTAACCCTTTTTCTCAGGTTTGCATACGCCTTCGAAACTATTAGCGACAGTCCATCACAGCGTGAGGCTTGACAAAAACCAAGTTTGCACCTGGGATCAAGTCTTAAAAGTTAATGTAATGGGTTTTTAAGGGATTCCAAACAGCCAAAGCTGTAATTTGAATCAAAGACTTGTCTATGGCAACAAAGGAGGCATTTTCTTCGTTGGTCCTTCCACCATCTCCTATGGCAGACACTCTAGATGTACAGTACAATTTTAGTTGAGATGATAGGATAAAGCCTGAATGTCTGAAATGCTTACCACCACTTCTAAGTGCCTCTGACATGCAACTGTTTTTCTGGATGGCTGCTAGTAAATACTGGTGCTTTCTGTTGAAGTTTATCTGTCACTATCTCAGCCTCTATTAAAATGATATTGTGCCATTCTCAGTTATCTTCTGTATGAGCCAGTGGAGAGCTTGGGAAATAGGTCTTTTTTATTAATAGAAAGGTTGAAATTTCAACTGAAAGTTTTAAGTTAAGATCTAGAACAAGGCAGTAGTGCATTTAACTGAAAGCATCTCACATGATGTTAGGGACGGCCAATGCAGGAGAGGGTTGCCTGTTCCTCTTCTTGTCCCTCTAACCACCTCTCCTTAATGAGGTCAATGTCATGGGTTGACAGGGTTCGATACTGTGACCAAAGCAGTCGCTTTTGCGACCTTTTGACTGGGCAGTGCGACACACATTTTTAATTGGTCGCAAGAGTGCCAGTGAAACTAATTTATCTGGTCACGTACATTTTTGGTTCACGGGTTGCTTTTTTTTTATCATCATGATTTATTCAAACTGTAATGTGCAACTGACAAAAAATAAACCAACTTTCTAAAGAGGCAACAATGGCACAGGAATGCCCCTGTCTGTGTGTGCCAGGGCTCGACATGCAGGGGAGGTTTTGGACACCCTCCAGACCAGTCAATCATCCCTGTTGTGGCCAGCTTGGGCTAGTGAAAAGATTAGACCATTATAATAATGCTATTTTTAATCTTGGCTATGTAAATGATTAAAAAGATGGATTCACGAAGCTGTTTGTTTTTGTGTCGAGAACATGCTGTCTATTTAGTCAGGCAATTCCTACATTATTCTGACATACACTGAGTGTACAAAACATTAAGGACACTTTCCTAATATTGAGTTGCCCCCCCACCCCTTGCCCACAGAACAGCCTCAATTCGTGGGAGGATGGACTCTACAAGGTGTCGAAAGCGTTCCACACGGATGCTGGCCCATGTTGACTCCAGTGCTTCTCACAGGTGCGCCTGCCACCTACTGCTATACCCCTTTCAAAGGCACATTAATATTTTGTCTTGCCCATTCACCCTCTGAATGGCACACACACACACAATCCATGTCTCAATTGTCTCAAGGCAAAAAAATCATTCTTTAACCTGTCTCCTCCCCTTCATCTACACTGATTTAAGTGGATTTAACAAGTGACATCAATAAGGGATCATAGCTTTCACCTGGATTTACCTGGTCAGTCTATGTCATGTAAAGGGCAGGTGTCCTTATTGTTTTGTACACTCAGTGTATTTTAGAATTAAATTATGTGATTGTCAATGCTTAATGCCATTGGGTAGGCTTATTAAAAAAGGCATTATTCTTAAAGTGGTAATGCATACTTACTTTACATACATTTTTTTTTCTTTTTCTATAGGCTTTTTTTTTGTATGAAAGATCAAATGACCTGCTATTGAAATTATGCACGCATCATTCAGTTTCCTGTCAAGTCTTGACCTGGTCCAGTATTTTTGTTCCTTTGAGCCAGTAGCTTTCAGTTGCAGGGCACTGGCCCTTTGTACTACTGGCAAATTTAACTGAATGTCGAGCCCTGCTGTGTGCAGTGCGTGTAGCCATGTGGCCTATATGTCTACCACTGTTTGTAGCCATTAGCGATGCTAATGATAGCCTAATTGTTTTTGGATAGATGGAAATGTAATTAAAAGTTAACTACAAAGTAGCCTATGCCTACCTGACAGAATCATGATTATTCGCACCAATCAAGTGGCCATTTGTTTTGAAAACTCCATCACAAGTATGCTACAAAAACACTGCTAGCCAAATACAACTGTATGGCTGGTGTGCACCTGAATTAAAGGTGTACTACACTGAAAAATCTAAATTTCTCAGATTTTATCCAGACCTCAAAAAATGGTTCCCTATTTTGGTTTAAGCATTGTTGTTGACACATAACATCCAATTTGGTTGTTTTTCTATTAAAACAGGTGCTTTTGAGAGCAAAGAAATGTGGGAAATGATAGTCCATCTCTCTATTTTATTGATCTTGTATCGTTTTGGTATCAAGTATACTTTTTTCATATTCTACCCTCTGGAAGGTTGTGTAGAAAATAAGACATGGCACTTTGAAATTTGCAATAAATGCATTTTGCACTTTATTTTAACAGTCTCTTTTCTTTGCTGTTAGAGTTAATCTACCCAACTCAAGGAACACAAGCTAATTTGAAAGATGGCTAGTCATTATTAGCCTGGTTTTGTTTGGAATGCAGGAACATTATGGTACACAGGCCAGGTCAATTATCATTGTTTGTAATAAAAAAACAATTGTGTGACCAAATCATGTACTGGTGCCACCAACTGAAAAAGTTTGGTGCAACAGTGCCACCAGTGGAAAAAGTAAGTATAGAACCCTGGATGAGTGTTAATGCATTAAGGCCAGCCCATGGTCCAAAATAACCTGGTGAGTCACTTATGGTCAAGAGAAAGTCAGAACCACTGAAATTACATATACAGTATTCGACTCGGTATCCACAAGGACAAAAAGTAGCTGAGTACAAGTGGTCAGTAGGTGATAGCTAGACTAACAGTCCTCACACATGAATAGTCATGCCATTTGATGTTTGCTTTATTCCTATTCACACCTAGACACTCCCACCCTCAAGGGCTCATATCAGCTAGCCTTGGCATCCACAGTGTATGAGTTAATGTGTGTACGCATGACTGTACCGCCCACAAGTCAGTGGCAGCATTGTGTGTAAGCAGATGGATATGTGCAGGTGTGTGTCAAGTTGTGTTTTTCATTATTCACTGGGCTGAGACATTTCAATAAGCGACAGGACGATTTTATAATGATCACGCTGTTATTACCAGTATCACCACAGCAAGCGGTTGGTAGACCGTCTCAGTGTTAGGGATTCAGATCGGGCTGACTTCTCTCACTTCCCCCCTCCATCTGCTTATCCCTTTAACTCGGTGGGGTCAAGGTACGGGGTGGTGTGTGTGTGTGAGGGTGTGTGTGTGAGGGTGGAGAGTCACAGACTGGATAGCAGTTCACAGACAGCTATTCCGGTATCAAGTCTGGATGAAAGAAATTAGAGGGAGGGGTGGTGGGGTTACGCACTCTCATCTTCTAACTGTCATCTTCTATTAATACCTAGGCTACACCTCAGGGGTCTAGTTCGCACTGAGTTCCCGCAACCCAAAAAGCTAAAATGGCGTCTTATAGTGTTAGATGGATTTACTACTGTATAAAGACCTATTCAGCTATTGTTGGCAATGGTCAGCAGTCAAAAGTGGCCCTTAAGTTGTGTCATCACTCCGCAGAGATGACAATCACCGTGTAATAACCTAGTGTGTACACTCTATTGGAAAGGAAAATGTAGTGTTATCATATTTTATGATGGCACTGCACTATGAATATCCCTGGGTAGTTGATTACAGGACGTGTTTCTGTGTTTGGATACAGAGACTTTTGTCTGTGTGTATCTTTGGCTTGTTGGCCAGTCAGTCTCAGTTACCTTAGCTTCCACACTGTGACTCTATTTATAACCCAGGGTAAACAAAATGGATACAGGGGAACAACCAGGAAGGTCTCTCAAGATTGTGCTGTTGTCAGGGAGTTTGTTGGGTGGTGTGTTGGGATCCACACACTCAACGTGATGTGGCGACGCGTGGGCTATGACCATACACTCATTGGCTATGACTGGACAGAAGGGAGATGATTTCATGCAGACAGGGAAACTGTGGATGGATAAATATACCCTCTGTCTGTCTGTCTGTCTGTCTGTCTGTCTGTCTGTCTAGGCACTGTTTCTGGCTTATGGTTTCCTTACCATGGAGTTTTTCAAGAGTTTAACATAAGTGAATTTGTACTGTTTTATGAGGTACTGGCCAGTGGCCTCTAATAAAAGAGATGCACTGTGATAGGAGAAAAATTAGGGTGGATAAAAAACATTGTAGTTACTCCACAATACTAACCAAATTGACAGAATGAAAATAAGGACGCCTGTACATAATAAAAATATTCAAAAGCATGCATCCCATCCTGTTTACAAGGCACGAAAGTAATACTGTATAAAATGTGGCAAAGCAACTAACTTTTTATCATTTTTTTCCCCCCAAAGTGTTATGTTTGGGGCAAATCCAATAAAACACGTTACTGAGTACAGCACTATATTTTCAAGCATAGTGGTGGCTGCATCATGTTATGGGTATGCTAGTAATTATTAACAACTGGGGAGTTTTTCAGGATAAAAAATAAACGGAAAGGAGTTGAGCTCAGCACAAATCCTAGAGGAAAACCTGGTTCAGTCTGCTTTCCACCAGACAATGGGAGATTAATTCACCTTTCAGCAGGACAACAACATAAAACACAAGGCCAACTCTACACTGGAGTTGCTTCCCAAGAAGACAGTGATTGTTCCTGAGTGGCCGAGTTACAAGTTTGACTTGGATATGTGGTGGTGTGATAGTGTTAAATGATATACTGTTCTATCTTTTGTTTTATGTGTAATTTAAGTGCCTTAATGTGTTTGGACCTTAGGAAGAGTAGCTCCTGCCTTGGGAATGGGGATCCATAATAAATACAAATACTTAAATCTGCTTGAAAATCTATGGCAAGACCTGAAAATGGTTCTCTAGCAATGACCAACAGCCAATTTGACAGAGCTTGAAGAATTTTGAAAAGAATAATGGCCAAATGTTGCACAATTCAGGTGTGTAAAGCTCTTAGAGACTTACCCAGAAAGACTTACAGCTGTAATCGCTGCCAAAGGTGATTCTAACATGTGTTTACTCAGGGTGTTTTATTTATTTATTTATTTATTTATTACAAATGTTCACATTTCGACATCACAGAGTATTTTGGGTAGATCGTTGATAAAACATGCCAATTTAATCCATTTTAATCCCACAAAATGTGGAAAAAGATAAGGGTTGTGAATACTTTCTGAAGGCGTCCTTATATCACTGGCGGTCAGTGCTGTTTATTTTTTATGCGCATGGCCTTATTTCTATTACAGCATGTTGGATGATTGTCATTCATATTCCATTCACCCAATTCAATGTAACAACGATAGGTTTAGGCTACTACATGATATTCAAATTTCTCCTATATCCATCATGAGGTTGCTACAACCTAGCCTATGAGTGAACGTTTACAATGTAGGTGCACACAGGTCGAGAGAAAAATTTGAGATGACGGACAGTGACACATGGACAGACAGTGACACATTCAATACCGCCTTGCACACTCTTGCCTGCATCTAGCTTATCTAGGATCATTAGTCAAACAGTTGCAAACAAGAGTTTCTATTGGACAAATTCAGGTATTTTTATCCCTGTTTCATTTTCAACAGAATCGGCAGAATGAATACACCCCTGATCACGCATAAACACAGTTCACTTTCATAGCAGTCACATTGTATTCCTTCTCACATCTTGCCTCGACTTCTGGTGAAGTCGATGCCCCTCCTTGTTCGGGCGGTGCTCGGCGGTCGACGTCACCGGTCTCCTAGCCATCATTGATCCATTTTTCATTTTCCATTGGTTTTGTCTTGTCTTCCTACGCACCTGGTTCCAATCCCATTCATTACATGTTGTGTATTTAACCCTCTGTTTCCCCTCGTCCTTGTCAGAGATTGTTTGTTGTTATGGGCTCGTGTTGTTGGATTGGTGCGCGACGGGTTATTGTACCCATGTTTATTTTATTATGTACTTTGGTTTTGGAGTTACAGGGGGCAGGCTTTCTCACAAAGCCTCTGATAAATGTCAATCATGTTTTTAACATTATTAAACTACCCCAGTTACACCAAGTTTGTTTCTCCTGTGCCTGACTTCCCTGCCACCTACACACACGACGTGACACATCTATGCACTCTCCTCCTCTCACCCTTTCCCTTCGTTTGTGGACTTCAATGAACAACACATCAGCTGTATGTGACCAGGCAAAAAAAAACGTTCCAAGCCAAACCATTTCATAACCGCTACACACACAGCCTTCATCGTTGTCACCATATTAGCTAAAGTAACGTCCTAGTCAACATAGCCAATGGAACTAATGCTTTAGTAAACCCACTACATACAGTTTTTGTTGAAAACTGTTCAACTATTTTCTATCTCTCTCTCTTTGAGTCAACTACTCACAACATGTTATGCACTGCAGTGCTAGCTAGCTGTAGCTTATTCTTTCAGTACTAGATTCATTCTCTGATCCTTTGATTGTCAGTTCATGCTGCAAGACCCCTGATAGGTTGGAGGACATCCTCTGGAAGTTGTCATAATAATGACTGTGTAAGTCTATGGAAGGGGGTGAGAACCAAGATCCTCCTAGGTTTTGTATTGAAGTCAATGTACTAAGAGGAGGACGGAAACTAGCTGTCCTCCGGCTATACCATGGTGCTACCCTATAATAGAGTGCTTGTCACGTATACTACCTCTCCGGCCTCTAGGTCATCAGGCTGCTGATTATTCCGTACACCTGTCACCATCGTCAAGTGCACCAGCGCCTCATGACACTCAGCTGGACTCCATCACCTCCTTGATTATCTTCCCTATATCTGTCACTCCCCTTGGTTCTTTCCTCAGGTGTTATTGACTCTGTTTCATGTCGGTGCGTTGTTTGTGTTTCGTGTTTACTGTTTTGTTTATTTATTACAACACTCACTCCCTGTACTTGCTTCCTGACTCTCAGCGCACTCGTTACAGTGCTATTGAGGCTATTGTAGACTATTTGGTGAAATGTATATATTTAGTATAGTTTTATCTAAAAAGGATAACTTTTTCAATGTTTTACAATTTTTATTTTTATGAAATTCACTGAGGATGGTCCTCCCTTTCCTCCTCTAAGGAGCCTCCAATGGTATGTATGTGGAGAAGGATAGTTTTACGGCCCACAGTTTCTAGTGCTGATGCTTATCAATGTTACTGAGGGATGTGTACCTATTAAATATCTCCCCCTAACCTGTCCCCCCTACAGATCAAGCTTCCTGTGCTGATGTTGGGGCGTTCGTCAGACCTGAGGCCTGGGGAGTTTGTGGTGGCCATCGGAAGCCCCTTCTCCCTCCAGAACACAGTTACCACAGGGATAGTCAGCACAACCCAACGAGGGGGCAAGGAGCTGGGCCTACACAACTCTGAAATGGAATACATTCAGACAGACGCTATTATCAACGTGAGTCTGTGAACACATGCACGCATATACACGCACATACACACACATCACAAAAGATTGTGAACTGAAGTAATGTTCTTTTCTGTTTACAGTATGGTAATTCAGGAGGCCCTCTGGTGAATCTGGTGAGAATACTGTTTGTTTATTGACAGCTATACAGTTTTTGTACATGTCTAATAAACAGCAGATAATGTGTCTGAATGATGGCACATAATATTTTCAGACTGTATGCAACTATGTGATTGCGTGTAGGAGTGTTACAGTGTTATTAGTGTGTCACTTTGTTTGATTATGAGTGATTCTGGTTGTCAGACACTTCATAAATGACTTTATTATTGATTGTGTTATTGAAGGATGGTGAGGTGATCGGGATCAACACTCTGAAAGTGACGGCTGGTATCTCATTCGCCATCCCCTCCGACAAGATCCAAGAGTTCCTGACTGAATCCTACGACAGACAGTCCCGAGGTAGGACGTTAAATCCCTATAGTCATCCTGTGTGTAACATCTAAATATGTCCCATTAGTGTAAGGTCCTGTCTACACTCTTATCCACATGCTTTGAGGATAACCATAAAGACTTACAGACATTTTGATTCAAGCCCCTTTATAACTAATCTTAACCCATGGCCTAGCTTCAGAATCACTCAAATATCCTCCAAGTCAAAAGGTTATACCCCATGGCAAACCTGATGGTTTTTCTTCTTATTGTGTTTCCTTAGGAAGAGCTGTGACAAAGAAGAGATACATTGGTGTGAGGATGATGACACTCACCCCAGCGTAAGTAGATCCTTAGTCACTGGTTATACTTGTAATGAAAAGGATAACGATGGTACTTTTCTTCTCTAGGACCGTCAACTCTCGATAAATGCAAAGAAAGATTTGAGACTGTGAATGTGTACACTAAACTGGAAAATGCAGTTATTCAAAGCTGTCAAAAAGAATCTATTTGAACTGGACCTGGTGAACTGCATTTCAGTTTGATACGGAAAACAGAGGACTTCTTCTTAAAACGGAGCACCTCTTCCCCTTCACCCTGTAGGTTAACCAAGGAGCTGAAGGTGCGACACAAAGACTTCCCTGATGTCACCTCTGGAGCATACGTCATGGAGGTGATATCTAAAACGCCGGCCGCGGCGTAAGTACAAACTAACAGGGATAGTAGAAACTCACTCCATCTCACCAACAGTGGGGGTTTCTTATGAGTGTGAGGACAAGTTGTCTGACTTTTTCTGTGCTAAGGGATATTGCCTTTGGCTCCTTCCACTGGCTGTACACATGTTTCAAATTTATATAGACCCTCAACGCCCAACTCTCCCCACACAAACTCACTCACATTCACACACACATACACACACAACCCCCCCCTTACTAAAACATTGCTGAGACTCACTTTAAAATTCTTGTTCACCCACTCAAGAATCCCCTCCTGACCACAGTTCTACCAGAGAGGGGTTGGGGGACACCGAGGTCAGCCATCCCCTTCCTCCCTCAAGCAGCAAGGGATATGCTGTGGTTTTACTGGGCCCACTCACCCAACCCTATTACACTCTCTGTGTTTCATTGGAGGTATAAGTGTTAGTCGTGTTTTCCTAAGTAGTATGAGGGGAATGTGGAAGTGTGGCTGTATTATAAGTGGTGGTGGCGGCCACTGTTCACATGTGTGATTAGAGAGTAGTTGTGTGCAAATTGGAGGCCTTGATATCACTTCTGGTAACCGCTCCAGTCTTTGTGCAATTTCGTTTTAACTAGATTTCTATTCTGGGTGTGTTTGGTCTATGGGAGTGTGTTGCACAAAGCAGTCTCCACCTGACTTACTGTAATTATTGTGGTCTTGATGAAGGATAAGTGAAAGGGGTCAATTTGTTTTCATTTCAGTTCATTGTAGCACTATAAAGTAAGGCATCATAGAATGTGTGAAAGGCAACAAGGCCATTGGAATCCATTCTTAGCTGATTGTCAGTGCAATAAAGACCAATATTGAGTCTATACCTTATAATGACTATCTTATAGCTAGGACTGGGCGGTATATTGTATTTTACTATATATAGGGTGTCCACCAACTCTGCCTTGAGTGGTTGAATATGTGCTTTGGTGATGACATTTTCCTTCCTTATGTTACAAAATACATTTTACCAAGACAAATATGTTTGGAATCGTTCAGTGGGGTCTTCCTCTAACATACATTACGATTATATCCAAAAGGTCGGATTTCATAACCTAATACATCCCATAATAAGCACCTAGCTCTGTTGACAGAGCGACACAGCTTTCTTGCCGAAACAACATTTGAGGATTTTACATTTTGTGGTCGCCATCTTCCAAGTTGTTTCCGCAGGTCGAAAATAGCAAGCTGAACTAAATGTAAAAGGCTTTGAAAATAAAAAGCTTACGGTACGCTCAGTGCTCCGTTTACATTTCACAGAGATGTGCTTGTTTTGTGAGTCTTTGATAAAGAACAGGAACTTCAAATGAATATGAACAGTGTATACTAAAATATGAGAATACTTCATGTCTCAAATTCGACATCTATCTTACCCATATTGTTTTAATGGTGCTTTCAAGACAACTGGGAACTCAGAAAAGAATGAGGTCAAATCATGACATGGTCTTCAAGTCAGAAAGTCGGAGTTGGATGACAGTTCAAACTATTTTTCCCCTTCAGAGCTAGTTTGTCCAGTTGTTCCCCGTTATCTTGAAAGCACTGAAGTCAGAGATTTCTGAGTTCTCTGTTGTCCCCAGTTGTTTTGAACGTGGCATATGTCCTCTGGATTTGAGAAGAAATATGACGAGTTCAATGGTAAACCTGTCAGGTAGCCTTATGCCACGTTCAATACAACTGGGAACTCAGAAATAAACAAGCTCCGACTGGGAAAAATAGTTTTGAACGGTCATCCAGTTCGGATTTCCAAGTTGGAAACTCTGGCTCAGACTTTCCGATCTGAAGATCACTGACATCATGATTTCAGCTAGTTCCTAGTTGTCTTAAAAGCACCATATATTCTCACACAGCATCTAGCCTAGCTGACGCGATGCTAGTTTCCTGATTAAAAAAAATAAAATTTATTATTTTACTACTTTTTTTCTCTGACTATCATTTAGTCACCCTAATTTTGACAATCCTACAAGGGTAAAAAAAAGCCAAGAAATGTTGAACTCATTATGATAGAGACATGAGGTTTGGACCATTGGTTTTCTTAAAGGATTATCCACAATTAACATATTATTTTCCAATTGGTCAAAAGATCCGATTTTGATTGGACAGCCTACTATATACTGGTATTGATGCATGGACCAGTTTGGGTTTTTACTTAACCTTCTATAACAGTATTTACATGTTTAGTTTGTGCCCCCTGTCACTCAAGGAGAGAGCAGTTGCTCAACCATGGAGTCACGAGCACTTCTTGCTGTTCACTCTGCAGTCTGCATGGTCAGATAGATGCCACAAGATGTTGGTGACATGCTGCTTTCTACAAGCATTCTATAATTACACTATTATTTTATGTATCTTACTGTCTACAAACTAGTTTGTCTTTTCTTAGCAAGTTGTGGCTGAAATAAAGCTTGTTAGCCGCTAATGCCAATTGCTAGTTTGCTGGCTAGCTAGGTTGCTATATGTACAGTACTAAGGGCAGTGTTGTAGTGAATGGTGTACGCAGGTATACACCTTATACCCGTACACTCACTTCTTAATTACCACGATGCGTATCAACGTAGTGTAGTAGAGGTATACGCCATATGAATTAATAAGTCTGATGGAACATATCAGAATGTTTAGCTTAAAATGTTGATAAACTATTATTTCTACACATTTTCACTGCAGCAAGGTTCACAGTGGTAGGCCGATCCGCGAATGTTCCAAAATACAAATAGCAGGAAAACAGTGTTCTAAAATGCACACTGCACATGCAAGTGGTTTCATAGACAGAGATGTAAATATGATATCCATTAGAACTATCATGGGTTGCTAATATGACTAGAATAATGCCTTTGGCTGCTAGACAATGAAAGAAAGATGAAAGAAAACCAATAGAACAGGAGAACGCATATAAGTCATATAAAATAATTGCCTCCACGTTTCTATGGTGCGATTTTTGTCTATAGGCTAACGTTACTTTGAAGCAAGGTAAGACATTCCTCATAATTTGAAGTTAAACATCCAGATTTCAAACAATGAAATAACAGGAAAAATATAGCAGTGCTAATGATAGACCTAACCGTCTTCTGGTAGATGGAAAGGCTTTCCCCAAAACCTTATTAAATGTTAACTAGCTACATAGTAGCCTATCCCAACCAGACAGAATGATACCATGATTATTTGCACCACTCCAGTAGCCATTTGTTTCGCAAACTCCATCTCATGTGCTACAGACACACTGAACCAAATAACAGTGCTAGGTACCTGCACACTTGAATTAAAGGGTAACTACACTCTAAAATCGAACACGTTTCTCATGTTTTTTTCCAACTTTGTAAGTGGTCTGCTGATGGGGTTTAAACATTGTTGTCGACTTAGAACATTACATTTAGTTGTTTATCTATTAAAAAAAAGTGTTGCACAGTGTGGAAATGATGACAAAAGTGCAAGAAATGGATTAAACTGCTGAAAATATTTTTGGGGTTTGATGTTGGATTGAACAGTATGAAACAATTAGAAAGGAGAAAGCCTCAATGAAATCACGTATAATTTATGTGTTGCCACTCTTGGGTCTTGGGTAATGAACTACTCATAAAGCATATTTAGAACTTTTATTATTCAAAAACATAAAAAACTGTCATTCTGTAAAAAAAATTACAAAATATTGTGATTTGATATTTTGTCTATATTGCCCAGCACTATACCTAACCGTTCCATCCAGCATGTTTGTTTCTGTAGTTCTCATTCTGATGTGTCCTTCTCATCTTAGTGGTGGTCTGAAAGAGCATGATGTGATCATCTCCATCAACGGCCAGCAGATCACCTCTGCAACCGACGTCAGCACCATCATCAAGAAGGACACCACACTGCAGGTGGTGGTTCGCCGTGGTAACGAGGACACCATCATCACCATCACTCCCATGGAGATCGACCCCTGACCCCCCCAGCCCCACCAATGAGTTGGTGCTCATTACCATCACCAATAGAACTTATATGGACGTGTGTTTTTAATCACGCCCCATGGAGTATCTGTGGCCTTTAGGGTTTTGTGGCGCCATGCGTCCGGCCAGGTTAAGACCGCCTTGGAAAGGAACAGTTGTACAGAGCATCTCAGCAGAGTTGTAATTCCTCATCCATGTGTATTATTACACTTTAATTATTATACGCTTCTACTACTGTTTACTGTTAAACACAAGCCAGTTGACCTGTTGTGATCTGCTTGTTTTGTTGTTTTATACTGACTGATTGTTCAGATGGAGGCCCACGATGGCAATCTAAAACAATGTGGAGAGCAGCTCTGGGCGAGTTGTGCAATTATTGTTTTCTAAATTCCTTACCTAAGTACTGTAGTTTTATGGTTTGTTTGTCGATGACATTTACGAAGAAGAGAATAAAGACTTGTAACAGCGTTTTATGATTGTAATTTTAATGTTGGAAATGTAAGGATCAACATGCAGTGCTCGCGTCTCTCACTCACAATCTTTTTCAAGCACTCTCTCTCTTTTCTCCGTATCTCTCTCTTACATACACACACACACACACACACACACACCTGTGATGGAATGCATCCTGACTGAGATTAGGTTTACAATATTTTATTTGAGTGAGTATGAGCTTTGCCATGACATACACAGTCACGAGGAAGACAATGTTGATGTGGGGCTGTTTTTTTATTTAGTCGTACTGCCTCCATAAGGGTTTGATACTGACCTGGTGTGGCAGTTGGGCCAGGGGCCCTGGCTGTAGGCTGACCTCACAGGGAGGAGAATGGTCAACAAATGTGATCCAGATGAGGTCCTACGGATGATGAGACACTCACATGAAGGCACTCTACCCACGTCCTTTCCCAATACATCACGATGCAGTTATACTATTAAAACTCCCTGCCATCACTTCATAGGCATAGCCTACAGGCATAACATAATCATGTAAGAGGACTGGTACACATTCTAGACACCATGGCAAGCAGGTTATGGACAGGACATGATCACAGTAAACTGGCCACTGTATGCACTTGTGTGTGTGTTATCATAAATACAATAATATTTTGGGTATAGGAAACATGTTATATTATCCCAAAAAATTATGGTTTTCAGTTGATGTAGGCCTAGATTATACCTGATTTCAGTGGATGAATAGCATAAAAGGATGTATCCTTGGGCATAAATGACAGACCACTTGAGCCAACCTAGTGCAGTACATATGTTATGGCTCAGGATTGTAATCTTCCCAATGCAGTATTCACATTTTACTCTGATGTGTAACATGTATAGGAGAGCAGATCTACCATGATACGTTAGATGTGTATCAAGAAACAGTGTGGTAGCGCATTTCAATAACAGTAAAAAGGAAATGCAAGTTAAGCAACTGCTGCCATCTAATGGGTCTATGAAGCACTACATCCTTGTACACAATGAAAACACTTAATGGAGGATTCAACTTGACTTTTTCTGTCTCCATCACACAGATGTTTGAAAGTGTTCCATTGATAGCCTTCACATCACTCTGCAAAAACATTGTTCCAGTGGGGTTGCTAACTGACTCAGAGACAGTGAAAACATCAAGCACATGTGACTCCATAAGTGTAGTGGTGTATTCAGCTGTGAAGGGCAGGGAGTGCCTATGTATGAAGCCAGGGTTTATGTCCAAACATTCAGTCATAAGGGCCATGACGGCATTAGCTCATGCCTCTTGTGTATTAGCCCTGCTGTGTCAATATGTGTTAATTGGCTTAGATTGGTTACATGTGGAATCAAACTCAGAGATGGATCTAGATAGAAACATTTGGCTAGACCTTCTAGTGTAAAATGTTGTATTTTAAATGTATCTACCTAGACTAAGCATTGTCCATGTCTAACCCATAAATCATTTTAGTTTGATCATATAGTCCTCAGACTTCTTAGCCTGATGTAGTATCCATAGGTCAGAGGAACTTATGCAAATACTTTTCTTTGGAATCTGAAATCACTTTCTTTCAACCATCGCCATGTGATGTCATGCACATAGCTGAGCTAAACTGACTTCTAGGGGTTATGATACCTGTGTTTTAGATTAGTCCCCTGGGAATCTCTACCAGTCACAACGAGTCATGTTCTACACACAGGTGGCTGGTGTCACCTTAATTGGGGAGGTAGTAATGCCTGGAATGGCATAATGGAATGGTATCGAACACATTAAACACGTGGTTTCCATGTGGTTGATACCATTCCATTTACTCCATTCCAGGAATTATTAAGAGCCATCCTCCCCTCAGCAGCCTCCTGTGGTTCTACATGAGCTTTCCTCTTCTGTTTCTGTGATTGTACACCAATCATTACAAAAAAAAGCTGTCTTCTCCTTGCTCAGACGTAGGCCTACAGGCCATACAATTGTTCCATGTACTTCAAGTCTGAGTAATAGCCCGTGATTTCAGCGTTGACCACTTGCCACAGAGCTGTTTATGAAGCAGTGTTCATTTAAATACATCTTGATCCCAGTTCAGTGCCAACGCTTATTTGTATTTTAAAATGCTTTTACACATGCTACAACTTTGTTTTGAATTTTTACTTAGTGCACAACTATTGGGTAGGTTATAGGCTAATAGTGGAATAGTGGAGGCACGCACCGCTTCTGCTTGTCAACCAGCTCACCAAGCTTGACCAAGCTGGTCAACCAGCTAAATTGGATTTTCCATTTTATCGTCAAGGAAGGACGTTATGATTTACAAACACTGATCTCAAATATCAGATTTTATGACGTTACAGTAGTTATGTGCTCATTCCACACTGGGGGCAGTATACTTCTGCAGAACTATGCAGAAATGTATTCGCACACCCTCTCTTTGCGCTCCATCGAAAACACTTTTCTTAAAGTTTTTATCCAATCACACACACGTTTACTGACACAACTCGTCAAAGTCGCTTAGGTACTACAAAACATTATATTCGATGATTGGTCAACAGGCTATCTAGTGGAGAAGTGACGCAATTTTCTTGGCCGCATCCGAAGGCAGAGGGAGGGTAAATTTTAATGGCAGTCACTGGCGCTGTAAAATAAATTAAGTCCGGAATCTGGGAAGAATTCATAACAATTTCGGTTATCAATGTAGCTCTTTAAAAGTGATTTTTTTCTGGTACATCTGCGTCGTATTTGTAAACTGTAGCTATCGTTGTTGCACAAAGTTAAGGCTTGTTTTGTGCGATTACAGTACGCCGGAGTCAGACTAGGCCCAGCCGGGTGCAGAAGAAGCGGTCCCACTGAGTTGAGAGAGGTGTGTTTTCGGTGTTTTAAAGCGCATTTCGGACCATATCTTGTTTTAATATATAACTAGCTAGCTAATTTTGAGAGATGCATTTCGACACCTTTTTGTTACAGTAAATAACATATTTAACGTTGCATTTGCTGGCTAGCAAACGTTAACGCGTTAGAAATGTAAACATAGCTAGCTACAGTTAGCAGTAACGTTAGCTAACTACTATAAATGGCTAATGCTGGTTCTTAGCAGATGTCCGGCCTTTTTCTTACATTGGCCCAGTCAGCCGTGTCATGACTTGAGCGTTACTAGTTGGCCAGTGAGCTGGCAACGCAACGTCGCGTTTTAACTAGTTAGCTGGTTAGCTAACTGTTAACATTACTAGTGCTGAGAATATCATCATAGATTGAGATCAGTGTTGAAAGGTAAACGTTCGCTAACTAGAGCTGGATAGCTAACTAGCCGACTAAACTAAAATTGATTGAGCTTAGTCGGCTAATTAGATGCTGTAGGTAGCTAAGGTGGTTTTAGTGAATCCATCATTGCAATGACCCCCATCACACCTAATGTATTAGCAACGTAATCTCGAACCTCAGCGGCAGAGCTAAAGCTGATAGCTAGTCGTTTGATTTAATCAGCTACTCCATTATAAACTGTATTCAGGGAAAAACGACATCCAATCTATTTTGCAGGTAGGCCTTCACACCATCCACCAGCTTTGGATGAGATAAATGTTCTTCTAGTTAACTAAAGTTATTGTTTTCTCGTGTTACACCCACAGAGAATATGTAACATACATCAACATGACATCCAGATTTGGTAAAACCTACAGCCGTAAGGGAGGGGAGGCCAACTCCAAATTTGACGAGGTCTTCTCCAACAAGAAGGCCACACTGAGCACCAAATGGGGAGAAACCACTTACAAGGCCCAACTGGGCTCCAAGCGGCCCCTTCAGAAGCCTGAGGTAGTCAAGTTACTCAAGAGGCCCCGCATTGAGGATGACGACAGCTCAGAGGATCCTTTTGGTTTTGACAGCGACGATGAGTCCAATCCTGTCACCTCCCACAGTATGCCCCAGTCTGAACCAGCTGAAGGTGAGGCCAGTAATATGCCGCCTGCTACAACCACAGTCCCAGTGGATAACAGTAGGAACAGCACAGCTACAGGTAAGAACTGGATGCCAGAAAACTGATGACTTACTGTTGGCTTTAAACATGTTGGACATGTTTTCATGGGAGGAGGCGCTCGAAAGTCTAGCATGAGCCTGTGTCTGTTTTAAAGTGGTAGTGTTTTGTAGGTGCTTGTAGAATAATTGCAAGTATACAGTAGCTAAAGAACACCATGCATGTCTCTTGCATTTTTTGTTGTTGCATTTTTTATTATGGAAAGACAACTGCTTCACATGATCCTTGTGATAATGGTTATGATGAGAGTGGTGGTGTGTGGATATTTCTGGAGCAGATAAAGTGAAGGGCCCCCTTGTGAGCTTGCTACACTCTTCTAGCAGCTTCTGTGTCAGCTTATCTCGTCTTTGTCTGTCCCTGATAGCTCTCTAAAGAGAGATCAGGCTTTACTGTAACACTATCGTCTCAGCAGGTCTGTACCCATTTAATTTAGAATAATTGATTTAGAAATTATACAAGCCAAACAACCGCCTTGAACAAAATCTGAAACGGTATTATTTTACAATATAATGCTTCCTTCTGTTAACTTGCTCTTTCATCTGCTTTGTGCTCACAGGCAAGCAAACATTGTCCAATGAGGGTGCAGAAAAGAGTAGCCAGTCCTTGTACAGAAATAAGTCGGACAGTAACCAGAAGCCTATTGCTCAGTCCTCTGTTACAAAGACTGTGCCCAAGGACCCCTATGTGGAATGGAGCTTAATAGGGACCCAGAGGTCTTCTACCTCCTCCACTAGCATGGACCCTCTCCAGGAAAAAGACTCAGCTGAGGCACCAGGGTTTAGCAGAGACTCCCAGTCCTCTTCTTCCCAGGATGGGCTCTCAGGTGGGATGAAAAGTGCTCAACAGGAGGCCCCAGCCGAGCCTGTTGTTGACAACCTTCCCCCCTCCCCGTTCCTCCTCAGGCCCTCCAACACTAGGAAATACATCCGTCCCAAACCCAACAAGGCCTCTGACGTTCCAGATGCTTCTGCTGCTTGCGACGTCAAACTGCCTGTAGCCGCCAGCGTTCCAGTTGCACTGAAGCCCAACAGTGTGTCCGCTGCCAGCGGTAGCGGCGGTGCTAATGCTAGCACGACGACGGCCAAACCTGCTGGCAGGGGTCGGGTACGGGACTATACGGTGCTGCATCCATCCTGCCTGTCGGTGTGTAACGTCACCATCCAGGACTCCATAGAGCGCAGCATGGACGAGCTCATCACCAGCACATCTCCTACTGACCTGGGGGAGGTGGGACGGCTGAGGAAGAAGGCAGACGTACCTCCAGCCAAACCCAACAGGTAAACGACTCCACTGGCTGTGGCCCAGAGAGTACACTCTAACTCCTCTCTCCCACTGGTCCTTCATGACATGCTTGATACTACTTGCTTGATATTGTACAAATGTACACTAACGTTCAAAAGTTTAGGGTCACTTAGAAATGTCCATATTTTTGAAAGAAAAGCATTTTATTTTTTGTCCATTAAAATAACATCAAATTGATCAGAAATACAGTGTAGACATTGTTAATGTTGTAAGTTACTATTGTAACTGGAAACGGCAGATTAATTTATTTTTATTTTTAAATGGCACGTTCCAATGGCACGTTGTGTCAGCTAATCCAACATTTTGAAAGGCTAATTGATCATTAGAAAACCCTTTTGCAATTATGTTAGCACAGCTGAAAACTGTTGTTGATTTTAAAAGAAGCAATAAAACTGGCCTTCTTTAGACTAGTTGAGTATCTGGAGCATCAGCATTTGCGGGTTCGATTACAGGCTCAAAATGACCAGAAGCAAAGAACTTTCTTCTGAAACTCGTCAGTCTATTGTTCTGAGAAATTAAGGCTATTCCATGCGAGAAATTTGCCAAGAAACTAAAGATCTCGTACAACGCTGTGTACTGCTCCCTTCACAGAACAGCGCAAACTGGCTCTAACCAGAATAGAAAGAGTGGGAGGCCCCGGTGCACAACTGAGCAAGAGGACAAGTACATTAGTGTCTAGTTTGAGAAACATACACCTCGCAAGTCATCAACATGCAGCTTCATTAAATAGTACCCGCAAAACACCAGTCTCAACGTCAACAGTGAAGAGGCGACTCCGGGATGCTGGCTGCTTCCTCTGTTCAGTGTCTGTTCTTTTTCCCATCTTAATCTTTGATTGGCCAGTCTGAGATATGGCTTTTTCTTTGCAACTCTGCCTAGAAGGCCAGCATCTCGGAGTCGCCTTCTTCTTTAAATCAGCACAACAGCTTTCAGCTGTGCTAAAATAATTGCAAAAGGGTTTTCTAATGATCAATTAGCCTTTCAAAATGATAAACTTGGATTAGCAAACACAACGTGCCATTGGAACACAGGAGTGATGGTTGCTGATAATGGGCCTACGTAGATATTCCATAAAAAATCAGCCGTTTCCAGCTACAATATTCATTTACAGCATTAACAATGTCTAAACTATATTACTGATCAAGTTGATGTTATTTTAATGGACAAAAAATGTGCTTTTCTTTAAAGAACCAGGGCATTTAAGTGACCCCAAACTTTTGAATGGTAGTATACATTTACCGTTGAGCACGTAATGTCTCTTCTTATACCAACTTACTTTAGCTTGCCTCTATAATTGTTTTCTATATGTGCTTTACTAAATGTTTCTACTACACTGAGACCTAGGTGATTCAGTTCTCTCGATTTTGCACCTCTTTTGTTTTTAGAAGACATTTGAATCCTTTGACTATGTTTTTGTGTGTTCCATGTCAGCTGCTGATTTGAAATGAAATGATTCCCCTCTTGTAACATCAGGTTCCGCACCACCCAGAGTAAATCCAAGAAGGAGACCAAGCTGGAGTTCTTTGGCTTTGAGGACAAGGGTGACCAGGAGGGGGAGGATGGTGCGGACCCCACGGCCGGCGGCAGCAGCTACAAGATCAAGTACTTTGGCTTTGACGACCTCAGCGAGAGCGACAGTGACGAAGAGGATGGCACCCTTGTCAAAGGGAAGCGGAAGGCCAAGAAGGCTGCAGCAGCGGCGGTAGCAGCCATGGCTGTTAGTGTGGATAGTCCTCAGCCCAGCGACTCTCAGGACAGCCAGAGCAGCAGCAATACAGGTGATATATACTGTTGATGTTTGTGTTCGTCTATAGGTAGTAAAGAGGCTTTAGCTGTATGAAAAACAGGTGAGAGAGGCTATGTCATACTGTCAAAATGTCAAATATTTGTTGCATGCTTCATAAACAACGGGTGTAGACTAACAGTGAAATGTTTACTTACGGCCCTTCCCAACGCAAAGAGAAAAAAAGAGAAATAATAAAAAAAATTATAACACAAGGAATAGCTGCATAATGAGTAACGATAACTTGGCTATATACACAGGGTACCAGTACAGAGTCTATGTGCAGGGGTACGAGGTAGATATGTACATATAAGTAGGAATAAAGTGACTAGGCAGCAGGATAGATAATAAACAGTAACTGCAGCGTATGTGATGAGTTAAATGTTTGTGCAAAGATGGTCAATGCAGATAGTTAACCAATAGCTACCTGGACTAATAATTTAGCAGGCTTGTGGGTAGAAGATGTTCAGGGTCCTGTTGGTTCCAGACTTGTTACATTGGCACCACCTGCTGTGCGGTAGCAGAGAGAGCAGTCTATAACTTTGGTGGCTGGAGTCTTTGACCATTTTTAGGGCCTTCCTCTGACACCGCCTGGTATAGAGGTCCTGGATGGCAGGGAGCTCGGCCCCATTGATGTACTGGGCCATACGCACTACCCTCTGTAGCGCCTTGCTGTCGGATGCCAAGCAGTTACCATACCAAGTGGTGACGCAGCAAGTCAAGATGCTATCAATGGTGCAGCTTTAGAACCTCTGAGTATCTGAGTGCCTATGCCAAATCTTTTCAGCCTCCTAAGGTTGAAGAGGCATTATCGTGCCCTCTTCATGACTGTGTTGTTGTGTGTGTGTGTGAACAATGATAATTTGTTAGGCTCATGCTTTGCTTACTGTCAGTTTGCCTTCACCATGTAACTGGATTTATATTGTAGATGTATTTCCATCATGTTGATTCCACTGTTAACCTTATCATTGTGCTGTTCCCCCACTCTCAGATATTCTGGAGTTTTCTGATGACTCTAACCTTGGGGGGTCTGAAGAGCAGAAGGGTCGTTCAGGAAAACAAGGGGACACATCCAAGGAAATTGGCAGGAAGATCTTTAGTGGACCCAAAAAGGTGAGGGAGTAGGGATGCACATTTCTGTCCATTTTGCTGCCAGCTAATCTAACCTTATTAACCGGTCAACAAACAGTTCCATTTTTCCCAAACAGTAAAATTAGGTGACCAACAGAAAATAGCCTACTATGCATGCATACAAGGAACGGACAATAGCAATCCTATCGTCTTAGTCAAAAGGCCATAGCCTATTATTGAACATGCAACTCTTGTAATGAAACGGCTAATAAAACGCCATTAAATATTTGCCCAAATGCAATTAGCTGGAAAACACAGTTCTAAACAGTGCAGCTAATGCGAGCGTTAGAAACGTAGAAAGATGGGGAATCTAATAGGATGGGTTGCTAATATGACTAGGATGGTGCTTCTGGACTAATGAAAGTTGAAATGAAAACCAATAGAACAGGAGAGAAATTATGTCTTTATTAAAATAATAATAATTGCCTCCACGTTCCTCTAGTTGGATTTCACTAGGCTACTTTGAAGCAAGATAAGAAAGACATTATTTGAAGTAAAATAAACCATTCGGGTTTCAAAGAATTATACTGCCTCAAGCTCACGCTGCAAAGTGGTTGGTGACTCGCTGATCGTCTGCCTACCATTGACTATAGCCTATGCACTCGAATGAGAGGTGCGCTTGAATTACGTTGGGATGAGAAATAAATATAGCTATTTTTAATCGTGGCCATCTGTTTTAAACACTTGCATTTAGAATTGTTGGTATTGGCACATTGCGCAATGACTGGTGCTTATAAAAGCATGTTTTACTCCAGTGGCAGCTTTTTAAGGAGGTGCTCTGGCGCTGTCTGACAGGTGCTGTGCTGTTCCTCTCCTCAAACTCGGCTCTGTATGCTGTGCACGTGTGATAACTAAGATACATGGCAACTAATGAAAATACACACGCACTGATTTTAATACACTTAATTATGCAAATTAACCTATACACCGATAACCTGTCAAATGCATCTTTGGCGGCTAACCGATTTTTAACGGTTAACCATTAACATCCCTGTGAGGAAGTTAGGAAGTCTGATGTTTCTGTGTGTGGATTGTATATGTGTGTGAGATGGAGATTGTGTATGGAAAGAGTTTTGTTTGTGTGTGTAGCTGTGCTCATGAGGTAACACTGACACGAGCTACAATTGCTGTCACTAAGGGGAGTAGATGTTCAATATGTTTCAAGCAGTCATGGGTGAGTGAGCAGCCAGAGAACATTCTCTTTTGAAGGGATAATTGTGCTGGAATCGATGACAGGATCACGTCTGCTTTGCTTCACTTGATATATAAAAGTGTTTTTTTGCAAGGCAGATGAATGGGACGGGCCTAATTACATGACTCTTCAGAAACATCACAAGAACCTCTCTCCTCCACTCAAACATTTTACCAAATCAAGTGGTAAGTCGCCACATTTTCATAATTGACATGCCTAGATTGACCATCAAAATTAGTGATAAAGCCAGTTAAGAGGACCAACAGATTGTTTTAATTCCAATAATAAGTAGTAACTGCACCAGCCACAGTAGCTGAGTCATATGCAACAGTTCAACAACAGTCAATTCAGCAACAGTTCCTCAACAGTACTCTGCACTGTAAGAATGTCACTGTACCGTTTACACCTGCTGTATCCAGTGCATGTCAAATCAAATATTATTTGTCTTATGCGCCGAATACAACAGGTCTTACAGTGAAATGCCTACTTACAAGCCCTTAACCAAAACTGCAGTTTTAAGAAAAAATGAAGAAAAGAAGAAAAACAGTTACAAAGAATTAAAGAGCAACAGTAAAATAACAATAGCCAGGCTATATACAAGGGGTACCGGTACAGAGTCAATGTGCGGGGGCACCGGTTAGTCGAGGTAATATGTACACTACCGTTCAAAAGTCTGGGGTCACTTCGAAATGTCCTTGTTTTTGAAAGAAAAGCACTTATTATTATTTTTGGTCCATTTTAAAATAACATCAAATTGATCAGATAGTGGAGACATTTTATCTGGATGCGGCTGATTTTTATTTTTGAATATTTTTTAAATATATCTACATAGGCGTACAGAGGCCCATTATCAGCAACCATCACTCCTGTGTTCCAATGGTACGTTGTGTTAGCTAATCCAAGTTTATCATTTTAAAAGGCTAATTGATCATTAGAAAACCCTTTTGCAATTATGTCAGCACAGCTGAAAACTGTTGTGCTGATTTAAAGAAGCGATAAAACGGGCCTTCTTTAGACTAGTTGAGTATCGAGCATCAGCATTTGTGGGTTCGATTACAGGCTCAAAATGGCCAGAAATAAAGAACTTTCTTCTGAAACTCGTCAGTCTATTCTTGTTCTGAGAAATGAAGGCTATTCCATGCAAGAAACTGAAGATCTGGTACTACTCCCTTCAATGAACAGTGCAAACTGGCTCTAACCAGAATAGAGTGGGAGGCCCCGGTGCACAACTGAGCAAGAGGACAAGTACATTAGTCTCTAGTTTGAGAAACAGACACCTCACAAGTCATCAACTGGCAGCTTCATTATATAGTACCCTCAAAACACCCGTCTCAACGTCAACAGTGAAGAGGCGACTCCGGGAGAGTTCCTCTGTCCAGTGTATGTGTTATTTTGCCCATCTTAATCTTTTATTTTTATTGGCCAGTCTGAGATATGGCTTTTTCTTTGCAATGCTGCCTAGAAGGCCAGCATCCCGGAGTCGCCTCTTCACTGTTGAGACTGGTGTTTTGCGAGTACTATTTAATGAAGCTGCCAGTTGAGGACTTATGAGGCGTCTATTTCTGAAACTACACACTCTAATCAAGCCATTCATTTGATGTTCTGTAGTTTTGGCCTTTAAACTCTTTCTAAAACACAGACATCAATCCCTCTACCTCTCCCCCTCTGCGGGAGTGAGAGAGATCTCTGTAGAACTGTGATCCACAGTAACTTGATCCTCACAGGCCAGTCATGACAGCAGTGTGATGGCGATTGCATCGTCTGTACCTATTGGGGCCTATCAGTTCTCTCCAGAAATGTTCGATCGGGTTCAAGTCCAGGCTCTGACTGGGCCACTCAAGGACATTCAGAGACATGACCTCAAAGCCACTCCTGCGTTGTCTTGGCTGTGTGCTTGGAGTCGTTGTCCTGTTGGAAGGTGAACCTTCGCCCCATTGTGAGGTCCTGAGTGCTCTGGAGCAGGTTTTCATCAAGGATCTCTCTGTACTTTGCTCCGTTCATCTTTCCCGCAATCCTGACTAGTGTCCCAGTCCCTGCCGCTGAAAAACATGCCCACAGCATGATGCTGCCACTACATGCTTCACCGTAGGGATGGTGCCAGGTCTCCTCCAGACGTGACATTTGGCATTCAGGCCAAAGAGTTCCTTCTTGGTTTCATCAGACCAGAGAATCTTGTTTCTCATGGTCTGAGAGTCTTTAGGTGCCTTTGGCAAACTCCAAGCAGGCTGACGTGCATTTTACTGAGGAGTGGCTTCCGTCTGGCCACTACCTTAAAGGCCTGATTGGTGGAGTGCTGCAGAAATTGTCCTTCTGGAATGTTCTCTCATCCTCACAGAGGAACTCTGAAGCTCTGTCAGAGTGACATCGTGTTCTTGGTCACCTCCTTGAAGGTCACCTCCAAGGCCCCCTGATTGCTCAGTTTGGTCGGGCGGCCAGCTGTAGGCAGTCTTGGTGGTTCCAACCTTCTTCCATTTAAGAATGATGGAGGTCACTGTTCTTAGGAACCTTCAATGCTGCTGTCATTTTCTGGTACCCTTCCCCAGATCTCTGCCTCGACACAATCCTGTCTCGGAGCTCTACGGACAATTCCTTAAACCTCATGGCTTGTTTTTTGCTCTGACTTGCACTGTCAACTGTGGGACTGTATATAGACAGGTGTGTGCCTTTCCAAATCATATCCAATCAATTTAATTTACCACAAGTTTGTCATTATGGGGTATTGTTTGTAGATTTCTCAGGATTTAATTTTTTTAAATAAATGTATTTATTTATTTATTAATATTTATTTTATTAATTATTATTAAGGCTATAACGTAACAAAGTTAAAGTCAAGGGGTCTGAGTAATTTACCTAGACATTAGTTATTCTATCAACAATTGCATAATAAATTGTTTCTGCTGCCATTTGTCACATGATCTATTTCACAGATGACAAATTGTCCACCCGTATCTAGCGTATTTTGTTTTGTCGACATTTGAAAGGTTTACAGAGATTTGCTCTTTCCATCAGCTCCGTCATTCTTTTTTTTGTTGGTCTAACATACTTTACTCACATACTTGTTGGATGGAACATGCAAAAATATAAACAGCTCATTGTAGCTCTGCCACAAATGGAAGAGGCAATTACTCAAAAGAGAAAGGAATTAATTATGTTGTCTGCCGCCAATCAAAAACCATGCATGGCTTAAAATTACTAGTGTGAATCATAAAATATATCAGTTTCACTTCAGGTTGAGAGGTTTGACAACATACAGCTTAAAATTCAAGACAGTTGGAACAGATTTGATGTCATACAAAATATTTGACTCGTCAATCCATTCTTTTCAATTTAAACTAAAATTCTCGCTACACACAAATAATGTGCAATGTATGGTGCATTGAACAGTCAGCTCTGTGAAAAGACTGCAATGAAGAAACAGAATCAATAGATCATCTCTTTTGGTACTGTCCTTCGGTGGCTCGCATTTGCAGTCAGGTCTAGCAGTGGTTGTTAATGTCTGTGTTCAGATGGACCTACAAACAGTACTGTTAGAAGATCTGAAAAACCACAATCTATTCATGGAAAATGATTATACTCTTAGGTAAAATATTTATTTGATTGGCAATATCTGTAGAAATGGTACAAATAGTGTTTTCAAGACCCTTGTAACATCAGTGTCATGTCTGTGGACTTGAGGGATTGGTTGATTTGCCGATTCACTTGGAGTCCAGTACAAGTAGGAGAACTTTACACTGCGTGTACAAAACATTATGAACACCTGCTCTTTCCATGACATACTGACCAGGTGCAACTCAATATTAGGAGGGCTCTTAATATTTTATAGTGTGTGTTATATATATCACACACAGTACCAGTCAAAAGTTTGGATGCGAACTCATTCAAGAATATCTCTTTATTTTGACTATTTTCTAGAATAATAGGGTTAATACAAACTATGAAACATATTTTGTTTTTTTTTACAACGTGATTCCATATATTTATTTCATAGTTGTGATCACTATTATTTTATAATGTAGAAAATTGTAAAAATAAAGAAACCCTTGAATGAGTAGGTGTGTCCGAACTGTGTTGACAGGGACTGTGTGTTTCCACCAGGTCCTCCAACCATGGGGGGGTGGTGGTGAGGGCAAGGGGGGGGGGAAAGCAGAATCAGAAATGATGCAAGTAATGTTTGATACCAATCGGTCTGCTGGTTTCATAGCTAAAAAAAACATGGTTTGTGTTAATCACAACATCCTCTCAATGTAGGCCAGTTGTATTCAGGACATGCACCAGACCAGGGTTTCCCAAACTTGGCCCTGGGGCCCACCTGGGTCCATGTTTTTTTTTATTTGCCCCAGCACTACAAAGCTGACTCAAAGAATCAAAGCTTGATGATGAGTTGGTTATTTGAATCAGCTGTGTAGTGCTAGGGAAAAACCCAAAACATGCACCTGGGGGGGACCCCAGGACCGAGTTTGCTAAACCCTGCACTAGACGACTTCAAAAATGGATAGTTTTCCATTAGAATGCAGTGTCTGAACATACCCATTTCCTAGGTAGACCTATTCAGTATCATTAAAACATAAAGCATGTCTGATGTTTGTATTCCTTCCATCACAAACTCACCACTTTTATAGCAGATCTAATAGTTTAATAATGACCTTTTTTTTTCAAATGGATAGAATTTTTATTGAAGTGAGCTTCCTGAGTCGTGGAGATGATAGGATAATAGTATAAGATGAACTAAAATGTCCCCAAGGTGCGATTTAGGGGACTAATGTATTTATTTCGGAAGTTGGTTTTGGTCAAAGTTAAAAAAGTGACCGTTTTTGTTCTTCAGAAAGCAACTTGATGAAACGAGCCATGTAGCTTCATAAGTCTAGACTTTATGAAGTTGTTTATTGTACAATTCTCCACCATTAGCTCCTATGTTATTGTGATTATGAGACTAATAATAAGTCAGGTTTATCTAGTACCTACTGTTCCCAAAACTGAGGAAGTCGAGGTTTGTTTTGCTAGTTCATCATGAATTCTTTCTACTACTACTGAAAGCTGTACTGTAATCATTCCCACTGCTACTGTACTTACCCTGGACCTGTGGTTGTGTGTTGTGCAGTCCCCTGCTAAAGCTGTGTACAATGCTCGCCACTGGAACCATCCTGAGCCTGAGGAGATTCCCCTGCCACCACTTGCCTGCGCACACACTGCTCCGGTGAGAACTACTCTAGGACACTGCCAGGGCTCTGCCTTACACTGGTCACACAGATGCACGCACCCACACCGTGTATTGAAATTGCGATCTCTAGTAAGCCGATAACAATGCATTGTCCTAGAAATAATGCATTGACCAAATGGCAGCCTCACCTACTTGAGATTTCAGAGGGGGATATTTAAATATTAGCTGTGTTCTGCTTAGTCAAGACTTTGAAATTGTCCCAATAGGAGACATTTTAGATTGTCCAAGTGCACCTGGAACTAGATTTTGTTTGTCTCGTCTAACTTTGCTTTTTGATTTATTCCCCTCTCCAGGCCAGCATATCGAGCGGAAGCAGCAAGGACACCAATTCTCACAAAGACGACGGTCTGTTCAAAGCGCCTCCCCCACCGCCCAAAGTCATCAAGTCTGTGACCATCCCCACTCAGCCTTACCAGGACATCGTCACGGCTCTCAAATGCAGGAAGGAACACAAGGAGGTGAGCCAGGCATGCTGGGTGCCGCGTCACTCCCTCAAGACAGTCGGCATGATCTTTGCACTGTTAACATCACCCTTACGCTTATCTGCCATTTTCACAATTTGCGTTTGCGTGCTTGTATAGATTTTTTTTTTTTCTCCTGCAGGCCGCTGTCGTTATTCATTTCAAACACAGTTTAGACTGTTGATGTCCATTTAGAGCGCAGTGTAAAGCTTGTTTTTGTTCATTTAAAACACAATATGGGCAGGCGGGTCCCTGAGGAGCATGCTATTTCATTAAGGTCTAGCCACAGCTAGCAGATTTGCCTTCATGCTCTTGACCAGACAGTTGGTTGCACATCCCTCTTACCAAGAGGGACTGAACCGAATCTATCTCGTTGGGCATTGTCTTCGCCTTAGATAACCTCTGATGGCCTGCGTACACACACATAGTTATTGATAAGGGAGTATTATCCCAGTCAGCTAATGGAACTAATCAAGTGGAGCTGCTTTGCATGCTGTGTGGGGGGGGAGGAACACTTTTTTTGTCTTTGGACAGATACACATGCACACAGACACTTGCATTAGATAACAATTTTAAATTGTTTATTTTGCTCAATATTCAGTGCCATTTTCTTGTGTAAATGTCAGTCATTATCTCTTCCCCCTTGCAGCTGTACACGGTTGTGCATAATGTGAAGCACTTCAACGATGTGGTAGAGTTTGGTGAAAACCAGGAGTTCACTGATGACTTTGAGTACCTGGAGACAGGCCTAAAGAGCAGCCAGCCACTCAACACACGATGCCTTAGGTAAGAGAAACCCACTCAACATTGTCCACCTTGGCAAAAAGAACTCTTTTTATTTAACATTTCCCACACACACACACACACACACACACACACACACACACACACACACACACACAGAGTGCCTTTGGAAAGAATTCTGACCCCTTGACTTTTTCCAAATGTTATTGTGTTACAGCCTTATTCTAAAACACATTGATGAGGAAGTTTCTTCATTTAGTCTGCACACAATACCCCAGTATCACAAAGTGAAAACAGGTTTTTAGAATTTTTTTGTAAATGTATTAAATGGAAGAAGTTTGGAACCACCAAGACTCTAACTAGAGCTGGCCGCCCAGCCAAACTGAGCTATCGTGGGAGAAGGGTCTTGGTAAGAGAGGTGACCACAAACCCGACAGGGAAACAACCCTAAGCACACAGCCAAGACAACGCAGGAGTGGTTTCAGGACAAGTGTAAGAATGTACTTCAGTGGCCCAACCAGAGCCCGGACTTGAACCCGATCGAACATCTCTGGAGCTACCTGAAAATAGCTGTGCAGCAACGCTCCCCATCCAACCTGACTGATCTGTAGAGCAGAATGGGAGACATTTCCCAAATACAGGTGTGCCAAGCCTGTGGCGTCATACCCAAGAAGACTCAAGGCTGTAGTCGCTGCCAAAGGTGCTTCAACAAAGTCCTGACTAAAGGGTCTGAATACTTACGTAAATGTGAAGTCGGAAGTTTACATACACTTAGTTTGGAGTCATTTTCTCGTTTTTCAACCACTCCACAAATTTCTTGTTAACAAACTATAGTTTTGGCAAGTCGGTTAGGACATCTACTTTGTGTATGACACAAGTAATTTTTCCAACAATTGTTTACAGACATATTATTTCACTTATCATTCACTATATCACAATTCCAGTGGGTCAGAAGTTTACATACACTAAGTTGACTGTGCCTTTTAAACAGCTTGGAAAATTCCATAAAATGTCATGGGTTTAGAAGCTTCTGATAGGCTAATTGACATCATTTCAGTCAATTGGAGGTGTACTTGTATTTCAAGGCCTACCTTAAAACTCAGTGCCTCTTTGCTTGACGTCATGGGAAAATCAAAAGAAATCAGTCAAGACCTCAGAAAAAAGATTGTAGACCTCCACAAGCATGGTTCATCCTTGGGAGCAATTTCCAAACACCTGAAGGTACCACGTTCATCTGTACAAACAATAGTACGCAAGTATAAACACCATGGGACCACGCAGCCGTCATACTGCTCAGGAAGGAGACGCGTTCTGTCTCCTAGAGATGAACGTACTTTGGTGCGAAAAGTGCAAATCAATCCCAGAACAACAGCAAAGGACCTTGTGAAGATGCTGGAGAAAACAGGTACAAAAGTATCTATATCCACAGTAAAACAAGTCCTATATCGACACAACCTGAAAGGCCGCTCATCAAGGAAGAAGCCACTGCTCCAAAACCGCCATAAAAAAGCCAGACTACGGTTTGCAGCTGCACATGGGGACAAAGATCGTACTTTTTGGAGAAATGTGTGATGAGACAAAAATAGAATTGTTTGGCCATAATGACCATCGTTATGTTTGAAGGAAAAAGGGGGAGGCTTGCAAGCCAAAGAACACCATTGCAACCGTGAAACACGGGGGTGGCAGCATCATGTTGTGGGGGTGCTTTGCTGCAGGAGGGACTGGTGCACTTCACAAAATAGATGACATCATGAGGCATGAAAATTATGTGGATATATTGAAGCAACATCTCAAGACATCAGTCAGGAAGTTAAAGCTTTGTCTCAAATGGGTCTTCCAAATGGACAATGACCCCAAGCATACTTCCAAAGTTGTGGCAAAATGGCTTAAGGACAACAAAGTCAAGGTATTGGAGTGGCCATCACAAAGTCCTGACCTTAATCCTATAGAGAATTTGTGGGCAGAACTGAAAAAGCATGTGTGAGCAAGGGGCCTACAAACCTGACTCAGTAACACCAGTTCTGTTAGAAGGAATGGGCCAAAATTCATCCAACTTATTGTGGGAAGCTTGTGGAAGACTACCCGAAAGATTTGACCCAAGTTAAACAATTTAAAGGCAATGCTACCAAATACTAATTGAGTGCATGTAAACTTCTGACCCACTGGGAATGTGATGAAAGAAATAATATCTGAAATAATTCATTCTCTCTACTATTATTCTGCCATTTCACATTCTTAAAATAAAGTGGTGATCCTAACTGACTTAAGACAGGGAATTTTTACTAGGATTGAATTGTGAGAAACTGAGTTTAAATGTATTTGGCTAAGGTGTATGTAAACTTCCGACTTCAACTGTATATATTTTTAAACCAGTTTTTGCTTTGTCATTATGGGGTATTGTGTGTAGATTGAGAAGGGGGGGGTTAATACATTTTAGAATAAGGCTGTAATGTAACAAAATGTGGAAAAGGTCAAGGGGTCTGAATACTTTCCGAAGGAACTGTGTGCTCAATCCAAGAGGACAACATGGAGCGATTTTATTTTTTGTTTATTTTTTTAAGTATCTTTAATTATTTTTACTTGTCCACTATCCCCCTCTCTTGCGCCTCTCTCTAGTATAATCAGTTTAGCCGCAAGGTGTGCAATGCCCAGTTTCCGGATGCACCTACGGGCCAGAGGGAAGGTGGCTCAGGTCTTCAAGATGTTGAATGATGCCCCGCTGCATCCGGTAGGAATCTGACGTCTACAACCACAATTGACTCAAACTGTAGTAACTGACCCAAACTAATGGTACAAAACCAGTGGGTTTCAATAAATCTACCTCAGCTTATTTGTGGCGATGACCTATTTGTCCTCTAGATACTTCACATTTTGCTATTGAATTTGAATAAACAAGGACAATATTTAAGGTCTTCCCCTGCAACCAAATGCTTTTGAACTGATTGTTGCCCCTCCCCACTCTCCCTTCACTCTTCTCCAGAACCTGGCCCTATGTACTGCCTCTCTGATGTACATCCTAAGCAGAGACAGGTTAAACATGGACCTGGACCGGGCCAGTCTGGAGCTGATGATCAGACTGTTGGAGCTGGAGCACGACCACTCAGGCCACCACCAGGACCAGCTCACTGCCAAGGAGATGACCAAGGTCAAGGAGAAGATCCGCAAGCTGTGTGAAACCGTCCACAACAAGCACCTGGACCTGGAGAACATCACGGTACGCGGGGTCAATCAGAATAATGATCTTTATATTGATGATGGTGAGTTGGATTTCTATAGCACTTTGTTTGTTTTGCAGTCGTGTCACCTGGCCATGGAGACCCTGTTGTCTCTGACCTCGAAGAGGGCCGGGGACTGGTTCAAAGAGGAGCTGCGCTTACTGGGAGGCCTGGACCACATTGTAGATAAAGGTGTGTTGTAATAGTTTTGACTTGAGGTTATTCTTTTGTTAGGGGTGCCAGGTAGGTTGTGAAATGTTTGATTTGTCCTTTTTACTTTGAGTTGGTCTCATCTGGCAGTCAAGTCTACAGCAATACAAAGGACTCATATAAAAGTCAGTACTGGGAAATACGCTTTTCATAAACTGTTAAACATCAAAATAACTGCAACTATTTGAATATTTTGCATTTGTTGTATTATTCAACAAATGATCATACAAATACAAGTCACTACGCAATAATAATAGTAATAATAATATGTTCACTTATTAAGATGCAACTTATCTGAGACTTCCTATCTAGGACATCTTAATTTGTTAGCACATAGTCATTGGCATACATGTGAATTATTGTCTTCTGCAGTGAAAGAATGTGTTCAGAACCTGAGCCAAGAGGATGACAAGGAGAAGCTGGTGTCATCGCTATGGGGGGCAGAGAGGTGTCTAAGAGTACTGGACAGCGTAAGTACAACATCGAGGAGTGTTGGCAGGCTCAGATGTTTGAAATCCATTCATTGAATACAAGAGGGGAAAGTACATTGACTCTGCACTCTTCGCCTCATCTGACCAGCTTTGATTTGACAAGTGAAAAGGCATTTCAATATCAGTCTAGTGTGTCTTTGTCCTTCGTTGCAGGTGACTGTCCAGAACCCAGAGAACCAGGGCTACCTGATCGCCTACAAGGACTCTCAGCTCATAGTGTCCTCTGCCAGGTGAGAGAGACTGAAACGCATGCTAATCTTTTGACACCCACGCTCGCTTGCTCCATCGCTCGCTCGCTCCATCTTGCGTTCTCTCTATCGCTCGTGCCGTCTCGCTCTCTCGCTTCATTTCTCTCTCTTGCTTCATCTCTCTCAGAGGTTTGCGGTACTGTGAGGACATGATTCAGCGCTACAGCCGGGAGGTGAACAGCTCTCTGTGTTCGTCAGGCACGGTGCTGCCCCACTGCAGCTTCAGCAACGTGGGCAAGGCCGTTGAGGACTGCATGAGGGCAGTCATAGGTGTGCTACTCAATCTCACCCACGACAATGGTAATATCACTGCATCAACATGACCTCTACATCGAGCAACATTGTAGCTAGCGCAATGCGTTCCCAATCCTAGTGCCTTGTTTCTCTGCTCCTCGTCTCTTTTGATCGCATCCCAGCTGTGCTAGAGTTCTCATAACACACCACAGCTAGCTGCAGGGTGGCGGCAGAGTGGTAACTCTGGACTGTTCTGTGTTTTTTTTAGAGTGGGGAAGCACTAAGACTGGAGAGCAGGACCGGCTCATCATCACAGCACTCAACTGTGTCCTACGGGTCCCACGCTACATACCTCAGGAACAACGCTTTGACATCAGAGTCCTGGTGAGAGGCCCTGTGTGTTGTAGGCCTGCATGGAAATGATTGCACAAATCCAGTTACTTGTACCCATCTTTGAAACATGTGGGTCCTGTGTACCCCCCTCATTGAAATGCCACTTAATGAATGCATAGGTAGTATTAAAACTGACGCTTCAATGTAGTAATTGCAGGTTGTTTGTGCTCAATGTTTTATTATGGGACTAATGAAGTGTATGTCCTTGAGCCTTTTTAACAGCATCGCTCCTCTCCTCCTCTCTGTGTGTGTGTGCACGCTGGTACAGGGCTTGGGGCTGCTGATTAACTTGGTGGAGTACAGTGCCAGAAACCGCCACTGTCTGGTGGACATGGAGTTCACCAGTTCAACCAGCCCTGAAGGCAGCCAGGGAGAGGCAGGGGGAGAAGAGACCCAGACCCCTGAAGGGAGGCAGGGAGAGGCAGGGGGAGAAGAGACCCAGACCCCTGAAGGCATCCAGGGAGAGGCAGGGGGAGAAGAGACCCAGACCCCTGAAGGGAGGCAGGGAGAGGCAGGGGGAGAAGAGACCCAGACCCCTGAAGGCAGCCAGGGAGAGGCAGGGGGAGAAGAGACCCAGACCCCTGAAGGCAGCCAGGGAGAGGCAGGGGGAGAAGAGACCCAGACCCCTGAAGGGAGGCGGGGAGAGGCAGGGGGAGAAGAGACCCAGACCCCTGAAGGCAGCCAGGGAGAGGCAGGGGGAGAAGAGACCCAGACCCCTGAAGGGAGGCAGGGAGAGGCAGGGGGAGAAGAGACCCCTGAAGGGAGGCAGGGAGAGGCAGGGGGAGAAGAGACTCAGAACCCTGAACAATTCCTAGCCTCCACAGATCCAGCTACCGCAGCCCTTACAGAAGGTGAGGCTGAGAAGAAGACCAAGGGCTCCTCTTCAAGTGCCCTGGCTGCTCTGGTGCAGGTAATAGTTCTGTTATCACCACTTCAGAATCATTTTGAAGGGAATTTGTAGTAAGAAGATAGAAAAACACAGGTAATTGAGTTACTCTTGTGCATTTGTCTGCATCTTCAACAAGTACATAGAGTAGCCCCCGGCTGAATTCCTTTTTGCCGAATGAGCTCTATTTTGGTGTCCTCTGGTACATTCTAATGCCTTGATTCCATCAGAAATACACAGTGACATTATTGACTTTACCTCCCAGATTGGAGACTGTGTCGTGAATTGTCGAAAGACATTACTTTTTACAATTTAAATTACTGAAAAATGTATGAATTCCGTGTGTTGTAAGTTATTTTGGATATCGTCTAGGCCTATATGATCAGGAATATTTAGTAAAGTGTTATATCGTTCTGATTTTATGTAGCCTAAATTCATTTCAAAAGATCATTAGGTAGGGCCCTATAAAATCCGTTTATTTGTTGCCTGATCTCGTTTAGTTTTGTCAATTTAGTTTTTCCAGGTTCCCATTTTTCTAGATTTTGTCAGGTTTTTGCTCTCAGATCACTTTTTATTTTTTTATAGATCATCCGATTTAGTTGGTTTTCTAAGTCCACAACAATGCTTAAGCCACATGAGACCACTTTTGAGGTCTGGAAAAAATCAGAGAAATTTCGATTTTTTTTTTACTGTCAAAATCATCGCTAACGGCTACACAAAGTGGTAGACGTGTGCACAACACACACACACACAGATTGCAGGAAATGCGAATCACGGATGCATTCTGTTCATGTCTTATGATTATCTTGGGAAAATAATCCCTTTTCAATACATTTAGTTTATTCCCTACTGAGGTCAATACATTTTTGAATATTGTTGAATTCTGTCTCAATGCCTGGATTCCATGAGGGCCTAATGATCATATTTGGACCAGAATGAGGCTCTCCTCTACCTATTGTTCCTGCAGTGATGATTCACCATCTTCATTGAATGTTTTCATAATTTATCTGCAGATAATCACCAAAAAGCCTAGGCACATCAGGAGCCTATGCAAAGTAGTGAGCCAAATAAACGTCTCTCTCGCCGACGTGATCGTTAGGCCACACTGACTGACCTGACTAGACGAGCCTAGGAAATCCTTTGGTTTACTTGCCCCAATGCAATAATGTGGACATATAACTACGTTGCATGATTTAACAATGGTAAAGGGATATAGGAGATCGACTTTATTCAGTCAGTTGGACAACTTTTTATAAACTAGTCAACACTTGCTGTTCAGTTGTCAAAGTACAGTAAATAGACTGTGAAACACTCTAAAGGAAATAAATGAATGTGCCAGAAAACAATAATTAGGCTGTCGTGGATTTCAACAAATTGTTACCACTGACATGCAGATTCACGAGCATCATGTTCTCTTCCTCTGTAAAGACATTTGACTGCAACCAAGCACACACATTGTACTGGGAGGCAGAATGTGTTTCCCTGTCATCGCTTGCTTTGTGACTGACAGGAGCCTATCCTATCAATAGATTGCTAGAAAGATTCATATTGTTCATCGTAGTTAATATGAAGTGGAAAAGGTAGCCGGCTGAAAATGAGTCTGTAACCGGATGATTAGCCGACGGCCAGAGCTAATGTCTGTCTGGCAGGAGTTTGACTGTCTTTTCCTCCGTTCACAGTTCTTCCTGGAGCGGGAGCGAGCAGCCATATTGGCTGAGGCGCAGACTGATGACCTCATCAGCGAACCGCCCAAGCCCCAGGACCAGAGTGGGGAGTGGCAGGAGACGTCGGGCGAGATCCAGTGGGTCGCTGCAGAAACCAACGACAGCGAGAATGACAAGGAGAAGGACACAAAGAAAGACGAGGAAGATGAGGAGCTAGATCTCAACAAAGGTAAAGATGTGGGTCTGTGTAAAATAATAATTTTTGTAACAGTTTCACTACTCCATGTTGAGTGTTGTTCTCCCTCTCTCTCTGGTGTAGCTCTGCAGCATGCTGGGAAGCACATGGAGGACAGCATCGTGGCTTCCTACACAGCTCTGCTCCTGGGTTGTCTGTGTCAGGGCAGTCAGGTAAGCTTCCGGCAAACTAGCGACAACCCTGTTCCTCAATCCTCGCACTGGGGGTGCAGGCTTTTGTTCCATCTCAGCACTAACACACCTGATTCAACTAATCAATAAAGGGCTTGATTAAGTTTGCAGGTTTGAAGTACAGATGTAGGATCTTAATTTGAACCAGTTTGCTACAGCAGGAAAATAATCCTGCACCAACAGGAAATGTGGATTATACTTGGACATTAGTGGTTGATTTGATTTTCCATTACAGAAAATATCTTGAATTCCAAAGTGGAAATTATAAACTTCAGAAGCCTTTTTAAACCTCAAATAGCCTACGATTTTTAAATTACATGAATGTTGTCCTGCAACGGGCTGATCAAATTAAGATCCTACATCTGTATAGGCTACTGCAAACCAGTGCAATTCTTCTGTCTTGATGGTAGGTCTCTTAGAGTGGCATTTTCCTTAGAGCCTTTTGCTAATAGTGTTATCTGTGCAGTGCTAGTTTTTTCCTCGTACAAAATATCAGGAAGAGAAGTTGAATCTTGTCAAAGACAATGGCAATAATATATGTATACTTATTAACATGTAAGTGAAAAATAAAGGCAACTGCAGTGCTCTACTTTGTCCATGGTGAATAGAAGAACCCGATCGTGGCCTATGGTGGTCTAAGCCACTGCCTCTAGAACTCCTATACCACTGCAGCATGCGATTGAATCCTGAACACTTATTCAGCAACTCTCTCTTTCCCCTTTACCTCTGTTCTAGCTGATAAACAAATAACAATATGAGAGGAAGCAGAAAAAAGAACCTGATCGCTGATTCCAGTTCAGTTGCATAATGCTGCATCAGAATTCACTTGTGAGAGCTTGAGTCTGTCAGAAAGTAGGCTATTAAACGTAACATGACACAATACAATTGCAGAATACATAAAAGCACAAAGGCTATTTTTGGATAAATATAAAGAATAGGTAACATAAAAGCCTTGTTCAAAGCTTATGAGTACCGTTGTATCCCATCGATAAATGGAAAGCTAGTAGCCTTCTCCCCTAAACACCTCATGAGTCATTTTCTGCTCAACCTACATCGGTGCAGAGTTGACCAAGATCTGTGCAGATGCACCGAAAGGTGAGCTGAAAATAACTTGTCATTGCTTAGTTATTTTAGCTGGTTGCGTATTTTTGCGAGAGGGAAATTTTGCCCCTTAATGTGTGTTTGCTTCATTCCCTCTCCTCAGGTTAATGTGACTACTGTGCGGGAAAACCTTCCCAAGGGAGATTTCTCAATCATGACGGAAATGCTGAAGAAGTTCTTAAATTTCATGAACCTTACTGTAAGTAGGCAACGTCTTTTGATAATGACCTAGCATCTCTTTCTCCTTTTACATACGAGCACAATACAAGCTAACTTACTTTCTCTCCGATCTCTTTTTCAACAGTGTGCATTTGGCACCACAGGGCATAAGTCCATCTCTCGTGTCATAGACTACCTGGACCACTGTTAGTGAACCCTTCTTTGCACTCTGAGTGCAGATAAGGGCACATCTTTTCAGATCTGGCAACCCAACAAGGCTCCCACCAGATCTGGCAACCTTAGCAAGGTTATGTCAGATGTGGCATCCCCAGCAGGACGGGCTGTACAGAGAATCCACCAGAGATCATCAGTGTCCCCCAGCATTGCTTCAACATGCGTTCTCATTCTGAAGAACAAGACACACACCACACACACAATGGCCTGTGATGGTTGTAGAAAAGGGAAGGTAACTGTAGAAAGCCCCTCTCTAAATTTCAGTTCTGATTATGCCCATTCGCATAAGCTCGCGGTCAAGTTGAAATCTTCTGGAGTTTTCTTCAGTGCATCATGCTTGTTTAAGTTCTTCTCACAAGGTCATGTAATGTAACATCATTCTACATTTAAGAAATCATCAGTTCAGGATGACTGATGTTATTTAAATCTTTGTTTTTAAATAATGGCACTTGAATGCTTTTTAAAAAATTGTTTTACTCATTGCCCTTCCAAATTTGACTTTACAGTAAAGAAACTGAGTTTTGTGTTTGTTTTAAATTTGCAATTGGTCGTTTTTTATGCTGTGTGAGATGTTTCAAGTCTCTACAGTTCCTTACCTTTTCATGTTCCACCTAACACATCACTTGAAGTGGCTGGATATAATAACTGCTGTATGTACGGTTTTCCTTACACTCCCAGAGACCCTGGTAAACCGGACTGACATTAATAATAACCAAACCTCGGGCAACTGGCATAATCCTCATTGAACATAATTGTTGTTTGCCCATACTGTGGGCGTCAGTGGTGGCTGGTGGCACTTTAAATGAGGAAGACGGTCTCATAGTAATGGTTGGAATGGCAACATGTTTGATACCATTCCATTCACTCCATCCATTACTACGAGCCGTTCTCCCCTCACCAGCCTCCTCTGGTGGGCATTGTATCTTACCACTTCAAGTAGCGCTGATCCAGAACCAAGTCCAGGGTTCACCACCTGGTCCTGGACAGCTGCAGGGGGTGCAGGTTGCATCCAGCCCTGCAGTAATTATAAAAAGCCTGCACACCTAGTACCCTGCGTTGGTGATCCCGGTCCGAACCCCAACCCCCTAGGCACCCCCAGGTCTGTGAGCACTGGATAGTAAAATGTTGACAATTCTACCTAGTCTATTGGAGGGAAAAGTGAAGTAACTACCATACTGCTTATACCTATCCTTTCCTATCTGCTTGTGGTGGTAGCCTCTGGACAGGGCTGCAATGTTTCTTTACTGCCCCTTGTGTCTTAAGTCGTCATGTTGGGCATGACCTTCCTACTCTGAGCGGGGAACCAGAACCCGTAAACCTCCTTTCAGCTACTCTATAACTAGTCCTGTGCTCCAGTAAGATACTGATTGAATGACTGCCATACAGATTTCATTTCCCTCTGATTTGTAGAGCTGCAATTGAACAGACATGTTACCTGCAAGTTGAGTTACAAATCTGGGATGTATTCATTATGACGATTCTGTTGCAAAACGTTCTGTCTGTTGCAAAACGTTTTTACAAACAAAACAAGGGTTTCTATTGGACAAACTCAGATAGGTTCGTTCCGTTTTTCTGTTTGCTTCCGTTTGGTTGTTAAACGGTTTCTGTAATGAAAGGAATTTCAGAATGTAAACACCTGTAAATAGTGGTTAGTGGATGTTAGAATGCTAGACTACTTTTCTGAAGCTGATATTTTTATTTTATACAATATTTCTGAGTTGTCATTTTGAAGTAAAAACAAAAAAATACAAAGACAGCTGCAGGACGAAAAAAGTTTGTACCGGTTTTGAGGACGTTGTCTTTGATTACATGTAAATAATTGTAACTCAAATAAAAAGTTGCTACTTTCGCTACACCACTGTATCTTTCTCACGTCTGGTATTGTGTGAGAAATACTTGTGTTCATTCTGCTATTAACATACTGACTGGCTTAGCCTCAGGAGGCAAACATTTATACATTGAACTTGAGGTATTCGTGTAAAGAGACTGTATGCATGACTGTATTCTGTTTATCCCCTATGAGGCATGAGTGCTTTCTGGGAGTGTGTGTTGCTTCTCCCTCTCCCCACACCCCCTTTCTTTGTTTGTTCATTCACCCTGACAGACTCAGACTGAGTGAGTTGCACAATAGAAACAAGCATTTTATACTTAAAGTACCACATTGACAATTTAGACAGCTGTTCCTGCTTGACAGACAGCTGTTTTAATAGAGACATATGTGTGTTAATACCCCAGCCTCTTAAACCAACAAAACACTTTGTAGAATTGTTTGAATATCTGGCAACCTGACATTTATGACAGTGGTGTCAATAGATGGGAGACATACAGTACACATGATTATGTCTGAACCTGACAAGACATGTCAACATAAGCTGTGAAAATGTATGGTTGCAGTGCAATGTCAAGATACACAGTATGTCTATGGAAGGGATTGTCCAGAGTTCCAAGTGTTATTTCTTTTCATAGCTCATTATAAATATGTTTGAATTTAAGGTAGACATGAGTGAGCTCTACTCTGAATTTTGATGTGACTATCAGAAGCGATGGCTGCTGGTTACTTTAAGTGTATAAAATGTGAATAAATCTGGAGTAAAGGGGGCGGGGGGTGTATTTCCCAGAGGCTAATTGGATTGTTAATTCCCCCAATGAACATGGAGATCCTACTGGGAGAAAGAAGGATGGAGCGAATAAAGGAATATAATCCTCCCTCTCAGGTCGGTCTAAATGTAATTCTCGCTGTAATTTCTCTATACTATGGATCAGTCTCCCAATCTGCCTGTCATTCTGTGTTCATGTCTCTGCCACCTCTCTCTGTGGTTTTCATTTGGCCAGAATGACCACCAGGTGGCATGAGCACTGAAGTACTGACCATCTGTGCCTCAATATAGTGGAGAACAGGTGGAGACACTCCATTGTTGACACTGGAATAATTGCTCAGTGTATTTCTCGTACGCGCCTGTGCACATGCATGCAGGAGTCTCCTCGTCAGTGGTGCTGCCTGCCATTTCTCCCACAGGCTCTTATAATGCTATGCTAGCTTTGGAGTGATTAAAACCACTCCCGAAATGCCAACTTTGGAGTGATTAAAACCACCCCACTCCCGAAACGCCAAATTAAGAAGATATACACCTGCACAGAAGTATACACTCTGGGAACCAGTGAAAAATATACTGTTTCATCACCACCATCACCACACACACACTTGGGGCTCCTCTTTACTCTTGCACCTTAAATCATTGACTGGCACAGCAGAAAGAGCCACTAGCCCATCTGTATTCCTAAGTGTGTGTGACCTGCATTGTAATGGGTGGCTTTCATGTCTTCAGACCAGCTAGATGACTATTAGAGGGCTAGGTAGCTATCTGAGCCAGGCTGGGGTTGTTTCATGTCTTCAGACCAGCTAGATGACTAATAGAGGGCTAGGTAGCTATCTGAGCCAGGCTGGGGTTGTTTCATGTCTTCAGACCAGCTAGATGACTAATAGAGGGCTAGGTAGCTATCTGAGCCAGGCTGGGGTTGTTTCATGTCTTCAGACCAGCTAGATGACTAATAGAGGGCTAGGTAGCTATCTGAGCCAGGCTGGGGTTGTTTCATGTCTTCAGACCAGCCAGATGACTAATAGAGGGCTAGGTAGCTATCTGAGCCAGGCTGGGTTTGTTTCATGTCTTCAGACCAGCCAGATGACTAATAGAGGGCTAGGTAGCTATCTGAGCCAGGCTGGGGTTGTTTCATGTCTTCAGACCAGCCAGATGACTAATAGAGGGCTAGGTAGCTATCTGAGCCAGGCTGGGGTTGTTTCATGTCTTCAGACCAGCCAGATGACTAATTGAGGACTAGGTAGCTATCTGAGCCAGGCTGGGTTTGTTTCATGTCTTCAGACCAGCCAGATGACTAATAGAGGGCTAGGTAGCTATCTGAGCCAGGCTGGGGTTGTTTCATGTCTTCAGACCAGCCAGATGACTAATAGAGGGCTAGGTAGCTATCTGAGCCAGGCTGGGGTTGTTTCATGTCTTCAGACCAGCCAGATGACTAATAGAGGGCTAGGTAGCTATCTGAGCCAGGCTGGGGTTGTTTCATGTCTTCAGACCAGCCAGATGACTAATAGAGGGCTAGGTAGCTATCTGAGCCAGGCTGGGGTTGTTTCATGTCTTCAGACCAGCCAGATGACTAATAGAGGGCTAGGTAGCTATCTGAGCCAGGCTGGGGTTGTTTCATGTCTTCAGACCAGCCAGATGACTAATAGAGGGCTAGGTAGCTATCTGAGCCAGGCTGGGGTTGTTTCATGTCTTCAGACCAGCCAGATGACTAATAGAGGGCTAGGTAGCTATCTGAGCCAGGCTGGGGTTGTTTCATGTCTTCAGACCAGCCAGATGACTAATAGAGGGCTAGGTAGCTATCTGAGCCAGGCTGGGTTTGTTTCATGTCTTCAGACCAGCCAGATGACTAATAGAGGGCTAGGTAGCTATCTGAGCCAGGCTGGGGTTGTTTCATGTCTTCAGACCAGCCAGATGACTAATAGAGGGCTAGGTAGCTATCTGAGCCAGGCTGGGGTTGTTTCATGTCTTCAGACCAGCCAGATGACTAATAGAGGGCTAGGTAGCTATCTGAGCCAGGCTGGGGTTGTTTCATGTCTTCAGACCAGCCAGATGACTAATAGAGGGCTAGGTAGCTATCTGAGCCAGGCTGGGTTTGTTTCATGTCTTCAGACCAGCCAGATGACTATTAGAGGGCTAGGTAGCTATCTGAGCCAGGCTGGGGTTGTTTCATGTCTTCAGACCAGCCAGATGACTAATAGAGGGCTAGGTAGCTATCTGAGCCAGGCTGGGGTTGTTTCATGTCTTCAGACCAGCCAGATGACTAATAGAGGGCTAGGTAGCTATCTGAGCCAGGCTGGGGTTGTTTCATGTCTTCAGACCAGCCAGATGACTAATAGAGGGCTAGGTAGCTATCTGAGCCAGGCTGGGGTTTTTTCTATTTTTCTATGTCCCACCTCGGAGGTAAGTCTGTCTTAATTCAGTGGAGAAGAAGAGGGATGTTAGGGTGTGTGTGCGCTCGAGCGTACGCGCGCATGATAGTGTTGATGTGAGATGGACGACCCATGCTCTGTCACCCATGCTCTAACTGATCCCAATGGAGTGTCTTGGTTCAGCCACAGCAGATTACCTGTGGGATTGAAAACACGTACAGTTTCAATGCATAGTAAAACAGGGAATGCTCACAAACTTGTAGTAGTCACAGACTACTACATACAGACTTTATATTCAGTACGGTGGATCAACCTAAATCCTATTCCTCTCTGATATAATCCCAGTAGGATTGTAAATGTTTTTACACAGTTGACCCTGACGCTAAGGGTGTGGATAGGGACTTAAAGGGAGAGGTGAGAGACTTTGTCATTTTTAAAGTTAGAGTGTAAGGTGTGAACATGAACGCAATCCCCTAGATGTAACTTCAGGGCGAGTTCATGTACTGAACAATAACACACAGGACCAGAGAGTGCACACTGCAATCTAAGTAGTCTCACTCTTGCTCTCCCTCTCTCTGAGTATTATTTTCCTCTTCTTTGCTTATGAAATTTGTTTCCCTCCATCTCCATTTCTCAATCAATGTCTGTCTCTCTGTAAGCGTTCTCTCTCTTGATCCCTTCTCAAGGGGTCTCTCTTCTCTCTTCTCCATGTTCCGCTGTCTGTTTAATTTACCCTGCCATGTTCTGGAGTATTTTCTGATTGACTGCCAGCAGACCACATCTGAAGACCCAGTTACTAGCTTGACAATATAAAATAGCTGCGGTTTTATTGACTTCAGAGAGGCTGACAGTCAGAAACATACCTTGGGGCACTCTTGAGTGTCAGAAGTTTCTGTGATACCCAGGGAACTGGACTGATCTGATCAGGACATTCAGTGGGACGCGTCTTGATGATGACAGCGCTGGAATGTTTGATATTGAGCTTGGTTAGAAGCCAGAGCCAGATATTATGTCACGACTTCAGCCGAAGTCGGTTCTCTCCTTGTTCGGGCGGCACTCGGCGTCGCCGGTCTACTAGCCATCGCTGATCCACTTTTCATTTTCCATTTGTTTTGTCTTTGTTTCTACACACCTGTTTTTCATTCCCCTAATTATTGTTCATGTATTTAACCCTCTGTTTCCCCCATGGTGACTGGTTATTTCGACGGGTGCGGTTTCTTGCCCGTGCGTAAAGTTGATGTTCGTGTGTTTGTGTTTGGGCAAGTGTATTGTTTTACCTTGCACCATTCATTATTCTGAGTAAAGTGACGTTGCTCCCAATTCTATGCTCTCCTGCGCCTGACTGCAAACACCAGCTACACCCACCATTCTGACATATTAGTTGTATTATTTTGCATTAGCACTGGTAATACCCCTAAGATGCTAGCCCACCTTTGGTGAGTGTCGTGTCATTGACTATCATTAAATGTGAAGACTGTATCTTATCAAATCAATTCTCTATGTGTAATTTAATTACGTGATTAAACTAATCATGTAACTTTAATTAACTAGGAAGTCGGGGCACCACGGGAATATGTTGTTTATAGAGTTTCAATTTCCGAATATAACGCTTCAGATATTTTCATATCTTATCGAGTACACTCTTGTATTAATGTATTATTATTACCTCATCAATGATATTCTTGAACGTCGCAAACCCTTGGATATCTGCACGAATCAGCGATATACAATTAGTTATACATTGGGTGCTACATGATACAAAGAAAAAGTCCCTAGCGGACGAAACCGATATGACGGCTTGGTAGACAAAGGAAAGGGGGTGGGGACCGCTCAAGAGCAGGAAACTCATAGCTGATAACTACACTCATAGAAATTGCTAATACTTTGAATATGAACAACCGCTGATTTGAAAAGAAATTACAATTTACATATTTACGAGCATATGTCTTGTTGTCTCTCTCTGTGGTCGCCGGTCCATCTGCTGGAGAGAGTCGTCAGAAAAGTCTCTGGTTGCATTCCCCATAAGTCAGAGTCTGTCGTAGTTAGAATGGATACTTCAGAGTACCATTCAGTATTGTTCTTAGAATCGGATGCATTTACCAGACTAAAGTATTTAAACAGCTGCTGTCTGAATAATTATTCTTTAGTTTGTAGATTTCTTTGCCATTTCAATGTGGGAATGATCTCCACGTTCTCTGGTCAGGTCCTTTGGTAGAATTGTAGTTCTTAATCATTTCAACATGTAGCGTCAGCTCCATATTTTCTGGTCTTAACCATTCGAGACGTCCAGCTTACTGCGGGTCTCTTTGGCATCGAGTAGTACTTCTTTTTTGTTGAAAGGTTTAGAGTTCCAGCCATTTCAACGTGGGAACTCCCTATCTTGACTAAATGTAAATGTTGTCACGAGTCCTTTTATTCTGGAGTAGAAAAGGGCAGTTCCATGATGCCTGATGGCTGATGTCTGGCTCACGGGGGTGTGGCCACTGACTAGTTAAACTTTATATGAAATTCCATACTGTCATTTAGAAGGCTAACATCACATTTAATCTTTTCACAAATAGTTTCATATGTAATCACATACGTTTCACAACATTTAGATGTAAACCTGACAATTGAGATGTGTACACAAATATAGATACAGTAATGTGGATTTCCTGTCCTTCATGAGATCACCAAATGAAACACACTTGACATGACTGTCCCTTCAGTGTCCACGGACCACTCCCACATTCTCAAAAGTATAAATATTGTTCAATTATTCAAAGTTTTGATGTCCAAGTGTCTCTCTGTGTTCCACAGTTTACATTCCAATCTCAAACACCACAGAGCATCGAGGCAGCGTATTTTACGACCGCCATAAAACAGCCGACTTCCCGCTCTCCCCCTCTATGAGAGAGAGCACGCTGTAGAGCGGACCCACTGTAACCTGATCCTTCAGATCGTTACAGGAGAGTTATGACAGTCCCCCTCTGGTGGGTTCAATCTTGTGTTTATCCTGCAAGTTGCAAACCAACATAAAAATAATGACCACGTGATGTCCTGGTTGTGGATCATTGTTGCGGTCCCCCTCTGGTGGTGGACCTTGGTAGGCTCTCTGAGAGCGGAGCGGTCCACCACAAGGATGGGCAGTGGATGTCTGGTTGGTGATTGCCGTTGCAGTTCCCCTCTGGTGGTCAACCCGGGTAGGATTTCTGCAAATGGAGCAGGCCGCCACAAGGATGGGCTGTGGATATCCGGATTGGGATTGCCTTTCTGGACCCGTCGTCCAGGCTGGTTGATCTAGGCAGTAACTTAGGCAGATGTTAACAACGCACACATACTCATGAAATACATAATTACATTTCTTCCCAAATGAGCGGCGTTGTGGCACTAAGTGATGGTTGTATGGGGAACTTTTTTATGGCTCTATCACTTCCTAAGTGTCAAAGGAAATGAAACGAAAAGGAATGAAAGCATAAACAAAACGTATACAGAATATAGTTATCACACCTTCATCTAATTGGACTGTATTCTATATACGTCCAAGTCTTGGCAAAATGGCCCTATCATGGCATTGTCTATTGCCATATCTAGGGCGTTCCTAATTTGTGGTGTGTTGCTTAGGGCACTATCCTAAGTTGATAACTACATTATAAGTCTACAGCTGTAAGGAACGAGCTTCGGGCAGTCTACAGGGATGACCTACGGATCTCTGTGGGGAAACTGGTGAGTACTGTAGCTGTAGAGTCAAAAGGGCTTAGAGTACATTTTCAACTTTACTAAGGCTGGTATTTTGTTCTGACCCTTAAGTGATCCGAGCAGAAATCCTCATTAAATGTTACATGTGTGTTTGTGCTTACACAAGCACACATACCAAGGGAAAGAAACCAAGTATCCGGGTAGGCTGCACCCTGTTCAGAATGAGTCTGACGTCATCAGATAATTTCCAGGTCAATGCCTGGAGGTCAGTAAGAATTGATGTCGACCTCAAGACGTGTAAAGGGGACCTGTAGTAATTTTACTACACGTCAATATGTCTTACACCATTGTAGTGGTGATAGGTATGAAGGAGTTAATTTCATAGCTATGTTATCCACGGAGGAGCTAACCTCACCAGTTGTACGCGGTGTGATCATGGTTCATGACTTCTGACAACTTACCTCCTGAATGGAGGGTTCTATTTATTAGTTGCATGTGTGTTAACTATCAGAAGAGTGTTCTGGAGATTCCCTTACATGTGTTGCCATCTGAGTGACTACTAACTCCTCTGTCGCTATTATCAATAGCAATTTGACTTGTGAGATCTCTAATCCTCTTACTGATTGTTGCTGGACTGACTATGCTGGCATTGATACTGGTACTCAAGGGGACCAGTTATCCTACCAATTTATTCTGAAATGTTATCCTACTGGAACACATGATTAGAACATTTTATTAGTTGCATTGTAGTTGAAACTACACATGACAAGGCATGATTATTTTTGCCATTTGTTTTGGAAGTGGATCATCTACTGGACTTATTTTACAACCAGTGTGGTACACCTCAGTAATATCTTAGATGTGTTCTAAGGTTATCCCGTTTAGGGGACTGTTTGCCCCCCCCCCCCCCCCCCCCCGTGTTGGTGTTGGTATCCAAGGCACAGACGACAATGTCGGGTCGGACCCCATGTACAAGTTGTCAGTGGCTGCGTTATGAGAATGGCCATAATCTTTCAACCAAATCTCATGGTATTTGTGCTTCAAAATGCTCAGTGGCTGTCGAGGCCTGTCAGTCACCACAGCGTCCACGTGTGGCAACCTCTTCAGTCCCTGCGAACTGAGACGAGGATATCTGTCTGTGATATTGCAAACCGTTTCACCAGTGGGAGTCATCTGGTCAGTTGCGGGACTGACGCCATTAGTGTCATTGTACAGGGTGACAGTCCCCCACAAAGCGGAAGATGTATCATCGGAAGCAGAGAACACTCTGCACGTCAATGTTTTACTTGCTGAGACGGCCACAGTGCTTGCGGAAGTGTCCGAAGGGCAACTACAGTATTGCACGACTTCAAGGAGGAGGGAAGTTGCTCATTCACAGAGACTACTGGCTCGAAATCATGAAAAGAATGGTCAATCAGGTTTGCTGATTGAATGTGTCGAGATATCGTAATATCTCCTTGGATCGGATTCAACACCAAGAGGTTTCGAAACGTATTTTTATCAAGGGGTGCTTTTGACAGATACCCCTCGTGGATGACTGCATTGCAGCTAGCGTTAAGGGAAGCCAGTGTGGTCAGTGGAGAAGGCACTGTATCTTGTGACCATACATGGTTGGTTTTTCAATCCATCAGTGTGAGTAACCAATCCATCAAGTCTGCTCCGAGTAACAGGGGTTCAGATTCGAGGCTGGTACCATACACAGGGTAAACAAGCGATATGTCCTGGAAGTGTAGTTTCAGCATGATTCTCAATGAGAGAGGCGAGGTAGTCTGAGTGAAACCTTGAAGTGTAGTATTGTATCATTCCACTTTTAACCAACGTTTAGTTGGCTTCAAAGCCCTTTTGAGATCATCAAACAATGTTTGAGAGATGAGCGATATTGTCGCGCCCGAATCAATTAGCGCATGACAAGTTAAGCAGTACTCCAGGACTGTTTCCAGGTATGGCCGTTTAGAGTCGCGTTTAGTGGACATATTCCCCGCAAAGTGGAGTGGTCGTTCGCAACTACGTGATGTGCCATTTCTGTTCAAGGTGAAAACAGATCGACTTTTCTGATTTTGAGTGGGCTTTGTTTTAGCGAAGCTTTTTACTTTTTTCTTCGCAACCTTTGTATCAGAGTCTATAGACAAAGCCTGTGGGCTTGTTTCATGATCGAGCGGGCCCTGGATAGGGTCTCGAGTGAGAGTGGGAGAATTTTGATTTTTAACTTCCTTGCTAAGGGTGTTAATTCCTGTGGACCTGGTGTCCGGCAAATCCCAATCTAGTCCTTGTGACTTATCTTTTACCCTTTCCTCAATTTTTTCTCACTTTAGTTCATCACGTAGTGGAACTTCTAGAGAACATTGGAACGTCTCAAAATCATTTGGCTGACCTGGAACGGGGTCAAAGATGGGTAAATTCTTGACGAGTTTGTCAAAGCGTTCCGCGCCGAGCGGGCGGAGAGGGTTGGCAGCATCCTGTGGGAAAATTGGGGCCGAAAGGCAAAGAGGAGAAGACTGAGGGACACATGAGGGAGGCAAAGTCTGAAACCTTCTATCGTCTTCACTCTTTTGAGTACCGGACTCCTCCGGTTGCTTGATTGGGTAGTCACACTGTAGTCACGCTGTAGTTTTTCCCGCTAATGGCATAGTTAGGGTTGGTATTGCTGCTGAGGTCAGAGATCAATCCTTTTATGGGTGAGGGTTCACTAATTAGCGGTGGAGTGGGGACCACTCCCTCTGATAGCTTGCACATTATTAGACTTATTAACGTATTAAATTGAATGAGACGATTATATCCAATCAATTGAGATTGTCTGAATTATCATAAGTGTAACCAGTAGTTCAAATATCACCACTAGGGTCACTTAGCCCTAAGGCCGAAGCCACATGGGATTCCCACGAAGGCGGGACGTCCTTCAGTGCTGGGTAGTACTGAATTGGCTTTGCAAAAGCTAATTTGACTGATTAATCAATGTTAATGATAAATCAAACCTGTATAGGCTATTTGGGAATTAAACTTTAATTAACCTGAGAGCGTTGCTGTATCAAGGTTAATGTGGAAAAGTTTAAATTGTCTCATTTGTAGAAACCGATCGATTTGGATATTATTTAAAATGTCCATTTGAAAAAGGTAAGTCTGGCAATTTTACTTATTAGTTTAATTGAATGAGACATCGATATCCAATCAGTTGAGATTGGCTGGATATCATAAGTAACCACTTGTTAAACATGGTACACGTTGGGTGTCACCTAAATAATTATTTAAAAAAAATTATTATTGGTGATTCTTCACCCCCAGGGGTCACTGATCACAGAAAGCTGAAGTCAAACAGAAGTACAAAGGGTGGGACTTCCATCGCCCAAGACGGAGGAATTTCAACGTGACACAGGAAAAACTAAATGGCTGTTCTCCTTTGTTAGCTTAGCATCTCGTGCAAGCTAATCCTTCTTTGTACACTTTGAAGCATAACATAGGATCCCCTTAAACAAGGGAACGGTTTTGCTAGTAATCGTCTTACTTTAAAAACTTTTTGCCGATATTTTTTGCGATGTTTTAACCGGAACGCGCGGTAAACAAAGAAATACACAGAGGCTACTCACGCTACTGAAACTGCGAGGGACAGAGAATTATCGCTTTGTCAAGCTAATATCTCCTCAAATTTCAATTTGCTGGCTCTGTGTCCTTGCTTGAGAAATTAATAACGTCTGAGTCTACCCGGTTCTGAAACACGGGAGACAGAAATAGCATGTTTGGCCCAAGGTGTCTATTTCTCAGGATTGTTATCCAAGTACTAGAAATGTTATGACTAACTTTACCAACTCATAAGACGTCATCAGATACGCAACACCGGCACAACTTCTATGGGCAAACACACACAACTAATAATTCCTGTCTACAACTCCCCTGCAGTTTAACATAATCTGGGTGTATAATGCAATCTGCTGTTCAATTTCATATAGGCTGAATCAAAATAAATGCCTCATTCTGTCTTAGATTTCTCGCACGGGAGCATCAAATGTCATGTCGTTGACTATCATTAAATGTGAAGACTGTATCTTATCAAATCAATTCTCTATGTGTAATTTAATTATGTGATTAAACTAATCATGCAACTTTAATTAACTAGGAAGTCGGGGCACCACGGGAATATGTTGTTTATAGAGTTTCAATTTCCGAATATAACTCTTCAGATATTTTCATATCTTATTGAGTACACTCTTGTATTAATGTATTATTATTACCTCATCAGTCATATTCTTGAACATCGCAAACTCTTGGATATCTGCATGAACTCTAGCCTAAATCATGAATCAGCGATATACAAATTGGTTAAATTGTTTACTTACTAACTAACTTAATCAATCACAGAATTACATAATCACACACACAATTAGTTATACATTGGGTGCTACATGATACAAAGAAAAAGTCCCTAGCGGTCTTTGGTCTTGTCCTTTGGTAGAGTTGTAGTTCTTAACCATTTCAACATGTAGTGTCAGCTCCATATTTTCTGGTCTTCTTAACCATTCGAGACGTCCGGCTTACTGTGGGTCTCTTTGGCATCGTGTAGTATTTATTTTCTTTTGAAAATATCAGAGTTCCAGCCATTTCAACGTGGGAACTCCCTATCTTGACTAAATGTAAATGTTGTCACGAGTCCTTTTATTCTGGAGTAGAAAAGGGTGGTTCCATGATGCCTGATGTAATGTCTGGCTCACGGGGGTGTAGCCACTGACTAGTTAAACTTTATATGAAAATCCATACTCTCATTTAGAAGGCTAACATCACATTTCATCTTTTCACAAATAGGTTCATATGTGATCACATACGTTTCACAACATTTAGATGTAAACCTGATAATTGAGAAGTGTACACAAACAGAGATACAGTAATGTGGGTTTCCTGTCCTTCATGAGAAGTGTCCACGGACCACTCCCACTCCCACATTCTCAAAAATAGAAATATTGTTAAATTATTCAAACTTTTGACATCCAAATGTCTCTCTGTGTTCCACAATTTACATTCCAATCTCAAACACTACAGAGCATAGAGGCAGCGAATTTTACGACCGTCATAAAACAGCCGACTTCCCGCTCTTCCCCTCTACGTGCGAGAGCACGCTGTAGAGCGGACCCACTGTAACCTGATCCTTCAGATCGTTACAGGAGAGTTATGACACGAGACACATCACAGAAAGGCACATTCGGCCCCATGTCACACAGGAAGTAGAAAGAGAAAACTGCGTGACTGAAGGAGACACAGATGTGTCAGTGTTATACAGGGGGATGCTATTTAAAGAGGTGGATTTCTGAGAAGAAAAACAGACCTGAAAGACCTTGTATTTGCATTATCTTGCATAATTGAATCTTTGAGTTATTCAAAGGGAATTAATATTAATCCTCCCCTCTGGCTGGGTGCCCTGTGAAGTTGCTGTGCCTAGGGGCAGAGGAAACAACCACACCACAGGAGGCTTGAGAGGGGAGGACATGGCTCATAATAATGTCTGGAATGGAGTGAATGGAATGGTATCAAACACACAGAAACTATGTGTTTGATACTCTTCCATTAATTTCGTTCCAACCATTACTATGAGCCTGTCCTCCCCAATTAAGGTTCTACCAGCCACCTGTGAACCACACAGGGGTGAGACAACCACACAGAGGGAGGCCACGCAGAGGGAGGTTCCTGTCCAGCTAAACTAGCAGGGGTTAGACAACCTTCCTCCAACCTTCCTCCTGGAGAGCTACTGGCGTGCAGGTATTTTATTAGGATCCCTGTTAGCTGTTGCGAAAACAGCAGTGACTCTTCCTGGGGTCCACACAAAACTTGAAACATGGCATAATACAGAACATTAAGAGACAAGAACAGTTCAAGGACGGAACTAAATACATTTTTAAAAAGGCACACGTAGCCTATATATCAAAACATACACACAAACTATCTAGGTCATATTGGGGAGATGCGTTGTGCCGTGAGGTGTTGCTTTATCTGTTTTTTGAATCCAGGTTTGCTGTTTATTTGACAATATGAGAAGGAACGGAGTTTCATGCAATAATGGCTCTATATAATACTGTTCTGGATTTGGGGACTGTGAAAAGACCCCTGGTGGAATGTCTGGTGAGATAAGTGTGTGTGAGCTGTGTGTAAGTTGACTATGCAAACAATTTGGGATTTTCAACACGTTAATGTTTCTTATAAAAATAAGTGATGTAGTCAGTCTCTCCTCAACTCTTAGCCAAGAGAGACTGGCATGCATAGTATTTATATTAGCCCTCTGATTACAGTGAAGAGAAAGACGTGCCACTCTGTTCTGGGCCAACTGCAGCTTATCTAGGTCTTTCCTTGCAGCACACGACTGGACAATAATCAATATAAGACAAAACTAGAGCCTGCAGGACTTGCTTTTTGGACTGTGGTGTCAAAAAAGCCGAGCATCATTTTATTTCGGACAGACCTCTCCCCATCTTTACAACCATTGAATCTATATGTTTTGACCATGACAGTTTACAATCTAAGGTAACACCAAGTAATTTAGTCACCTCAACTTGTTCAACAGCCACTCCATTCATTACCAGATTCAGCTGTGGTCTAGAACATAGGGAATGATTTGTCCCAATCACAATGCTCTTAGTTTGAGAGATGTCAGTACAAGTTTATTACTAGTCACCCATTCCAAAGCAGACTGCAACTCTTTGTTAAGGGTTTCAGTGACTTCATTAGCTGTGGTTGCTGATGCATATATGGTTGAATTATCAGCACATATGGACACACATGCTTTATTTAATGCCAGAGGCAGGTCATTGTTAACTTTTTAGTGACAGGGGGCAGTATTCGGAAATTCGGATGAATGACGTGCCCAAATTAAACTGCGTACTACTCGGGCTCAGAACGTAGAATATGCATATTATTAGTAGATTTGGATAGAAAACACTCTGAAGGTTCTAAAACTGTTTGAATGATGTCTGTGAGTATAACAGAACTCATATAGCAGGCAAAAACCTGAGAAAAATCCAACCAGGAAGTGGGAAATCTGAGAATTGTACTTCTTCTTTTGAATCCCTATCGAAACTACAGTGTCTGTGGGGTCACGTTGCACTTCCTAAGGCTTCCATTGGCTGTCAACAGCCTTTAGAAAGTTGTTTCATCCTCCTCCTGTTACTGGGCAGAGAATAGGAGCTCAGTCAATGAGTGGACTGCCTAAGGACAAAGGACTTGGTTATGCGCGGGCAAGCGAGCTCGCCGCGCCTTCTTTTTCTTCTGGAATGAATACCCTATTGTCCGGTTGGACTATTATCGCATTTTTATGTTAACTTCTCTAGGGCCAGTGGGACGATTTCATCCCACCTACGTAACAGCCAGTAGAATCCCGTGGCGCGTTATTCAAATACCTTAGAAATGCTATTACTTCAATTTCTCAAACATATGACTATTTTACAGCATTTTAAAGACAAGACTCTCGTTAATCTAACCACACTGTCCGATTTCAAAAAGGCTTTACAACGAAAGCAAAACATTAGATTATGTTAGCAGAGTACCCAGCCAGAAATAATCAGACACCCATTTTTCAAGCTAGCATATAATGTCACATAAACCCAAATCACAGCTAAATGCAGCACTAACCTTTGATGATCTTCATCAGATGACAATCTTAGGACATTATGTTATACAATACATGCATGTTTTGTTCAATCAAGTTCATATTTATATCAAAAAACAGCTTTTTACATTAGCATGTGACGTTCAGAACTAGCATACCCCCCGCAAACGTCCGGTGAATTTACTAAATTACTCACGATAAACGTTCACAAAAAACATAACAATTATTTTAAGAATTATAGATACAGAACTCCTCTATGCACTCGCTATGTCCGATTTTAAAATAGCTTTTCGGTGAAAGCACATTTTGCAATATTCTAAGTAGATAGCCCGGCATCACAGGGCTAGCTATTTAGACACCCAACAAGTTTAGCCCTCACCAAAGTCAGATTTACTATAAGAAAAATGTTATTACCTTTGCTGTTCTTCGTCAGAATGCACTCCCAGGACTTCTACTTCAATAACAAATGTTGGTTTGGTTCCAAATAATCCATAGTTATATCCAAATAGCGGCGTTTTGTTCGTGCGTTCAAGACACTATCCGAAAGGGTAAAGAAGGGTGACGCGCCCGACGCGTTTCGTGACAAAAAATGTCTAAATATTCCATTACCGTACTTCGAAGCATGCCAACCGCTGTTTAAAATCCATTTTTATGCCATTTTTCTCGTAAAAAATCGATAATATTCCGACCGGGAAAGCGTATTTACGTTCAAAGAGAGAGAAAATAAAAACATGGGATCCCCTCGTGCACGAGCCTCAGTCTGATGGTCCTCTGATAGAGCACTTACCAAAGGCGCTAAAGTTTTTCAGCCAGCGGCTGGAATTACATCATTCAGCTTTTCCCCGGGTTCTGAGAGCCTATGGGAGCCGTAGGAAGTGTCACGTTACAGCAAAGATTCTAAGTTTTCAATAAACAGAGCCAAGAAGCCCAAGGAATGGTCAGAGAGGGCACTTCCTGTACAGAATCTTCTCAGGTTTTTGCCTGCCATATGAGTTCTGTTATACTCACAGACACCATTCAAACAGTTTTAGAAACGTTAGGGTGTTTTCTATCCAAAGCCAATAATTATATGCATATTCTAGTTACTGGGCAGGAGTAGTAACCAGATTAAATCGGGTACGTTTTTTATCCGGCCGTGCAAATACTGCCCCCTATCCCCAACAGGTTAAGTAGACCCTAAGGATTGATTGTAAACAACGTTTGACATGTTTCCACGAACGGTAATGGAACATTTTGACTTTTCGTGTCCTGATTTACACTTGCGCATTATGCCTTTGGATAGTGATCTGAACGCACAAACAAAATGGAGGTATTTGGACATAAATATGGAGTATTTCGAACAAAACAAACATTTCTTGTGGAAGTAGGAGTCCTGGGAGTGCATTCTGACGAAGATCAGCAAAGGTAAGAGAATATTTATAATACTAATTCTGAGTTTAGTTGACCCCAGAACTTGGCGGGTATCTGTATAGCTTGCTTTGATGGCTGAGCTATGTACTCAGAATATTGAAAAATGTGCTTTCTCCGTAAAGCTATTTTAAAATCTGACACAGCGGTTGCATTAAGGAGAAGGACATCTATAGTTCTTTCAATAACTGTACATTTTATCAACGTTTATGATGAGTATTTCTGTAAGTTTATGTGCTCATTCACCGTAGGTTTTGGTGGGAATACATTTTCTGAACATCACGCGCCAATGTAAAATCGGGTTTTGGATATAAATATTAACTTTATTGAGCAAAAAATACATGTATTTTGTAACATGAAGTCCTATGAGTGCCATCTGATGAAGATCATCAAAGGTTAGTGAATATTTTAGCTGTACTTTTGGTTTTTGTGATGCATCTCCTTGCTTGGAAAATGGCTGTGTGGTTTTTCTTGTGAAGTTTATGTCCTAACATAGTCTAATTTTATGCTTTCACCATAAAGCCTTTTGAAATCGGACAATGTGGTTAGATTAACGAGAAGTTTATCTTTAAAATGGTGTAAAATAGTTGATTGTTTGAGAAAAAAAAATGCATGAGATTTTTGTTGTTTTGTATTTCACGCCATGCTATTTCACTGGCTGTTGAATAGTGTGTCCCGCTAGCGTCCCACCTAGCCCAGAGAAGTTAAGAATAGAAAAGAGTAGAGGGCCTAGAGAGCTGCCCTGGGGTACACCACCCTTTACATGTTTAAAATTAGAGAAGCTTCCATTAAAGAGTTATATTAGATAGATAGCTCTGAATCCACGATATGGCAGAGGTTGAAAAGCTATAACACAAAAGTTTGCTCAACAACAGGTTATGGTCAATAATATCAAAGGCTGCACTGAAATCTAACTGTACAGCTCCCACAATCTTCTTACTATCAACCAATCATCAATCATTTGTGTCAGTGCAGTACATGTTGAGTAACCTTCTCTATAAGCATGCTGAAAGTCTGTAGTTAATTTGTTTACAGAGAAATAGCATTGTGTTTGGTCAGGCTTTTGCTCCAGCCCTGCTCTACCACACCGTATGCTGTGCAAGGCTTGGCGCAAAAGCCTTCATACCCAGAGGCTCTCCAGAGCAGGGTCAGCCACCCCCTGGGTGGTAGGTAGTACTGTAGTTAGTATGGAAGTCACGTAGGGGGAGTGAGGCATCCATATGAGTGAGATCTTTAAAGCTGCAATATGTAACGTTTTTGGCAGCCCAACCAAATTCACATAGAAATGTGAGTTATAGATACTTTTACATATATTGTGTATGTGGACACCAGTTTAAATTAGTGGATTCAGCTATTTCAGCCACACCTGTTGCTGACAGGTGTATACAATCAAGCACACAGCCATGCAATCTCCATAGACAAACATTGGCAGAAGAATGGCCTCACAGAAGAGCTCAGTGACTTTGAACTTGGCACTGGCATAGGATGCCACCTTTCCAAAAAGTCAGTTCATCAAATGTCTACCCAGCTAGAGCTGGCCCTGTCAACTGTTAGAGCTGTTATTGTGAAGTGGAAACGTCTAGGAGCAACAACGGCTGAGCCGCGAAGTGATATGCCACACAAGCTCACAGAACGGGACCGTCGAGTGCTGAAGCGCGTAAGAATCGTCTGTCCTGGGTTGCAACACTCACTATCGAGTTCCAAACTGCCTCTGCAAGCAACGTCAGGACACAAGAACTGTTCATCGGGAGCTTCAGGAAATGCGTTTCCATGGCCGAGCAGCCGCACACAAGCCTAAGATCACCATGCGCAATGCCAAGCGTCAGCTGGAGTGGTGGAAAGCTTGCCACCATTGGACTCTGAAGCAGTGGAAATGCGTTCTCTGGAGTGATGAATCACGCTTTACCATCTGGCAGTCCGACGGATGAATCTGGGTTTGGCGGATCCCAGGAAAGTGCTACCTGCCTCAATGCATAGTGCCACTGTAAAGTTTGGTGGAGGAAGAATAATGGTCTGCGGTTGTTTTTCATGGTTCGGGCTAGGCCCCTTAGTTCCAGTGAATGGTAATCTTAATTCTACAGCATACAATTACATTCTAGACGATTCTGTGCTTCCAAATTAGTTTGGGGAAGGCCCTTTCCTGTTTCAGCATGACAATTCCCCCATGCACAAAACAAGGTACATACAGAAATAGTTTGTCGAGATCGGTGTGGAAGAACTTGACTGGCCTGCACAGAGCCCTAACCTCAACCCCATCGAACATCTTTGGGATGAATTGGAATGCCCTCAACCCCATCAAACACCTTTGGGATGAATTGGAACGCCAACTGCAAGTCAGGCCTAATCACCCAGCATCAGTGCCCGACCTCACTAATGCTCTTGTGGTTGACTGGAAGCAAGTCCCTGCAGCAATGTTCCAACATCTAGTGGAAAGCCTTCCCAAAAGACTGGAGGCTATTATAGCAGCAAAGGGGCGGACCAACTCCATATTCATTCCCATGATTTTGGAATGAGATGTTTGACAAGCAGTAGTGTGTGTCATTCTCATTGAAAGCAAATCTAAGAAGTGGTAGAGCTGTTCTATGTGCACTATTTCTATGCTTCTCGTTCTTAAGTTTCATTTGTGCATTTTTTTGCTTTCGGTTTTGTACACCAGCTTCAAAAAGCTGAAAATACAATATTTTTGCTTATTGAGAAGATATTTCACAGTGGTTTAGATGGTGCAATGATTTTCTACACTACACATTGCTTGTTTTGCCACATAAACTGAAATTTTGTCAACTTTTCGAATTTTAGCAACCAGGAAATGGTGGAGCGATTTCTGCATATTGCACATTTAATGTTGCCCATTGTGGAGCCTTACTCTCTGCTCTTAATGCAGTAAAGGGAAGATAGAAGTGAAGATACTGGTATTTGACAGCATTCATGAACCTTAAAGAATATTATGAAGTGAAGTGTTTTGGCATAAAGGGATCTTGTAGCACAGGTCAACAATGTTAAACTCCTTTGCTCCTGGAGTCATGCGTGACTAAAACCTTTGCTTGGAAATCCGAAAACAACAATGTGTGACTCTCTCTTTCTTGCTAAGCTTTTGGTTCCATTAAGTCTGCTTCATAGAGTATGGAAAGTTCACTTAGAGTTTCTTAATTCTGTCTAGCCCAATTTAACACCCCCTTCAGGCACAACTACACCTGAACCACAAAAAAAGTATTTCACATGGAACAAATTAACCATCAGGAGGAACAGATAACTCTGCTTCTCTCATGCCGTCTATCTATTCCCCCTATACGCCTGCTCACATATGCAATTCCTCTCATTCTCTCCATCTCAGACAAATGAAACTTAGATGGGCAAATAGAAATGAGCAAAAAAACTATTGCTTGTTTATCTGCTTTATTCATTGGAAAATTGGGAGAATGTTAATCAAGGTGTGTGTGCGTGTGCATGCATGTGTGTGCATGCACAAACTTGGCTTTGTGTGTGTGGGTGTGTTTGTATACAGCCTGACCCCCGCTGTCTGGTCCCCTGAGTGTGTGTCCATAGTCAGCAGGGGACGACAGAGGGAATGATGCTTAACACTGGGGATTCAGATTCACATCAAGTTTACATCCTCTTTCTCTCTTCTTCCTCCCTCATACAGTATTAATGAAGCTCTCTCTCCACTTTTAATTACCCTCTCCATCATAGCACCACCAGCCCAGCCTGGACCACGTGGTCCTGGGACTCTTCCTCCCTCTTGGGTGGATGTGGCGTCTAATTTCTGGTCCACTGCATAGCACCAAATTCACCCAACAATAAGTTGGGTGAATTTGGCCCATTCCTCCTGACAGAGCTGGTGTAACTGAGTCAGGTTTGTAGGCCTCCTTGCTCACACACCATTTTTCAGTTCTGACCACAAATTTTCTATAAGATTGAGGTCAGGGCTTTGTGATGGCCACTCCAATACCTTGACTTTGTTGTCCTTAAGCCATTTTGCCACAACTTTGGAAGTATGCTTAGGGTCATTGTCCATTTGGAAGACCCATTTGCAACCAAGCTTTTACTTCCTGACTGATGTCTTGAGATGTTGCTTCAATATATCCACATAATTTTCATTCCTCATGATGCAATCTATTTTGTGAAGTGCATCAGTCCCTCCTGCAGCAAAGCACCCCATAACATGATTCTGCCGCCCCCGTGCTTCACGGTTGGGATGGTGTTCTTCAGCTTGCAAGCCTCCCCCTTTTTCCTCCAAACATAAAAATTTTTCATCAGACCAGAGGACATTTCTCCAAAAAGTACGATATTTGTACCCATGTGCAGTTGCAAACCGTAGTCTGGCTTTTTTATGGCGGTTTTGGAGCAGTGGCTTCTTCCTTGATGAGCGGCCTTTCAGGTTACGTCGATATTGGACTCGTTTTACTGTGGATATAGATACTTTTGTACCTGTTTCCTCCAGCATCTTCACAAGGTCCTTTACTGTTGTTCTGGGATTGATTTGCTCTTCTCGCACCAAAGTACGTTCATCTCTAGGACAAAGAACGCGTCTCCTTCCTGAGCAGTATGACGGCTGCGTGGTCCCATGGTGTTTATACTTGCGTACTATTGTTTGTACAGATGAATGTGGTACCTTCAGGCGTTTGGAAATTGCTCCCAAGGATGAACCAGACTTGTGGAGGTCCACAAGTTTTTTCTGAAGTCTTGGCTGATTTCTTTAGATTTTCCCATGATGTCAAGCAAAGAGGCACTGAGTTTGAAAGTAGGCTTTGAAATACATCCACAGGTACACCTCCAATTGACTGAAATGATGTCAATTAGCCTATCAGAAGCTTCTAAAGCCATGACATAATTTTCTAGAATTTTCCAAGCTGTTTAAAGGCACAGTCAACTTAGTGTATGTAAACTTCTGAACCACTGGAATTGTGCTACAGTAAATTATAAGTGAAATAATCTGTCTGTAAACAATTGTTGGAAAAATGACTTGTGTCATGCACAAAGTAGCTGTCCTAACCCGACTTGCCAAATCTATAGTTTGTTAACAAGAAATTTGTGGAGTGATTGAAAAACGAGTTTTAATGACTCCAACCTAAGTGTATGTAAACTTCCGACTTCAACTGTATACCTTCATCTCTCTCTCTCTCTCTCTCTCTCTCTCTCTCTCTCTCTCTCTATCTATCTATCTATCTATCATAACACTCACACTGTAGGTGTGTTGTCTGTACCTGAAGCAATTCCAGAGAATAACCAAAATAGTCCTCCACCAGGCAGATCCTTTGAAATGCATTGTGCTTGCAAAATCCAATAGGCATCAAAGATGAGAATATATCTTTCATGTTGTTGCTTCAGAGGCAATGATACTTTTCAGCCTCCAGTGAACTGGGGTTTGAGTGAAAATCCACTCTGATTTGCTCCGTGTGAGTTGTAGGGCATAGAATCAGGTTCAAGGGCTTTAGAATGATCAAGAAGCTTTGGCCCTTGTCTGAGGTGAAGGCTGTTCATTTCAAATGTATGTAATACGCTCCAAAATGTGGTGTGGTTTGACAGTAACAGGGCCATTTTTTCAATAGTGTGCATCTGCAGACCACAATTAGATTCCTACATGAATTAGATTCCTACATGATCCCCCCCCCACTCTACCCTTGAGCACTCCATAGATTCTTCACCAGCGCCTACCAGAGTCCTCCTTGCTAGCTAGTGGGAGTGACACTGATAGACAGTGTCCTTTGCTCCCGCCTGCCGAATCCCTGCCCTCACCGTCGTTAACAGAACTGCGAGAAAACAGTGCCCGACAGGCGGTGGCAGAGGACACTGTCTTCCGGTTGCCCCGCCTCCTGCTAGTACAGAAAGCGGGAGGTTGTGACACTGTGTGCTAGCATGCTAGTTAGCAACACCATTTTTTAACTAGCTTTCTAGTTAGCTAGCACACGGTGTCACCTCCCACCTGCTGTGTACAGGAGTCCTCATTGGGACTAGCTGGCTAAGCTAACACACAGTGTCTTTCACTCCCGCCTGCCGAACACCGTCCCTCACCATCATTAGAAATGGGAGAAAACAGTGCCTGACAGGTGGGGGGGCGAAGGACACTGTCTTCCGGTGTACGGCTAGCTATTCCAATCGTTTTTCCACCATTCATGTTTTGTGTAGGCTTACCCTGGCGTGACATTTTGATAACCGTGTATATCTCTCTAGGACAAGATGACATTTATCCAGTGGTTGAAAAAGTGCTCAATTGTCATACTTGAGTAAAAGTAAAGATACCTTAATAAAAAATGACTCAAATAAAAGTGAAAGTCACCCAGTAAAATCCTAATGTGGCTCTCATAAAGAATTACAAATGCCATGACGAGACTGTCGAATTGAGAAAAAGTTACGGTTCTCTCTCTGGACTAACGTCTATGGGATTGGTGTCCCCCCCACGGGATGGTTGAGCTATCGTACGCTAATGTAATTAGCATGACGTTGTAAGTAACAAGAACATTTCCCAGGACATAGACATGACTTATATGGGCAGAACGCTTAAATGCTTGTTAATCTAATTGCACTGTCTAATTTACAGTAGCTATTACAGTGAAAAAATACCATGCTATTGTTTGAGGAGAGTGCACAAATACAAACTTTTTTCACGGCAACAGGTTTGATACATTCACCTCTGAAGCTAAATAATGTACTTACATTCAGTAATCTTGCTTTGATTTGTCATCCTGAGGGTCCTAGAGATAAAATGTAGCATATTTTAGTTTGATCAAATCTATTTTTATTTTCAAATGTAGGAACTGGGTTCTAAAGTTTGAACCCCTGCTGTGTCCCCCCCATCTAGATGTGTGAAGGTTAGTGTCTTTTCTGTAGGGAAGCTAATTATCCACCATTTATGACATTCCTGGGAGTGTGTAAACTGACATTTTTATTACCATATCATTTTTGTATGTTCTCTATAGTTATGTACTTGAAAATGTATCAATTGACCAATTTGGCACATTTTGGCAGTAATGCAGTGGTTCATTGGATCAGTCTAAAACGTTGCACATACACTGCACCCATTTAGTGGACAAAATCCAAATTGCGCCTAGACTCCTAAGTGATATAATGGCCTTTCTCTTGCATTTCATTTACCAGATCTAATGTGCTATATTCTCCTACATTTATTTCACATTTCCACAAACTTCAAAGTGTTTCCTTTCAAAGGGTATCAAGAATATGCATATCCTTGCTTCAGGTCCTGAGCTACAGGCCGTTAGATTCGGGTATGTCATTTTAGGCGAAAATTGAAAAAAAGGGTCCGATCCTTTGAACTATCTAATGTTAGCTAAATGTAGTAATGAATAAATTGGCTAAATGTCTTTAATTTACAATTCTGTGAACTATCTTGTTAATAAATTGACACAATACACGTTAGCAAAGGTGTCAGGTAGCGATGATTTGCATGAGCTTGCAGGGATTTGTCGTCTTGCATGATGTCTACGTTGATGCCAATTAGTATTTTTTAATTAGGAGTAAATAGAGCCGAATATATCGTTAAAAATCCCGTGTCTGAGAGATATTAGCATGATTATCAAAATGTTATGCCAGGGTAAGCCTACATGAAACACATACCTTGTTTTAAGTGTTTCTAAAATCCACTATGGGGAAAATGAATGGTGGAAAATGAATGGTGGAAAAAACGACTGGAACCATTTCCCTGTTTCAACACTAAGGTTTATGGGTATTATGACTCCTACACTGTGGGGCTTTATAGGCTTAGGAAAAGAGCACTCTACTCTGCATAAGTGGAAAGTGAAAACTGGAGATCCCTGATTTTATATTCTATGTTATAGATCTATCTAATCCATTGAGGAACCTATTAACTTAATTCTCCACAAAGGGGGGTCTGTCTCTCCCTACACTTTCATGTACCTGTGCAAAATACAAATGCACATGGCCCATGCTGAAAACTGCATTCATATTTGTTTTCTGTTTCAGAGTTACCTTGGGGACGAGAGCAGAAGAAATATAATATTCCGACAGTTCGAGATAGGCTCCTTTGTGTTGGTGTGCTCGTGCTGAATACACATCAGGAAATAGCAAGCTATATTCCAACATAAAATGTTCTAGATTTGTCTTTGTTTTTCCTCTCATTCCGAGCCTTTAGAGCATCCCCTCAGACGCTGAGCTGCCAGAGTGAAAGAGGCACAGCAATCTCTGGACTCATTGGCTGTTGGGCCGGTGGGGGTTGTGGCTATAGTCTAGACGTGCATTACCGCTGCTGAGTTAGCTGACACAGGCTTGCTGCCTGGCCTCTCTGGATCAACATCAATGGAACACCCAGAGTAGAGCTGGTATGATGACAGGCAGGTACCCAGGACTCTGTGTTGGAACATGGCCAGGCAGTGCTGGCTCTATCCTTTTGGGGGCCCTAAGCGAGATTGGCAAATATTGGCACATTTCCAGAAATTCATTTTTTTTTTGCCATGAGTTATGCCATGTTAAAATTATATCTGCGTCGGAGTGGATAACAAAATCAATGGGGGCCCCCTGGAGGTCAGGGCCCCTGGGCATGTGCCCTTCATCCCTGGTCGGTAATTTGTCCATGATTAAGTTTAGAAAGCTGGCTAGACTAATTTACCAATCTACATTTTTTTTAGTGAGTGACAATTGAGTGACTGTCAACCACATTTCATAACTGCACCTTGTGTATTCTACTATTGTAACTCTCAACAGTAATTTGAGACCCAGACTGAGTTCTAAAAACAAATTGCTTATGAAAGGAGCCTGCCCTGTGGCCAGGCTTCATAACATCCATCTATCTGTCCCATTTTATTGCGTCTTGAGAAGTCTCTGCGGTGGCTTACTCTTCCTCTTCCCTTCCCTTATCCCTCCTTCTCTATCCCCCTTTTTTTCCCCTCTCTCGATTATGTTTTTTATTTCAGCCTAATTAGGAAATCCCATAGGTTCTGGTTACTCTGCACAATGTTTACAGTTGGTGGTTCAGCCATGGGTTTCTGGGTCACACCAGGCAAGGGACTGACTGGAGCTCATAACACAAGAGCTTTATCACACCAAAAATACTGCGCTTGTACATTCATATACAAACTTCAATGATCACAGGTGCATCTTGTGTTGAAGGATTGAGACGTCAAGCACAAATCACACTCTCATAAAGACTTGCTGTGGTTGAGTTAGAACAGTGTTACCCAACTCCAGTCCTCAAGTACCCTCAGCAGTAGTCATTTTTATTGTAACCCTGGACATGCACACCTGATTCAAGTGGTCAAGTAATCATCAAGCTCTAAATTAGTTAAATAAGGTATGTTTGTATGGGCTCCAACAAAAATGTGTGCTGTTGGGGGTACTCGAGGAGTTGGGAAACACAGAGTTAAAACATGGCAAGTTAAAGACGCATATATATTTACACTGATTATTGAGTTCCCTGTGTTCTTGGAAAAGTAGGCTGCAAGTCAATCCCATACATGTTGGTGAGAATGCATAGACTAATATATACTCTACATTACATTTTAATAGAAGAAGAAATAGAACAGGGCTCTCACTTCAACCCCAGTTGTAACTAACCTGATTGTGTTTAGGTGCGCTAGATTAGGATTGGAGTTTTCACTGCATAGCACTTAGAATTTGTCCCTTTTCAGGTTTAGAAAAAGTGACTGCTAACTGCCGTTCGTATAAGCTGGTGGCATAGCTGGCATACAAAAATCGGTGGTGGTAGTCAAAGTAGTTTTTTTTTCTCCCAAATTACAATCTTGTCTCATCACTGCAACTCCCCAACAGGTTCGGGAGAGGCGAAGGTCGAGTCATGCATCCTCCGAAACATGACCCGCCTAACCACGCTTCTTAACACATGCCCACTTAACCCGGAAGCCAGGTGCACCAATGTGCCAGAAGAAAACATTGTTCAACTGACTAACGAAGTGAGCCTGCAGGTGCCCTGCCAGCCACAAGGAGTCGCTAGAGCACGATGAGCCAAGTAAATACCCCCCTGCCAAACCCCCCCTAACCCAGACAACACTGGGACAATTGTGCGGCGCCCTATGAAACTTCCGGTTTTACGGCCGGTTGTGACACAGCTTGGGATCGAACCGTGTGGCCTTTGATGGCCACTCGGGAGGCAGTCTAATTTTGCTGGGGGGCAATGGGGAGATTTGGGGTGGAGATGCAGGTTGAAAAACCGTGCAGCCTTTTTACTTCATGCTATCTTGGCTAAACTCCTATGTCAAGCACAGGGAAACGGACTCCAGCATCTCAGAATAGGTAAGGTCTTGTCTTTTTGTTTAGCCAGTTGCTTGTAATTAGCTGGATGGCTATAGCTATTAGCCCTAAATCATTACGAGTGGTAGAGACCAATTTATTCAATGCGTATGACAGCTCCCACGAAACACAAGAAGTATGTATGCTCTGACTTCTGCAGAGGCCACATCACAGTAAATGCTGTACAGCCACTGTAGACATCGATTGACCATGCAGATCCTTTTATAGTCCGGAGCCTCCGTATGGAGGGTGTGACTTAATTGCGGAGCCTCTGGAGGCTTGGGGAAGTCAAACAAGCTCTGTATGGCGATGCCGTGCGCCTTCCACATTTTTTAACAATCCGCATTGACATAATTAGTTGACGGTTACACAAACTCCCTTCCTTGACAACTTCCTTCACAACAGCTCTACTCTGCTTCTCGAAGTGCAAGAAGAATGTTTCTGCAGAGGCCGCATCGCAGTAAATGCTGTACAGCCGCTGCACACGCCGGATTGACCATGCTGCTATTTCCATAAGAGCTGCAACACAGTGACGGCAAATATCTTGCTCACAACTGAAAGCTGAAAGTGGACTGAGATCCAGCAGCATGTGTTTGTCATGGTAACCACCTGATTTAGAATACTGTGGTCCACATCAGGCCGTTACCATGCTAGACACGTGGATGGGTCTCTACCTGTGATCAACTACAGAAGTTAATAGAAGAACAGGATGTAGTGATTTATCTGTTTAATCTTAAGTACTGTATAATACAGTACCTATCATTAGTATTCACCTTTTGGATGTTTTTCACATTTTGTTGCGTTAGAACTAGGGATTGAAATGGTTTTTATTGTGAGGGTTTTTTGTCACTGACCTACACAAACTACTCCATAATGTCAAAGTGTCTGTGGTTGGAGAAAACTGAAGATGGATCAACAACATTGTAGTTACTCCACAATACTAACCTTCATGACAGTGAAATGAATGAAGCCTGTACATAATAAAAAGATTACTAAACATGTTTTCAAGCATGGTGGTGGCTACATCATGTTATGGGTATGTTGGTCAGCGGCAAGGACTTGGTAGTATTTCAGGATAATAAGAAACAGAATGGAACATGTTGTGGAAAATTAAGTAATTAGTCATATAATCCCATGTTTTACTGCTTAAAGAATAGTCTCTTGTTATATGCTAGTGTTTTTTCGAACCTGATACAAACTTGTCTTTGTGTGACTCAGTCATAAGACAGGGCATATAGCTAAGATCCGTTTAGGTGCGACCGCAGCATGTGAGACATCCCGTAGGTTTACTATCTGCAGGAAGTCAGCTGTGTGGAACCTTGCAGGAAGGAACACATTATAGTGTGAACTGTGACAAAATACAGTTATACGGTTAAGCCCTTGTGCTATCAACCTCAGGCTTTCTTAATCTGCACGGACAAACCAAATTGCCTTTTACACTATGCTCCGCCGTTTCCACACATCTGCTAACTACCAAGTAGATTTTTTTATTTTATTTAACCTTTATTTAACTAGGCAAGTCAGTTAAGAACAAATTCTTATTTACAATGACAGCCAGATAAAAGAGGTTGTACTTTTTCTATAAAGCTGAGATGCAACTATAATTCGTTGGGCCTTAACTGTGCACTGTTGAAGTGCATGGTTAACTGCTCCAGTTTTGCAAATCTTATAATAAAGTTGTTGTTTGAAGGATGTCTTCCCTTCCTATAGATAAATTCCCCCACAAATATAAGGAAAGAGGTATCCTAGAGGTAAATATGGTTCAGTCTGCTTTCCACTAGGCACTGGGAGACAATAGCCCAAAACACAAGGCCAAATCTACACTGTAGTTGCTTACCAAGAAGACAAGTAATGTTCCTGAGTAGCCAAGTTGATAATCTGCTTGAAAATCTATGGCAAGACATGAAAATGGCTGTCTAGCAATGATCAACAACCAACTTGACAGAGCTTGAAGAACTTTGAAAGAATAATGGGCAAATGTTGCACAATCCAGGTGTGGATAGATATTAGTCTTACTAGCCAGAATAGATTCCAACTATTGCTTACAGCTGCACTGGGGTTGGACAGGCTTCCTGTTAAGATTAAGATACCGTGGAGCCGGCGCGAAATATGACTCGGACAATATACTTCAATCCAGGGATAAGAAATGCATTGTAATCTGATTTGTCCCATTATCCCAACTGTTACACCGAGAAGATTGAACGACTGCAACAAAACTAGCAGTCATTCAATCTTCTTGATGTAACAGTTGAGATCATCCCTATATTGAGGTACATTTTCATAGCCATATCTTGCGCCGGCTCCCCAGTGTCTTATTTTGAGGAAAACACTACCAAAGTTTTATCAACACATTAGCTGCACCATTCGTGCTTCAAAAACTCTCGACCAATGCTACTCTCCCTTCCAGGATGGCTACAAGGGCCTCCCCCGCCCTCCCATCGGCAAATCAGATCATGCCTCCATTCTGCTCCTCCCTTCGTATAGGCAGAAACTCAAACAGGAAATACTTGTGGTAAGGACTGTTCAATGCTGGTCTGACCAATCGGAATCCATGCGTCAAGATTGTTTTGATCACACGGACTGGGATGTTCCAGGTTGCCTCTGAGAATAACATTGATGTATACACTGAAACGGTGACTGAGTTAATCAGGAAGTGTATAGGGGATGTTGTTTCCACTGTGACGATTAAAACCTATCCAAACCAAAAACCATTGATAGATGGCAGGAAAGAGAGTACAAACAGTCCAGTTATGCCCTCCATAAGGCAATCAAACAGGCAACCATCAGTACAGAGACAAAGTGGAGTCACAATTCAACATATCAGACATGAGACGTATGTGGCAGGGACTCCAAACAATCACGGATTATAAAGTGAAAACCAGCCATATCGCAGACACCTAGGTCTTGATCCCAGACAAGCTAAATACCTTCTTCGCACGCTTCGACGAAAACACAATGCCACCGGGCCATCACTGCTCCCGTGGACTGTCAGCTCTTGTTCTCCTTGGCCGGCATGAGTAAGACATTTAAGCAAGTTAACCTTTGCCCAGACGGCATCCCTACCCCATCCTCAGAGCATGCTCATACCAGGTAGCTGGAGTATTTATTCTCTCCCTATTCCAGTCTGTTGTCAAATCAAATCAAATTTCACTTGTCACATGTGCCGAATACAACAGGTGTAGATCTTACCGTAAAACGGTTACTTACAAACCCTTAACCAACAATGCAGTTCAATAAATAGAGTTAAGGAAATATTTACTAAATAAACTAAAGTAAGAAATAAAAAAGAACACAATAAAATTACCTAACAATAACGAGGCTATATACAGGGGGTACCGGTACCCAGTCAATGTGCGGGGCTGCAGGTTAGTTGAGGTAATTTGTAAATGTAGGTAGGGGTAAAGTGACTATGCATAGATAATGCATTTTTACTTTTTCATTACCGTATATTTTTACTTTTTCCCTCACTCAACTTTTTTCGTTCAACTTTTTCACCTCGGAGGTTTTATCTGGACATGGTTCGTCAGGACTTCAAACAGCCGAAGCTAAGTAACATTAACATGATGCCTTCTAATTGCAGTCGTTGTACTTATAATATACAGGAGAACGATCGCCTTACGGCGAGGATAGCTGTGCTGCAAGCCCAGCTTCAGACATAATTGTTAGGCAAGGGCAATTTCAGTGTAGGAAAGGATGAAACAGCGTCTGTGCCACCAGTAACTACAGATAGTAACGTTAGTATAAACCCCCTCGCACGGTCCCCGCAGCCGGACAACTTTCTCATGGCTTCTGGAGGGAAACGCTGTAGGAATGCTCAACCGGTGTCGCTTATTCAGCCGACAGAAACTTTCAACCGGTTCTCCCCATTAAGCGAGTCGGAGTCAGAGGCCGAGACTTCTCTGGTCTCTACTCCTCCCGTTGTGGGGTCTGAGACGCCGACGGCTCCCACCATTAGCTCTGACAAATTGAAAACCCTAGTCATTGGCGACTCCATTACCCGCAGTATCAGACTAAAAACGAATCATCCAGCGATCATACACTGTTTACCAGGGGGCAGGGCTACCGATGTTAAGGCTAATCTAAAGACGGTGCTGGCTAAAGCTAAAACTGGCGAGTGTAGAGAGTATAGAGATATTGTTATCCATGTCGGCACCAACGATGTTAGGATTAAACAGTCAGAGGTCACCAAGCGCAACATAGCTTCAGCGTGTAAATCAGCTAGAAAGATGTGTCGGCATCGACTAATTGTCTCTGGCCCCCTCCCAGTTAGGGGGAGTGATGAGCTCTACAGCAGAGTCTCACAACTCAATCTCTGGTTGAAAACTGTTTTCTGCCCCTCCCAATAGATAGAATTTGTAGATAATTGGCCCTCTTTCTGGGACTCACCCACAAACAGGACCAAGCCTGGCCTGTTGAGGAGTGACGGACTCCATCCTAGCTGGAGGGGTGCTCTCATCTTATCTACGAACATAGACAGGGCTCTAACTCCTCTAGCTCCACAATGAAATAGGGTGCAGGCCAGGCAGCAGGCTGTTAGACAGCCTGCCAGCTTAGTGGAGTCTGCCACTAGCACAGTCAGTGTAGTCAGCTCAGCTATCCCCATTGAGACCGTGTCTGTGCCTCGACCTAGGTTGGGCAAAATTAAAGATGGCGGTGTTCGCTTTAGCAATCTCACTAGTATAAAGACCTCCTCCATTCCTGCCATTATAGACAGAGATTGTGATACCTCACATCTCAAAATAGGACTACTTAATGTTAGATCCCTCACTTCAAAGGCAGTTATAGTCAATGAACTAATCACTGATCATAATCTTGATGTGATTGGCCTGATTGAAACATGGCTTAAGCCTGATTAATTTACTGTGTTAAATGAGGCCTCACCCCCTGGTTACACTAGTGACCATATCCCCCGCGCATCCCGCAAAGGCGGAGGTGTTGCTAACATTTATGATAGCAAATTTAAATTTACCCCCCAAAAAACTGACGACGTTTTCGTCTTTTGAGCTTTTAGTCATGAAATCTATGCAGCCTACTCAATCACTTTTTATAGCTACTGTTTACAGGCCTCCTGGGCCATATGCAGCGTTCCTCACTGACTTCCCTGAATTCCTATCGGACCTTGTAGTCATCGCAGATAATATTCACATTTTTGGTGACTTTAATATTCACATGGAAAAGTCCACAGACCCACTCCAAAAGGCTTTCGGAGCCATCATCGACTCAGTGGGTTTTGTCCAACATGTCTCTGGACCTACTCACTGCCACAGTCATACTCTGGACCTAGTTTTGTCCCATGGAATAAATGTTGTGGATCTTAATGTTTTTCCTCATAATTCTGGACTATCGGACCACCATTTTATTACGTTCGCAATCGCAACAAATAATCTGCTCAGACCCCAACCAAGAAGCATTAAAAGTCGTGCTATAAATTCTCAGACAACCCAAAGATTCCTTGATGCCCTTCCAGACTCCCTCTGCCTACCCAAGGACGTCAGAGGACAAAAATCAGTTAACCACCTAACCGAGGAACTCAATTTAACCTTGCGCAATACCCTAGATGCAGTTGCACCCCTAAAAACTAAAAACATTTGTCATAAGAAACTAGCTCCCTGGTATACAGAAAATACACGAGCTCTGAAGCAAGCTTCCAGAAAATTGGAACGGAAATGGCGCCACACCAAACTGGAAGTCTTCCGACTAGCTTGGAAAGACAGTACGTGCAGTATCGAAGAGCCCTCACTGCTGCTCGATCATCCTATTTTTCCAACTTAATTGAGGAAAATAAGAACAATCCGAAATTTCTTTTTGATACTGTCGCAAAGTTAACTAAAAAGCAGCATTCCCCAAGAGAGGATGGCTCTCACTTCAGCAGTAATGAATTCATGAACTTCTTTGAGGAAAAGATCATGATCATTAGAAAGCAAATTACGGACTCCTCTTTAAATCTGCGTATTCCTCCAAAGCTCCGTTGTCTTCGCTATGCAATCCGGTTTCCGAGCTGGTCACGGGTGCACCTCAGCCACGCTTAAGGTACTAAACGATATAATAACCGTCATCGATAAAAGACAATACTGTGCAGCCGTCTTCATCGACCTGGCCAAGTCTTTCGACTCTGTCAATCACCACATTCATTTCGGCAGACTCAACAGCCTTGGTTTCTCAAATGACTGCCTCGCCTGATTCACCAATTACTTCTCAGACTGAGTTCAGTGTGTCAAATCGGAGGGCCTGTTGTCCGGACCTCTGGCAGTCTCTATGGGGGTGCCACATGGTTCAATTCTCGGGCCAACTCTTTTCTCTGTATACATCAATGATGTCGCTCTTGCTGCTGGTGACTCTCTGATCCACCTCTACGCAGACGACACCATTCTGTATACTTCTGGCCCTTCTTTGGACACTGTGTTAACTAACATCCAGACGAGCTTCAATGCCATACAACTCTCCTTCCGTGGCCTCCAACTGCTCTTAAATGCAAGTAAAATGAAATGCATGCTCTTCAACTGATCGCTGCCCGCACCTGCCCGCCCTTCCAGCATCACTACTCTGGACGGTTCTGACTTAGCATATGTGGACAATTACATATACCTAGGTGTCTGGTTAGACTGTAAACTCTCCTTCCAGACTCATATTAAGCATCTCCAATCCAAAATGTAATCTAGAATCTCTGCTCAGCAAATTGGATGCAGTCTATCACAATGCCATCCATTTTATCACCAAAGCCCCATATACTACCCACCACTGCGACCTGTATGCTCTCGTTGGCTGGCACTCGCTTCATATCCGTTGCCAGACCCACTGGCTCCAGGTCATCTATAAGTCTTTGCTAGGTAAAGCCCCGCCTTATCTCAGCTCACGGGTCACCATAGCAGCACCCACCCGTAGCACGCGCTCCAGCAGGTATATTTCACTGGTCACCCCCAACGCCTATTCCTCCTTTGGCCGCCTTTCCTTCCAGTTCTCTGCTGCCAATGACTGGAATGAATTGCAAAAATCGCTGAAGTTGGAGAATCATATCTCACTCACTAACTTTTAGCATTAGCTGTCAGAGCAGCTCACAGATCACTGCACCTATACATAGCCCATCTGTAAATAGCCCATCCACCTACCTCATCCTTGTATTGTTATTTTTTATTTTTTATTTTTTGCTCCTCTGCACCCCAGGATCTCTACTTGCACATTCATCTTCTGCACATCTATCATTCCAGTGTTTAATTGCTAAATTGTAATTAATTCGCCACTACGGCCTATTTATTGCCTTACCTCCCTAATCTTACCTCATATGCACACACTGTATATAGATTTTTTTCCTATTGTGTTATTGACTGTACGTTTGTTTTTTCCATGTGTAAGTCTGTGTTGTTGTTTGTGTCACACTGCTTTGCTTTATCTTGGCCAGGTCGCAGTTGTAAATGAGTACTTGTTCTCAACTGGCCTACCTGGTTAAATAAAGGTGAAATTAAAAAAAAAATAATTTAAACAATCGCCATTGCACTGCACATTGCCCTATGCCATCTGGACAAGAGGAATACCTACAGTGCCTTCGGAAAGTATTCAGACCCCTTGACTTTTTCCACATCTTGTTACGTTACAGCCTTATTCTAAAATGGATTAAAAAAATACAAATCTTCAGCCATATACACACAATATCCCATAATGACAAAGCGAAAACAGGTTTTTAGACATTTTTTCAAAAGTATTAAAAATATAAAATATAAATACCTTATTTGTATAAGTATTCAGATCCTTTGCTATGAATCTATAAATTGAGCTCAGGTGCATCCTGTTTCCATTGATCACCCTTGATGTTTCTACAACTTGATTGGAGTCTACCTGTGATAAATTCAATTGATTGCACATGATTTGGAAAGGCACACACCTGTCTGTATAAGGTCCCACAGTTGACAGTGCATGTCAGAGCAAAAACCAAGCCATGAGATAGAGTGACCAGACTGAAGCCACTCCTCAGTAAAAGGCACCTGACAGCCTGCTTGTAGTTTGCCAAAAGGTACCTAAAGGTACTCTCATAACATAAGAAACAAGAATCTCTGGTCTGATGAAACCAAGATTTAACTATTTAGCCTGAATGCCAACCATCACGTCTGGAGGAAACCTTGCACCTTCCCTACGGTGAAGCATTGTGGTGGCAGCATAATTCTGTAGGGATATTTTTCAGCGGCAGGGACTGAGAGGATAGTCAAGATCGAGGGAAAGATGAATGAAGCAAAGTAGAGAGAGGTCCTTAATGAAAACCTGCTCCAGAGTGCTCAGGACCTCAGACTGGGGTGACGGTTCACCTTCCAACAGGAAAACGACCCTAAGCACACAGCCAAGACAACGCAGGAGTGGCTTTGGGACAAGTCTCTGAATGTCCTGGAGTGGCCCAGCCAGAAACCGGACTTGAACTAGAGGTCGACCGATTATGATTTTTCAACACCTGTACTGATTATTGGCGGACCAAAAACCCAGCACCGATTAATCGGCCAATTTTTAAAATGTATTTGTAATAATGACAATTACAACAATACTGAATGAACACTTATTTTAACTTAATATAATACATCAAAATAAATTTAGCCTCAAATAAATAATGAAACATGTTCAATATGTGCCATGTAAGAAAGCTAACGTTTAAGTGCCTTGCTCAGAACATGAGAACATATGAAAGCTGGTGGTTCCTTTTAACATGAGTCTTCAATATTCCCAGGTAAGAAGTTTTATGTTGTAGTTATTATAGGAATTATAGGACTATTTCTCTCTATACGATTTGTATTTCATATACCTTTGACTATTGGATGTTCTTATAGGCACTTTAGTATTGCCAGTGTAACAGTGTAGCTTCCGTCCCTCTCCTCGCTCCTACCCGGGCTCGAACCAGGAACACATTGACAACAGCCACCCTCGAAGCAGCGTTACCCATGCAGAGCAAGGGGAACAACTACTCCAAGTCTCAGAGCGAGTGACGTTTGAAACGCTATTAGCGCGCACCCCGCTAACTAGCTAGCCATTTCACATCGGTTACACCAGCCTAATCTTGGGAGTCGATACGCTTGAAGTCATAAACAGCGCAATGCTTGAAGCATTGCGAAGAGCTGCTGGCAAAATGCACGAAAGTGCTGTTTGAATGAATGCTTACAAATCTGCTGGTGCCTACCACCGCTCAGTCAGACTGCTCTATCAAATCATAGACTTAATTATAATATAATAAACACACAGAAATACGAGCCTTAGGTCATTAATATGGTCAAATCCGGAAACTATCAGTAAAGGGTCTGAATACTTATGTAAATGTGATATTTACGTTTTTTTAATTACATTTGCAGAAATGTCAAAACAATCTGTTTTTTACTTTGTCAATATGGGGTATTGTGTGTAGAATGAGAACAATTTTGTTTTAATACATTTTATAATAAGGCTGTCAAGGGGTCTGAATACTTTCTGAATGCACTGTATATTACTGCACTGTTGGAGCTAGGAACACAAGCATTTCACTACACCCACAATATCATCTGCTAAATATGTGTATGCGACCAAAAACATTGGATTTGATTTGAAGCCTGTCCAACCCGAGTGCAGCTGTAAGCAAGCTTAGGGTTGAAATCTATTCTGGCCAGGAGACTTACCTAAAAAGACTCATAACTAATCGATGCCAAATATGTTTCCAACATGTCTTTACTTAAGGGGGTGAATAGTTATCTAATCAAGATGCACTGAGTGTACAAAACATTAGGAACACCTGCTCTTTCCATGACATAGACTGACCAGGTGAAAGCTATGATCCCTTATTGATATCACTTATTTTATCCACTTCAATCAGTGTAAATGGAGAGGAGACAGGTTATAGAACTGGGGCAGCAGGTATCCCAGTGGTTAGAGTGTTGGACTTGTAACTGAAAGGTTGCAAGATCGAATCCCTGAGCAGACAAGGTAAAAAGCTGTAGTTCTGCCCCTGAACAAGGCAGTTAACCCAGTGTTTTTAGGCTGTCATTGAAAATAAGAATTTGTTCTTAACTGACTTGCCTAGTTAAATAACGGTTAAAAAAAATAGAAGAAGGATTTGTAAGCTTTGAGACAATTGGGATATGGATTGTGTATATGTGCCATTCAGAGGGTGAATGGGCAAGATAAAAGATTTAAGTGTCTTTGAATTTGGTATGGTAGTAGGTTTTTGTCAAGAACTGCAATGTTGCTGTGTTTTTCACACTCAACAGTTTCCCATGTGTTTCAAGAATGGTCCACCACCCAAAGGACGTCAAGCCAACTTGACACAACTGTGGGAAGCATTGGAGTCAACATGGGCCAGTATCCCTCTGGAACGCTTTCGACACCTTGTCGAGTCAATGTACCGATGAATTGAAATCTTTAGTGAGGGCAAAAGGGGATGTAACTCAATATTAGGAAGGTGTTATGTTTTGTACATATTACAAAGTTTGTTTAAATTGAATTGTCATTTCTTGTCAACGTTCTACTCAAAATACTCTAATGTCAAATTGGGGAAAAAACTATGTATTTTTAATGAACAAATAATAAAATACTAATATTATTAGTATTTTATTAATTGTTCATTAAAAAACAGGAGCTGGTGCCAGTGGCGGTTCTAGACCATTTCAACTGGTGGGGGGGCCAAGCTGGGACCAGTTGTACTATTAGAGGGGCCAGTTACATTAATAACGCATGTAAAAAAAAAAGAACGATAGCAAAAATGAGTTATATAAAAATTATTTCATACTCCACATTTAGGGGGGCCACAAGGGGGTCCAAAATTGTTGTCAGAACCGCTAGTGGCTGGTGCACACCCAGAAAAATGTGTTTGTGTGTAGGTGCTGACTAACGGTGAAAATACTATCAAAATGAAGAGAGTCGCACACTCCGTTTATAAACTCCCAGTAATTTATTGGGTATTTACCAATGTTACAGCATCACTGTGCCTTCTTCAGGGTAATGTCATGAATTCTTGAACTGGGTTATGTAGACAAACAGTGCAATTAGTGCAACCAATGACAACAGTGAGTGGTGTGTCTTAATGATTAAATTAGTTAGAATGAATTAGTGAAACTGTTAAAAAATAATAAGCATCATCAACAGGGGGAACATATTAAGTGTACGCTAATAAGCTGTAGAAAGAATATAATAATTTATAAGACTATTCATAAAATAAAGAATTGTTTATAAGGGCCTGAGATCAAAGTCAATATTCAGACCACTAGGGGTCAATGTTTTTAGATAGGATATCCAGGAAGCCTCCCTTTGTAGTAGTAGGAACTCAATGTTACCTCCTCTCCTTGGTAGAGCAACATGCTCAATGCCTGTGTATTTGAGGGAGGAGATTGGATGGTTAGCTTCAACAAAGTGAGCTGCTACTGGATAGTCAATGTTCTTACACCTGATTGAGCTGCGGTGTTCAGCTATGCGTTGTTTTAATTGTCTTTTCGTTTGACCTGTGTAGGCTTTTCCACATGAACAGGCAATGAGATAGACTACTCCCTTGGTCTTGCATGAGAGGATACCCCTAACAGGGATTTTTAGACCTGTATGTGGGTGTCTGAAGAAGGATGTTTTTACAGTGCTATTGCACTGTGCACATGAACCACATTTGTAGTTCCCATTTGGAATGTGTGTCAAGAGTGTCTGAGTGGGCTCAGGGGGCATGTCAGATCTCACCAAGCTATCTCCAGTATTGCGATCATGCTTATAGACCACCAGTGTGGGTTCCTTGAAGAGGTGAGAGATTTGTTTTGTTTGACTGCAGAAGATGCCAGTACTTTTTCAGGATTGCTTTCATTTTCTCCGAACTCTTGGTGTACTTAGTGCAAAATACGGTTGTATTGTTTTTCTTTGGTTGAGTTTTTAGTAATTCCTCTTGGTTTTTGAGATATTTTCATCATTGCAGCATCAAGAGTTTTGTCCTTGTAGCCTCTCATTTTGAAGCCTCTCATCTGTCTTGTAGCCTCTCATCTGTCATTTTTTTAGCATTACTGTCAAAATCTGTCTGGTAGCCATAGATTCATTTAACCCTGTATAACTGGCTATATGGTAGACCATTCTTGAGGGGGAAGAGGATGCATACTATCCGCACATAGCAAGGTATTGCGGTCTGTGGGCTTTGTGTATAATTCTGTGTATAATGCATTATTCTCTTTGATGAGCCATAAGTCCAGGTAGTTTATTTTTGTCTCATCAGTCTGCATGGTGAATTTGAGGTATTCAGAGCTCTAGTTTAGTAGAGTTTGGAATTCATTTAGTTTCTGCTGACTTCCTTCCCAGAGCACAAAGTCATCATCTATGTATCTTTTCCATAGGATGATTCTAGAAAGTAGGGGTTGTGTCTCTGTTTTGTAAAGGAGTGCTTCCTCAAATTGTCCCACATACAGGTTTGCATAGTTGGGGGAAAATGGGGAGCCCATGGCTACACCTCGAATTTGAAGGAAAAAGTCTGTCTCAAAGATGAAGTAGTTATTGGACAATACCAGTTCAGTAAGTTGTAAGATGCAATCATTAGATGGAGCAGGGGTAGAGTCTCTCTGCTGAAGGAAGTGTTGCAGCGCCTGCAAGCCTCCAGTGTGTGGGATGTTAGTGTACAAGCTCTCCAGATCAAAAGTGGCCAGCAGGGTGCCCTTTGGTATCCTTCCTAAGCCATCTATCAATGAGATCATGTAACTTTGACATAAAATGGGAGATTCTCAACCATCGGTTTAATGTGGTAATCCACAAACTTAGAAATGTTGGATGTCACAGAGTCGACTGCTGCTAAAATGGGTCTACCTGGAGGAGGAGACACTTGTTTGTGTAATTTAGCGACTGTATTGAAAGTTGGTATCTTGGGAAATTTCACATAGAAATCAACCTATTTTTTGGTGATTTATCCTGAATCCAAACAGCTTTCCACTGGGGATGAGATATTATGCTGTAATTCTAGGGTAAGGTCATAATTCAGTTTGTGATAGAAGTCACCTTTAGATAGTTGTCGGCGACATTCATTCACATAGTCACATTTGTTTTGTTTACAAATTCATCCTCCTTTGTCACATTTTCTTTATGATAATCTAAGGATCTGACTTTAAGTCCTTAAGAGGCATTCTCTCGTCTCTACTCAGGTTATCATAGGATTTGTGTTTCTGTTTGTCTTTCAGCAGGTCACCTACATGATTTTCAACAATCCTACAGAAGGTTTCTATGGACGCATTGCGTTGGCTGGGAGGTACAAATACATGTTTTGCTCTAAATGTTGTTTTCTCAGGTACCTCAGCTGGGTTAATGGCTACATCTCCTCCTTGACTCACGGTAGGACAGGTAAGTCGATTGATTAGCGTGGTAGACCTATGTATTCATCTCACTGAGGATGACATTTCAAGTGGAGTCATGTAAGTTTCACTCTTTTCAAAGAACTCACGCAATCTCATATTACAGAAAAACTTGAATAGCTCTATCTGGACGTCAAAGTCATTAATGTATGCAGTGGGTACAAATGATAACCCCATATTGAGAACACTGAGGTGAGCTGATGTCAAGGTCTTACTTGATACATGTAAGTTGAAGACATTTAGCTCCTGTTGGACTGGGGTCTTAATTGGTAGGTGTTGCGGGGTGGTAGTGGCTTTCTTCTTCCCTCGACGTATGCGCCGAACCCTCCTACGTGCTGGGGGTGTTGGCCTCAACATTGTCCCCAGTGTCCCCGCCCTCTGTTGTAGAAAAAATGCTCACCATTGGTAGAGGAGCCAGAGTTAGCCTGTCTGTGGATAGTTGGTCTGACAGAGGACCTCGGCGTCTGTCATCGGCTTGTCTCTTCCGGGTTTTGTGGTTTCTTGTGCTCAGGATCTCGCCAGAGGTATATTAGTCCGTTGTTCTTTTCTTCCAAATCTCGTTTATACTTCTTGATTTTCCTCTCCTTCAGTTCGGTCGTAATCTTAGCCTGAAGGTCAGCGTTACTCTTAATGAGATCATCCAGTTTGATAGGGTCATTAAGCTCGTCTCGTAGAGCTTGCTGTGAATTTTCAACTGAGGTTGCGATCTCGGTAATATCCTTTTTAAGTTGTTCAATGATCAGTCATCAGGCCGAATGAACATTTTATTAAGTATAGCACACTATCGTTCACAAAACTCTTCAGTACGATGGCCAAGTGAAGGCTCTTTTTCCAACGTAGTCCGCGTGGGATAACTCCATTTCAAACATACTCACTTAAAGTGACGATGTGCAGGTGTGTTCTGGTTTTCTTGAATGAAAAGTCTAAGAATTCTTTAAAAAGATTTTCCCAAGTGCGTTCTGGCCGATCAAACAGAGACTCTGTTACTAAAATGTTGTGTTGTTGTTGTTGGCGGTATTCAAAAAGTCTCCGTTGGGTATCGTTTGAATTTGTTTCAGTTCCCATGTTGGCTAGAGAGTTGATTTGTTGGGGTGCTGTCAGCGAGAGATAATAGTACAATAAAAAACGAGCTGGCGCACACCCAGAAAAATGTGTTTGTGTGGCGGTGCTGACTAACGGCGAATGAACTATAAACTATCAAAATAAAGAGAGTCGCACACTCCATATATAAACTCCCAGTAATTTATTGGGTATTTACCAACGTTTCAGCATCACTGTGCCTTCTTCAGGGTGATGTCATGAATACTTGAACCAGGTTATGTAGACAAACAGTGCAATTAGTGCAACTAATGAGAATAGTGAGGGGTGTGTCATAATGATTAAGTTAACTAGAATGAATTAGTGAAACTGTTAAAAAATAATTGTTTAATTATTAGGTTATTGTTATCATATAGAAACATAATTTAATATTGTACATAATAGCATCAACATACATTATTGTTTAATTCAATTTCACATATTTAATTGTTTCGTATTTCATTTCGTATTTGTTAAATCTTTTGGTTCAACCTTAATGCATAATAAGCATCAACGGGGGAACATATTAGGTGTACGCTAATAAGCTGTAGAAAGAATATATCAATTTAATCTTTCCTTGGCTCATCGCACTCTAGCGAGTCTTTAAAGCAGGGCCAGGCACCTGCAAATTGACTTCGGTCATCAGTCAAACAGTGTTTCCTCCGACACATAGGTGTGGCTGACTTCCGGGTTAAGAGAGCAGTGTGATAAGAAGTGCCGATGCCAGGCGGGTCATGTTTTGGAGGATGCATGACTCGACCTTCGTCTCTCCCAAGTTTGTTGGGGAGTTGCAGAGATGAGCCAAGGTCTTAATTCAGGGAGAAAATGGGTAAAATAAATATGCTTGTGGCTTTACCACCCTGAACATGCCTAATCTCATCTGATCTCGGTAGCTAAGCAGGATCAGGCCTGGTTAGTTCTTGGATGGGAGGCTGCCTGGGAATATCATGTGTTGGGAAGTCTTTATATTATTTTTTTTGCAAAAATACATTAAATGATCATGAGTGTTGCATTGTAGGCTACATCTTTAAAAACAACTTTTTCAAAGTGAATTTCTGTTTTCTCATTGAAAAGTGTTTTTTGCTCTCTTGGCCTTCTTCAGAGCTTTTAAACTAAATACTAAACCATCTTTTGATTTGTGAATGTGTCGGCACCAGGGACTCTGGATGTGGTACATGTCATGTTAATCAGGCCTTTTGAGTTGAACAGATTGTTTTAGTTTTGTAAGCAAGGCTATCTTTTTAATTATTATATGGATCAAGCCTTAGCGTCATTCTGATCTCGTTCCCAATTATTAGTGCTTTAGTTTATTATGTTGCTGTCCAGTGGTTCTGAATTCGCGATGTACCCGACTGTCCGTCTTTCTGTGCAATAGCCTTTTGAATTGAACATTTGAAAAGTTTTAGTGTGTGTACTAGGGTATTTGATTTAATTTATATACAGTATGTTACAACACTTTGGTTTCACTAATATGTTGAAATGGAACCATATCTGTTTCTGTCTTCGGTCCTTTTTAGATAGGATAGACGGGCTATATGGGCTACAGTATAGGTTGTATGTAAAAGTCTGACTATAACCAGCCTGAGTAGGCCTATAACTCCTATTCTATTCAGAGTTTAGAGAAATTAATTGGCACGTAAATTGGATGCATGTCTGTTGAGTTTGGAAAAATCCACCCGCACTCTGCCCGCCCCACCTACGCAACCAGTCAGGAGCTTCTACTGCTTTGCTGGCGTGGCATACTGCATACTTTTTACTAAACAGTAGGCTACGTGCTTAATAGTATGCGACGATGAGTACATAGATGCAGTTTAAATATGTAGTACACGTCCAGAAATAGAGGGGCTCTAGGTGAGGGGAGAAATGACACATTTTTGTTTCCTGTGTGTATTCTGTTGACATTTGAAAAGCGCAAACTCTCAACTACACTCAAAGGGATCCTCCTGAATTTTGCGAGGGCAATTGAACTCTCTTCAATATGTTTTTTCATTTATCTGTTAGCAGTGTGTTAATCTGTTACAGTGAGGTACAGGATCAACATCTCAAGGGAATATCCATGTTTTTCCACATGGAACATGATGCAATATGGTCAAAGTGTTTGTTAAAGGCCCAATGCAGTCAAAATGCCATTTTCCTGTGCTTTGTAATATATTGTACAGCAGCTGATGAAACTAACACTGTAAAAGTGTGCAAAATGTGATCATTGTTATTTTCTGATTGTAGTTTCTGGTTGAAAATATCTACACAGAATCTTCTAATCAGCAGGTTTTGCATGGGTGGAGTTTCGGCTTGCCTGGTGACATCACCAGGCGGTAAATAAAATAACAAAAAGAGTTCAAAATCTCTCTGCCAATCACAGTTCATTTTCAGTTTTCAGGTGCAAATTTCTGCAGTTTCTGTTCACCAACTTTGTCCTGCAGACATCCCTTGCATTGTGGGAGGCTCTATTGTCAACCAATCATTAGGGTGTTTTGTTTAAAACATGCAAACGTAACTGAAACAGGAACCAACTTTGCCGCAATTCATTTATACAGTGGATATGTACAATTGAATGTGATATTTCAGTCTCTCTTACCAATTGATAGTACAATGTACACACATATCTTTACAGTTTGTGTGTGTGTTGGAGACATGTTTATTTTAACATTACAAAGGAAAACTTTTAAAACACTGGTAACACTGCCATGTTGCACTGAGCCTTGCTGTTGGAAAACCACATCAGTGTCTGACTTCCCTCCTCTACTTTCGTCTACAGTCGGTTACTTTCGCCTTCCTACTCAAACTCACCCAACCTGTTCCTAAACTGAGTGTGTTGTGGAGTGCTGGGTAAGAACTCTGTACTGAGATATGTAGGCAGAACAACACGTATAGGGTAGTAGGGGTAATTAGCCCCCTGGAGTAACTGCACCCCCCCACCACCTTGTTTTTGAAATGTTATTTAAAGTTGTAGATACAGTTGAAGTTGGAAGTTTACATATGTAGCGGGTTTCTTATGCACCACAGGAGAACCAAGAAATGAAAAGCGACACCACGGCTGTCTTTTAGGCTTTTATGTCGATCTGCAATAGTATTATGAAAAGACAGGACAGGAACACATCAGTCTCCAATGCACCACCTGACAAGTTGTTCTTTCTCTCTCAGTGTTTTCTCAGACTCTCACAATCACACTCATACATAAAGCCATAATGTATAGTATAAAATAATAACCAGTCCTTAATACAAAGAATGTATAATCTTAATTCTTAGACAATAGAACCATACCTGCAATAGTATTATGAAAAGACAGGACAGGAACACATCAGTCTCCAATGCACCACCTGACAAGTTGTTCTACACAGGAGCATGAAGAAAGGTAAAACACATATCCTGTCTCACATCCCCAATACATTGCTAGGTGCTTTCAGTGTTGATAGTAGCAAAATACAACAACTCATGTACAAAACCACTGCAACACAAACAAGTTACAACATAAAATCGCCTTAGAGGGCAAAACTACATCCCCCATAATGCAACACCATCACTAGTCGGCAGCTCAGCTAGCCGTCTGCATCACAGAAAGAAAGTCATACTAGCTAGCAACACTTTTAGCACTCTGTAACTATATTAATAACAACAATAAAACTCTGAAAGTTACGTGTTTCGATAGTCTCACATCCCCTTATAACAATATCTACAGCATTAACCTTGGGACGTTTATTTATTTCACGTTACGGACTTCTACAAAGGAGTAATCTGCAACCCGTACCTTTCTCTCTCAGTGTTTTCTCAGACTGAGGAGAGCGGGATCTATGGGTAGTACCAGGGTGTTAGTAGGTGACGTAAGCACCCAGATAAAATAAAATACATTTAATGAAACAAAACCTGAAGATGTTAACATCATTCAGCTACTGTAGCTGCCTACCTAACATCAACAGGCATCACCAGTAGCGCAACAATTAAAATTAGAAACCAAAAGTAAAGTTCCTGGCGATCTGACTCCCCCCTTCTGTCTGAACTTGGAACATTCCTGTTCGCGGGCTTTTGGCCACTGACCCTCAACCTGATTGTTCTGTTCTGCGTTGTGTACTATTCTAATAATTTGAAGTTTGCTGGAATAACCATTTTAACTCTACTACACTCACCCCTTCTTGATTTCAGCAAACTTTAAGACATAAGGTAAGACTTCTTCCTCCACAGGGGTAACCTTGACCAAGAGTCGTCCAGAAGGACAGCAAAGAGACTTTGCCAGGTAGAAATATGCCCATATACATACAACCTATAACCCCCTAATAAAGTATTTCTCATTTCCTTAATCTATCTTCTGGCTTCTGTGTCACTGGGGTACTGTCACTTCAACAAAAGTTGATAAGGCTTGAATCAGGGCGGCTAGATGCTCTCTTTTGTCCGGCTCAGCAATCACTTGACTCATTGACTCTAAAAGTCTTCTGACAGGCTTCACAACTCTTCCAGTTCGAGTTCTCAAAGTGCCTTCACTTGGTCTCAGGACTGTATCAGTGAGCTCAGATGTCTGGCTGTTTCTGCGCTCTACCTCTCTCTGGTTATCATATATATTATTATTTGCTGGAATAACCATTTTAACTCTACTACACATACACCTTAGCCAAATACATTTAAACTCAGTTTTTCACAATTCCTGACATTTTATCCTAGTAAAAATGCCCTGTCTTAGGTCGGTTAGGATCACCACTTTATTTTAAGAATGTGAAATGTCAGAATAATAGTTGAAAGATTTATTTCACATACACTCAATTAGTATTTGGTAGCATTGCCTTTAACTTGGGTCAAACGTTTTGGGTAGCCTTCCACAAGCTTCCCACAATAAGTTGGGTGAATTTGGCCCATTCCTCCCGACAGTGCTGGTGTAATTGAGTCAGGTTTGTAGGCCTCTTTGCTCGCACATGCTTTTTATGGCGGTTTTGGAGGAGTGGCATCTTTCTTGATGAGCGGCCTTTCATGTTATGTCGATATAGGACTCGTTTGACTGTGGATATAGATACTTTTGAACCCGTTTCCTCCAGCATCTTCACAAGGTCCTTGGCTGTTGTTCTGGGATTGATTTGCACTTTTCGCACCAAAGTACGTTCATCTCTAGGAGACAGAACGCGCCTCCTTCCTGAGCGGTATGACGGCTGCGTAGTCCCATGGTGTTTATACTTGCGTACTATTGTTTGTACAGATGAATGTGGTACCTTCAGGCATTTGGAAATTGCTCCCAAGGATGAACCAGACTTGTGGAGGTCTACAATTTTTTTTCTGAGGTCTTGGCTGATTTCTTTTGATTTTCCCATGATGTCAAGCAAAGAGGCACTGAGTTTAAAGGTAGGCCTTGAAATACATCCACAGGTACACCTCCAATTGACTCGAATGATGTCAATTAGCCTATCAGAAGCTTCTAAAGCCATGACATAATTTTCTGGAATTTTCCAAGCTGTTAAAAGGCACAGTCAACTTAGTGTATGTAAACTTCTAACCCACTGGAATTGTGATACAGTGAATTATAAATTAAATAATCTGTCTGTAAACAATTGTTGGAAAAATTACTTGTGTCATGCACAAAGTAGATATCCTTACCAACTTGCCAAAACTGTAGTTTGTTAACAAGACATTTGTGGAGCGATTGAAAAACAAGTTTTAATGACTCCAACCTAAGTGTATGTAAACTTCCGACTTCAACTGTATATTCCAATGAATATCTACAAATATATATGTTTTAAATATACAAGTAGGAAAGCCTTGAGATAAATAATCTACTTGTTTAGAGAGAAAAATGTAGAAAATTTTTGAGTAAAGTAGTAATATGTTGGATGAATGTGTTGGGGTCAACTTTTAAGAGAGATTTTCATTTGGCATCTCTCCCCCTGTTTTCAGTCACAGGTGGGGACTGGATTAGGTGTGAACAGTGCAGGAGGTGGGTTCATGAGTTGTGCTCCAATTTTCCTGGAGTTAGCTTTATTTGTGACCTACAGGTACAAATATCTTCCATGATGGCGTAGCAGTGGGATGTTTTAATTGTCTTGTCCCGTCCCTTGTATATATAGCTTCTTTCTTCATATATATTTCGTATATATTTTTATATTTTTTATCAAATTTTTCCATCTACGGACTGAACATACTCTCCTGCAACCTGCCTCACCCAATGTGGTATGGATCTGCTATTTTTTTATACTTTAGAACCTTAAACCCCCTTCAGAAGCTAGCCAGCTTACTAGCTACTAGCTAGTAGTCAGTTAGTCACTGCTAGCGGTCATCACCATTAACTCAGACATCTGCCAACTTCAGCCCGGTCACTCCTGCCGGCCTGCACAGTGCGATATCAACCAGAGCATATCGGACTGCTTTTCTCCACCAGTTGTTTAGTTAATTTTCATTCTAATCTCCTTTGCATTAGCGTAGCCTCTCCTGTAGCCTGTCAACTATGTGTCTGTCTATCCCTATTCTCTCCTCTCTGCACAGGCCACACAAACGCTTCACACCGCATGGCCGCTGCCACTCTAACCTGGTGGTCCCAGCGCGCACGACCCACGTGGAGTTCCAGGTCTCCGGCAGCCTCTGGAACTGCCGGTCTGCGGCCAACAAGGCAGAGTTCATCTCAGCCTATGCTCCAGTCCCTCGACTTCTTGGCGCTGACGGAAACATGGATTACCACAGAAAACACTGCTACTCCTACTGCTCTCTCCTCGTCTGACCACGTGTTCTCGCATACCCCGAGAGCATCTGGTCAGCGGGGTGGTGGCACTGGAATCCTCATCTCTCCCAAGTGGACATTCTCTCTTTCTCCCCTCACCCATCTCTCTATCTCCTCCTTTGATTTCCATGCTGTCACAGTCACTAGCCCATTCAAGCTTAACATCCTTATCATTTATCGCCCTCCAGGTTCCCGTGGAGAGTTCATCAATGAGCTTGACGCCTTGATAAGTTCCTTTTCTGAGGATGGCTCACCCCTCACAATTCTGGGTGACTTTAACCTCTCTACGTCTACCTTTGACTCATTTCTCTCTGCCTCCTTCTTTCCACTCCTCTCCTCTTTTGACCTCACCCGCTCACCGTCCCCCCCTACTCACAAGGCAGGCAATACGCTTGACCTCATCTTTACTAGACGCTGTTCTTCTACTAATCTCACTGCAACTCCCCTCCAAGTCTCCGACCACTACCTTGTATCCTTTTCCCTCTCGCTCTCCTCCAACACTACTCACTCTGCCCCTACTCAGATGGTATTGCGCCGTCGCAACCTTTGCTCTCTCTCTCCTGCTACTCTCTTCTCTTCCATCCTATCATCTCTTCTCTCTGCTCAATCCTTCTCCAACCAATCTCCTGATTCTGCCTCCTCAACCATCCTCTCCTCCCTTTCTGCATCCTTTGACTCTCTATGTCCCCTATCCTCCCAGCCGGCTCGGTCCTCCCCTCCTGTTCCGTGGCTTGACGACTCATTGCGAGCTCACAGAACAGGGCTCCGGGCAGCCGAGCGGAATTGGAGGAAAACTAGCCTCCCTGCGGACCTGGCATCTTTTCACTCCCTCCTCTCTACATTTTCTTCCTCTGTTTCTGCTGCTAAAGCCACTTTCTACCACTCTAAATTCCAAGCATCTGCCTCTAACCATAGGAAGCTCTTTGCCACTTTCTCCTGAATCCTCCTCCCCCTCCCCCCTCCTCCCTCTCTGTGGATGACTTCGTCAACCATTTTGAAAAGAAGGTTGACGACATCCGATCCTCGTTTGTTAAGTCAAACGACACCACTGGTCCTGCTCACATTGCCCTACCCTATGCTTTGACCTCTTTATCCCCTCTCTCTCCAGATGAAATCTTGCGACTTGTCACGGCCGGCCGCCCAACAACCTGCCCGCTTGACCCTATCCCCTCCTCTCATCTCCAGACCATTTCCGGAGACCTTCTCCCTTACCTCACCTCGCTAATCAACTCATCCTTGACCGCTGGCTACGTCCCTTCCGTCTTCAAGAGAGCGAGAGTTGCACCCCTTCTCAAAAAACCTACACTCGATCCCTCCGATGTCAACAACTACAGACCAGTATCCCTTCTTTCTTTTCTCTCCAAAACTCTTGAGCGTGCCATCCTTGGCCAGCTCTCTTGCTATCTCTCTCAGAATGACCTTCTTGATCCAAATCAGTCAGGTTTCAAGACTGGTCATTCAACTGAGACTGCTCTTCTCTGTGTCACGGAGGCTCTCCGCACTGCTAAAGCTAACTCTCTCTCCTCTGCTCTCATCCTTCTAGACCTATCTGCTGCCTTTGATACTGTGAACCATCAGATCCTCCTCTCCACCCTCTCCGAGTTGGGCATCTCCGGCGCGGCTCACTCTTGGATTGCGTCCTACCTGACAGGTTGCTCCTACCAGGTGGCGTGGCGAGAATCTGTCTCCGCACCACGTGCTCTCACCACTGGTGTCCCCCAGGGCTCAGTTCTAGGCCCTCTCCTACTCTCGCTATACACCAAGTCACTTGGCTCTGTCATATCCTCACATGGTCTCTCCTATCATTGCTACGCAGACGACACACAATTAATCTTCTCCTTTCCCCCTTCTGATAACCAGGTGGCGAATCGCATCTCTGCATGTCTGGCAGACATATCAGTGTGGATGACGGATCACCACCTCAAGCTGAACCTCGGCAAGACGGAGCTGCTCTTCCTCCCGGGGAAGGACTGCCCATTCCATGATCTCGCCATCACGGTTGACAACTCCATTGTGTCCTCCTCCCAGAGTGCTAAGTGCCTTGGTGTGACCCTGGACAACACCCTGTCGCTCTCCGCTAACATCAAGGCGGTGACCCGATCCTGTAGGTTCATGCTCTACAACATTCGCAGAGTACGACCCTGCCTCACACAGGAAGCGGTGCAGGTCCTAATCCAGGCACTTGTCATCTCCCGTCTGGATTACTGCAACTCGCTGTTGGCGGGGCTCCCTGCCTGTGCCATTAAACCCCTACAACTCATCCAGAATGCCGCAGCCCATCTGGTGTTCAACCTTCCCAAGTTCTCTCACGTCACCCCGCTCCTCCGCACACTCCACTGGCTTCCAGTTGAAGCTTGCATCTGCTACAAGACCATGGTGCTTGCCTACGGAGCTGTGAGGGGAACGGCACCTCCGTACCTTCAGGCTCTGATCAGTCCCTACACCCAAAGAAGGGCACTGTGTACATCCACCTCTGGCCTGCTCGCCTCCCTACCTCTGCGGAAGCACAGTTCCCGCTCAGCCCAGTAAAAACTGTTCACTGCTCTGGCACCCCAATGGTGGAACAAGCTCCCTCACGACGCCAGTACAGCGGAGTCAATCACCACCTTCCGGAGACACCTGAAACCCCACCTCTTTAAGGAATACCTGGGATAGGATAAATTAATCCTTCTAACCCCCCCCCCCCCCCCACTCCGGATCATCACAGTTAGCTAGCTTCTATCTGATTGGCTACTCCTGGCTAACGTCTCTGTCCCAAAGCAAGTACCAGTTAGCCTGGAGCTAACCTCAAATCTAGGCCCATCTCCCAGCTAGCTGAAGAGATCTATCAAGCAATTCCTGGGCTTCAAGGGCCTCTTTTGCCAATTGGCCCGTACCCTTTGCTGCCGACACAGAGCCCCCCCGATCCATCACGACTGGTCTACCGACGTAACCGTCCAAGGGGGCTTCTGTCCCGAAGCAAGCACCAGTTAGCCTGGAGTTAGCCTCGAGCTAGGCCCATCTCCCGGCTAGCTGAAGAAATCCATCAGATAATCCCTGGGCTTCAATACCTCTTTTGCCAATTGGCCTGGACCCTTTGCTGCCGACATGGAGCCCCGCTGATCCATCACGACTGGTCTGCCGACATAACCGTAAACTGTCTGACTTCGGCGATGTCATTTACAAAATCGCCCCTAACACTCTACTCAGCAAACTGGATGTAGTCTATCACAGTGCCATCCGTTTTATCACCAAAGCCCCAAATACTACCCACCACTGCGACCTCTATGCTCTTGTTGGCTGGCCCTCACTAAATATCCGTCGCCAAACCCACTGGCTCCAGGTCATCTATAAGTCTTTGCTAGGTGAAGCCCCGCCTTATCTCAGCTCACTGGTCACCATAGCAACACCCACCCGTATCACGCACTCCAGCAGGTATATTGCTCTGGTCATTCCCAAAGCCAACACTTCCTTTGGCCGCCTCTCCTTCCAGTTCTCTGCTGCCAATGACTGGAACAAATTGCAAAAATCTCTGAAGCTGGAGTCTTATATCTCCCTCTCTAACTTTAAGCATCAGCTGTCAGAGCAGCTTACCGATCACTGTACCTTTACACAGACAATCTGTAAATTGCACACCCGACTACCTCATCCCCATATTATTACTTACCCTCTTTCTCTTTTGCACCCCAGTATCTCTACTTCCACATCATCAGCTGCACATATATCACTCCAGTATTAATGCTAAATTGTAATTATTTTCGCCTCTATGACCTATTTATTGCCTACCTCCCTACTATTCTACATTTGCACACACTGTACATAGATCTTTCTATTTTTCTTTTCTTTTGCGTTATTGACTGTACGTTTGTTTATGTGTAACTCTGTGTTGTTGTTTTTGTCACACTGCTTTGCTTTATCTTGGCCAGGTCGAAGCTGTCAATGAGAACTTGTTCTCAACTGGCCTACCTGGTTAAATAAAGGTGAAATAAAAAAGAAGATTATGGCATAGGGTTTCACACAAGTGTGTTAAAATCCATTTAATCCATTTTATTTAGAAATTCTTTAGTAAGTAATACTTAAAACGCTAAGTCTAGTTGTCTTATTTGAATGATTTAAATAAAATATGGGGGGAAATGGTGTTGCACATGTCACAATTAATGACTATGAGAAGATTTGATGTAAAGGCCCTCTTTTTAACTCACTTGCACATACATTTTCTTTGATATTTCTTTGTTGTTCCTTTTCCAAACAATCTATTATGTACAATTGCAATAAATATGATTTGAATAATGCAATATTTTAAATCCCAGCAGTCTTTAAAATGACATTCAGGAGCAAAAGGTTTTCAATAGTTGTTTTTAATTCATAATATTAGAATGGAATATAAATAATAACATTAAATAACATTGGAATATAACATGTAATAACATTAACTTAACAAATTAACTCAGTATAACATTGATGTGGTAACTCTCTTATGCTCTGCTATTGCATGATTCTAATTATTATTATTATTTTATTTCACCTTTATTTAACCAGGTAGGCAAGTTGAGAACAAGTTCTCATTTACAATTGCGACCTGGCCAAGATAAAGCAAAGCAGTTCGACAACATACAAAAACACAGAGTTACACATGGAGTAAAACAACATACAATCAATGATACACTAGACAAAAATAAGACTATATACAATGTGAGCAAATGATGTGAGATAAGGGAGGTAAAGGCAAAAAAAGGCCATGGTGGCAAAGTAAATAAAGTATAGCAAGTAAAACACTGGAATGGTAGAATTATAATTTGAAGAAAGTTCAAAGTTAAAATATAAATGATATGGTGCAAAGGAGCAAAATAATAAATAAAATAAATAAATAAATACAGTAGGGGAAGAGGTAGTAGTTTGGGCTAAATTATAGATGGGCTATGTACAGGTGCAGTGATCTGGGAGCTGCTCTGATAGCTGGTGCTTAAAGCTAGTGAGGGAGATAAGTGTTTCCAGTTTCAGAGATTTTTGTAGTTCGTTCCAGTCATTGGCAGCAGAGAACTGGAAGGAGAGACGACCAAAGGAGGAGTTGGCTTTAGGGGTGACCAGAGAGATATACCTGCTGGAGCGCGTGCTACAGGTGGGTGCTGCTATGGTGACCAGTGTACCGGTGTACTTTTAAAAAACACAGCTTTTCCAACAACATTTCATGAAATAACCAAAAAAGTGTCAAATGTAGCCATTTATTTCCCTGTATAGTTTATTCCCCTAAGCATGACCTTCATCCACATACCATTTTATTTCCAAACGTTGTTTTTTTGTTTCAGCAATTAGACGTTGTTCTTGGGGGGGCTAGTTACCCCCTGGTATCCTAAGCTTTATAAAAGCTGTAGGGATTCATGTAGGTGTGTCATGTCAGAGTTATGCTGCATCCATCAAGTGAGATTGGTTTGTTATGTTGCTCATAATCTCTCTTGGACAGACGCAAAAAAACATAACATGGTATCATAGCATCTGTCAACAGACTTTAGGATGCAACGACTAAGGTGTTCGATTGCACAGATTTTTCATCACTAATTTGTACAAGTCACTATTTGGCAGGTCTTCGCATCTTCTGAATTACATAAGGGAGGGGACATTTCGCCTATAGAGGGGGGTGGAGCTACCGCTCTGCATCCGCTCGTCATTCTACTATCTTTTTTAACAAATCTCACCGCTTAATTTGATTGAGCATCTGACGCAATTACACAATAATTTAGTTCTGGGTTTCTGAGATGATGTTGCTTACAAAGCCCATTGGATACTAACTTGTGAATAATGCAACAACTTGATATGTTGAAATGTATCCTTAGGCATTTTTCCTGCAGCATGAATTGTATCCAGGGAATTTGTATTTCATCCAATTATTTTCTAATGAAAAGTATGCAGTATTGCAGAGGGAACTATGGAAAGGCTTTGGGGTAAGCTAACACAGGGTTACATATTACAGTACATTGTTCTAATAAGTATGTACATGTTATTATGCAAGTAAAGTGATATTTCTGTGAGGTAATCAAGGTTTTCAGCAGCACCTGTTTGGATAAAGTAATTATAGAAAACCTTGTGCTTTATATGAGCTAGATATGCCAGACCTTTTGTATAACAAAGTCCTTGTTTATGTTCTTATGGGCACTTATGTTGACCACAGAAAGTACACAGGTTTCATGGTTGTATTCCCTGGCCATGACACATTTTCCTTATCAAAGGGACCTTGGTCTAGAACAGAAAGCATCGTTATTTAGGAGTGCAATGGCCTGGATTTCTTCACAAATGCATTTCAGAGAATCGGAAGACAACCCGCCTTTAGCGCTTCCTCTCAACTCACAGGCTGACTCGCCTGACCCTACAGTCCAATCGGAAGATCTGAAACCCAAGCAGAACTCCACTATTCCCTGTAAGGCATGAAACTAATTCCTCTGACTCACCGCCAAGGGAGGGAACAATTAATTAAAACTAATGGACTCCTAAGACCATCTAAATACAAAAAAGTATTCCTAACGCTCCGCTCTGTGCCTATTTGTATAATATATTTTACATTTTTAATAGGGGAAAGGGAAGATTGAATTATTTGGTATAAGTAAAAAAAAATGTTTCATGATGTTTGTCGTTAGTCAATGCTTTGGGGGTATAATGGTTTAGCTGGTGTTGCATAATAGTATGTACCTGTATGGGTGCATAGATAGATGGATGGACGTCTCTCAGATGCGGCATAAATGTACAGAAGAGTCATTTCTGAGGTGTTATTTCTGACGGAGAGAGAAAGTGTGTCTGATAGAGAACCTCCGTGGAGAATATGGGAGCTGAATTTAATCACAGATAGACAAACTGGCCGTGGGCTCAGTGCAAAAGCTCTGCATTTTCCTGGCTGAATATTCATCTGTGCCCTCTTCTCTGCTTGCTGTCTTCACAGGAAGGAAAGTCATTGTTGATTCCCTCTTTTTTCATTCTGCAGGTTTATTTAAGCAGTTACACTGAATCTTAAATGTTATAAGCACTGGCAAAACAGAGAATTCAAATAAAAGTATCCCTTGTGTTTCCCTAGTATAAACACATGCCAATTAGACATACCTTTAACCAATACACATATTCATCTAACATAGCTAATACATCAGAATGCTATTATAGTCTTCAGTCTACTGGGTCTAGTTTACAATGTACTTTACGGTAATTGTGTTCACACGTTGTCAGGCTCCTGATCTTATTATATCATAAAGAACATCTACTCCCCATGGAGGGACAGTAACACAAAGATGTTATGAACATGATTATTCTCACTCAACAAAAGTGATGAGGGTTGTGTTCACATATTTGTGAACTATTTATTGTAAAGTGTGTTGGGCATGTAAGAGCTGCATAAGAGCTTTATTTGAGACCTTAGTAGAATAGACTACTGTCTTTTATAATTTAATTTACGAATATTTGGTCTTTATAAGAAGTTGACAATACGTTTTATCCTTGTCCTGTAGTACTAACAGCCTCCCTGAAGCCTTCAAATGCCACTATCCCTGTTTGACAATGAAGACAAATATTTTCAACAAACATATCCATGACTTGCTCTTGCATCACGAGGTCAGATGAGTGGTTCATTTGAATAAATGTATAATGCAAACAAGAGCATGGAGTTGCATCTGAGTGAATTCATGCATTAATTATTGTAGCTATACAGATGGCAATTAGGTTATCTATGAGTAGCAACTTCAAAACAAGCATCAAATGAATAGGATGTGTGAGCCTTGTAAATCAGTGTATGCTAAATAATTGGCATAATAATGAACATTAAAGGGGCAATCCGTAGTTGAAACAATATCAAAGCTTTTCCTCACCACTGTTTCGGTAAAATGCTGAGGGATGGGGCTGGAGAAATGTAACCATTCTCAAATTCATAGATGGAGCTGTGGATGCAAGGACTGACCATCAATGAGATCAAACGTTATAGTGAGTAATAGTTTTAACCATGTTTTGAGGCTAGACAGTGTTTGTTTAAATTACATTGGAGTAAATCAAGCTTGTATTTTGGGTTCTGGTGTGGTATGACAGTTGAACTAAGCTCATGAGGCATTTATTAGTTATATACTTCAAGAATCAATGAGTACCTATAATTCATTTATAAGTAAAAAAAAATATGAATAGTACATTGTGTGTGGTCATGTATTTATGTTCTAATGTGTACTGATGTCGACAACAGGAAGTACACATCTGTCAGGTGAAATGGTTGTATGCCCTTGCTATGGCACCAAAGAACAATTTCAAAGAAATTGCTCTGAAATTACCTATACTATTGATGTGTATATACAAAATTGGACTATTAGTACAAACATTCTGGTGCCACCTGTGTGTGCAAAGTGGACAGGAATACTGTGATTAAAAACATTATCTTTATGAAGGGGACCCTGGTCAAAAACAGAAAACATCCTTATTTTGGAGTGCAATGGCCTGAATTTCTTCACAAATGAGGACAATCGCCACCAGCGCATTCCTCACAATTCACAGTCCATTTCTACTGATTTTCCTCTGACTATAAACTGAGTTTACAAAACATTAGGAATGCTTTCCTAATGTTGAGTTGCACCCGCTTTTGCCCTCAGAACAGCCTCAATTCGTCGGAGCATGGACTTTACAAGGTGTTGAAAGCGTTCCACAAGGATGCTGGCCCAATGCTTCCCACAATTGTGTCAAGTTGGCTGGATGTCCTTTGGGTGGCGGACCATTCTTGATACACATGGGAAACTGTTCTTGACACACTCAAACCAGTGCGCCCAGCACCTACTGTACTACCATACCCTGTTCAAAGGCACTTACATATTTTGTCTTGCCCATTCACCCTCTGAATTGCACACACACAATCCATGTCCCAATTGTCTCAATGCTTAAAACTCCTTCTTTAACCTGTCTCCTCCCCTTCATCTACATTGATTGAAGTGGATTTAACAGGTGACATCAATAAGCGATAAGCATTATAGCTTCACCTGCGTTCACCTGGTCAGACTGTCATGGAAGGAGCAGGTGTTCAGGTGTCTTCTTCAATTTGAGCCCATAACAAGGTATATACGGCTCCTTCGGAAAGTATTCAGACCCTTTGACTTTTTCCACATTTTGTTACGTTACATCCTTATTATAAAATGTATTAAATTGTACATTTTCCCTCATCAGTCTACACCCTATGATGACAAAGCAAAAACAGTTTTTTAGAATTTTGTGCTAATTTATCAAAATAAAACAACTGAAATATCACATTTACATAAGTATTCAGACCCTTTACTCAGTACTTTATTGAAGCACCTTTGGCAGCGATTTCAGCCTACAGTCTTCTGGGTAAATCATGTCCAATCAATTGAATTTAACATAGGTAGATTCCAATCATGTTGTAGAAACATCCCAAGGATGATCAATGGAAACAGGATGCACCTGAGCTCAATTTTGAGTCTAAAAACCTGTTTTCAATTTGTCATTATGGGGTATTTTGTTTTTTATTTTTAATAAATTAACAAAAATGTCTGAAAACCTGTTTTCAATTTGTCGTTATGGGGTATTTTGTGTAGACTGCTGAGTGTTTTTTTATTTAACCAATTTTTGGAAAAGGCTGTAATGTAAGAACATTTTTAAAAAGTCAAGGGGTCTAAATACTTTCCGAAGACACTACTTTCAATACCATGAAGATTCGTTAGACTTTGTCTGTAGGGCCACTGCGGAAAAGGGTTTGAAATGCATTGCTGTGTGTAAGCACAATAGCTAAACAGTCCATGTTGATAACAAAAGGTTCTCAGCTTGGATAGACTGAAGTGAAAAGAAATAAACGGAACATCCATGATAAAATGATGAAATTAGAGCTTTTGTTTGGTCTAAATGAGTCAATGAGGGATCCATCATTGGGTTTAAAAATGTAATTTACAAATTCTCTTTTCCACTGTTAGGAGTCTACACAAAGAGAATAATGAGCAGTAATGTTTCTGCTCGAATAGTGGAGTTTGTAGGTTACAGGGTACTTGGATTGTGAAGGACTTTGTCCACTTCTGTTAATTAACATATGTTTTGTATGTAAAGGACTATGCAGCGAGAACAATCAACAAAACCCATGTTATCAATACATTTCACTAAGGGCATTACCCATGCTCATGGGGCTGTACAGTAGAGTACAGTGAAGTGTAACGATTAAAACATTTCTATGTTAATTTGAGTCTGTGATGTAGAATATAATGGCCTTCTTCCTGCCTCTTGCGTGACTCAATAATTAGTGGTCCATTAACCCAGCCTGGTCTCAGAGCAAAATGTATTATATTTTACTAAAATCCGTGACACTTCATTTTTAGCATAATATGTTACTTTACATTAGGTTACATTATATTGACTAGACGTAACATAGTACACCTACATAAGACAGTAGGTTACTTAAGGCAAAAATGAACATCTATAACGCGACGCAAAGGTTGCCTGTTCAAATTGCATCACCGGACATTTACATTTTAGTCATTTAGCAGACGCTCTTATCCAGAGCGACTTACATTACATACATTTCATTTTCTGGCCCCCCGTGGGAATCGAACCCACAACCCTGGCGTTGCAAACACCATGCTCTACCAACTGAGCTACAGGGAAGGCTGGACAACATTAGCATTTTAGCTAAGTAGCAACTTTACAACTACTAACTACTTTTGAGCTAATTTACAACTTCTTAGCATGTTAGCTAACCCTTTCCCTAACTTTAACCTTAACCCCTAACCTAATGTAGCATATCATCCTAAAGCAGTTAAAAGTAGCATATCAGACTAAAGCAGTCAAATGTAATATATCATACTAAATTATCAAGATGTAGGATACTATGCGTCCTACAATTCATATTATATTGTACGACTGCTATTACATTGGTAGAATGTAACCTAACAGAAAGTAACATATCATACTAAATGGGGTAGCATGGATTTTAGTAAAATATTAGACCAGATTGATTAACCTTGCTACTGTAGCTAGTAGGCTGAGACTCTGCTATCTAGTATATATATGGTGGATGTTATCTAGTGTGTACTTGACTGAATCCAGAAGCAAGCCATGTACACTCAATGTCAACCATATATACACTGCTCAAAAAAATAAAGGGAACACTTAAACAACACAATGTAACTCCAAGTCAATCACACTTCTGTGAAATCAAAATGTCCACTTAGGAAGCAACACTGATTGACAATACATTTCTCAGTTCCTATGCTTCCTGGCTGATGTTTTGGTCACTTTTGAATGCTGGCGGTGCTTTCACTCTAGTGGTAGCATGAGACGGAGTCTACAACCCACACAAGTGGCTCAGGTAGTGCAGCTCATCCAGGAGCTGTGGCAAGAAGGTTTGCTGTGTCTGTCAGCGTAGTGTCCAGAGCATGGAGGCGCTACCAGGAGACAGGCCAGTACATCAGGAGACGTGGAGGAGGCCGTAGGAGGGCAACAACCCAGCAGCAGGACCGCTACCTCCGCCTTTGTGCAAGGAGAAGCAGGAGGAGCACTGCCAGAGCCCTGCAAAATGACCTCCAGCAGGTCACAAATGTGCATGTGTCTGCTCAAACGGTCAGAAACAGACTCCATGAGGGTGGTAATGAGGGCCCGACGTCCACAGGTGGGGGTTGTGCTTACAGCCCAACACCGTGCAGGACGTTTGGCATTTGCCAGAGAACACCAAGAGTGGCAAATTTGCCACTGGCGCCCTGTGCTCTTCACAGATGAAAGCAGGTTCACACTGAGCACATGTGACAGACGTGACAGAGTCTGGAGACACCGTGGAGAACGTTCTGCTGCCTGCAACATCCTCCAGCATGACCGGTTTGGCGGTGGGTCAGTCATGGTGTGGGGTGGCATTTCTTTGGGGGGCCGCACAGCCCTCCATATGCTCGCCAGAGGTAGCCTGACTGCCATTAGGTACCGAGATGAGATCCTCAGACCCCTTGTGAGACCATATGCTGCTGCGGTTGGCCCTGGGTTCCTCCTAATGCAAGACAATGCTAGACCTCATGTGGCTGGAGTGTGTCAGCAGTTCCTGCAAGAGAAAGGCATTGATGCTATAGACTGACCCGCCCGTTCCCCAGACCTGAATCCAATTGAGCACATCTGGGACATCATGTCTCTAGGGGCGGAAATCCCGGGGGGGACGGGGGGGACACGACCCCCCCATCCTGGGAAAAATATGATTTGTCCCCCCCAATATATCACTGAAACATAACTATGTAATTTAAATAATATTAATAATACGCAATGAAAGCAATTGTGCTGATTATAGACACTTAATAGCGCGTCTTTAAGTTTCAAAAGATTGCGACCCCCCCACCCTTTTCCTCACAATGGTTTGATCCACTGGCAAGGTAACAGAGGGGTCATGTCTACTGTCTGAAAGGCACTCAATGAACGTAACTGACGTGAGGTTAATCCAGTCAATCGCGCACACACACTAGCTGAATATGCAGAGCTAGCGCACAAATATTAACTATTAAGCTAGCTAGTACCTATTCCATTTATGTGGCCTCGTCAAAGATGTAATCTTTGCTATCGTCAATTTATTCCGAGATCAGCATGCAGATGATGTAAGTTAGTGCTTCAAAGTCCCTGTGATAAGGTTAGCGATAAACTGAAGTCCAAACTGAACAGAACTACACTCTCTTCTACCATTGTCTTAAATATATTTAATGGTCTCGTTGCAAAAGCTAAATTGTCGCAAGGGAACTTTTATTTATTTTATTTAACCCGGGTAGCAAAGATTATAGCAAACACCACTGAAACAGAATTGGTGCTTGCTTGCTTTGCAAATTCAGCTATTGTTGGAAGCCAGCCAATATGAAACAAACTATTAAAATTACAAAAGGTTGCAGCATATGTTGTGTAAATGGTGAACTCATACAGCTGTCAAGTCTTGTAATTTTAATCCGTTTCACATTTGCTAGCTACCTTTTAGATCGAAGCCCAAATAGAATGATAAAAGATAAGATGATAGAAGCCCATCTCCTACTGTAAATAACCTACACACTGTGTGTGTGTGTAGCCAGCCAGCCAGGTAGAAAAATGGCAGAAAAATAAAAGATGGACATCAGAGTATTTTTCAGTACACCAAAACGCAAAGTAAGAACCCTAGTAGCCTAATATCTCAAAGACTAGTTGATAAAATGTTCATAAGAAAGAAATGAAATTCTAATGGAAATGTTTCACAATGATGTCATTAGGCAGAGCAGGCAACAGATGGCACACAGACAGCAGAGTTGGGGACAGATATGCAGGGACAGACTGGCAGAGACGGAGTCTCAGGTAAGTTTGTTGAGTCTTTGTTTGGCAACATTATGAAAGGTTCTCAATTGTTTTGACTTGTAAAATAGGAACATAATTGGAAAATGCCATGGATACCCCCACTCTCAACTTAAACTGGTGACTGAACTAAGATTTGTTAAAGGCAATGGTATTGCTGTTGTGAGTAGTTGTGTAGTTTTGGGTACCGGTAGTTAGGAGTACGGCAAACACCTTATTTCTTTGGTTCCTCAATATACATTTACCATATTACAATGTAGGCTATGTGTTACAGCACTACTTTTGGTGACCCCCTCAGGAATTGCTCTTGAGAAAATTTCATGTAATTGTCCCCCCCAAAGTTGATATCAGATTTTCGCCCCTGCATGTCTCGCTCCATCCACCAACGCCACGTTGCACCACAGACTGTCCAGGAGTTGGCAGATGCTTTAGTCCAGGTCTGGGAGCAGATCCCTCAGGAGACCATCCGCCACCTCATCAGGAGCATGCCCAGGCGTTGTAGGGAGGTCATACAGGCACGTGGAGGCCACACACACAACTGAGCCTCATTTTGACTTGTTTTAAGGACATTACATCAAAGTTGGATCAGCCTGTAGTGTGGTTTTCCACTTTAATTTTGAGTGTGACTCCAAATCCAGACCTCCATGGGTTGATAAATTGGATTTCCATTGATTATTTTTGTGTGATTTTGTTGTCAGCACATTCAACTATGTAAAGAAAAAAGTATTTAATAAGATTATTTCATTCATTCAGATCTAGGATGTGTTATTTAGTGTTCCCTTTATTTTTTTGAGCAGTGTATATAATATATATATATATATATATATATATATACTTTAAAATATATATATTTCTACCAATTTATTGAACTTGCGGGTAACAAATGATCATGTACACTCAATGTCAACCATATGGTTGACTTTGTGTTTTCAATGCCTGCTTCCGGATTCAGTCAAGTCCAATGTCTATGAAAAGCCAATGCAATATCATTCGCTTGAGGGACAAGCTTCACATAAGAGTGACGCCACCTGATGTAAGACAATGTGTAGTTAGGCTATGCTTTCATGTACTATAATAAATCTTGCCAGACCGCTGTGTGATCAAAGAGCAGTCAATAGCAGCCCTCAATATTTCACCGCACTGCAGTGGCAATAGTGTAACTAAAGATGAAGTTGTGCAGAAAAACGATTTGGGTGGTGAAATAATTTTCTGTCATGGACAATGGAACTCGAAAGGTGTGATGATATTAATTAACAAAAATGTTGATCTGAATGTGCAAATAGTCAGGAATGATTCGCAAGAAAGGTGGATGTTTTTGAATATGAAAGTGGATGAAAAACAGATTTGGCTCATTCATCTATATTGTCTAAATCAGGATGATCCATACTTCTTTGAAAATATTTCTACCAATTTATTGAACTTATGGGCAACAAATGATCAAATCATTATGGTGGGAGACTATAACACAATGTTAAGTACCTCAATGGACTTAAAGGAAATCACTCTACAAACTATCATCACGTGCCCTTAAGGAAATCACAAATATTATGGACACATTAAAAATAGTGGATATTCGGAGACGAAAAAACACAGACCTAGTGAGATATACATGGAGGAGTGTGCTTTGACCTCTTTCTCCCCTCTCTCTCCAGATGAAATCTTGCGACTTGTGACGGCCGGCCGCCCAACAACCTGCCCGCTTGACCCTATCCCCTCCTCTCTTCTCCAGACCATTTCCGGAGACCTTCTCCCTTACCTCACCTCGCTCATCAACTCATCCTTGACTGCTGGCTACGTCCCTTCCGTCTTCAAGAGAGCGAGAGTTGCACCCCTTCTCAAAAAACCTAAACTCGATCCCTCCGATGTCAACAACTACAGACCAGTATCCCTTCTTTCTTTCCTCTCCAAAACTCTTGAGCGTGCTGTCCTTGCTATCTCTTGCTATCTCTCTCAGAATGACCTTCTTCATCCAAATCAGTCAGGTTTCAAGACTGGTCATTCAACTGAGACTGCTCTTCTCTGTGTCACGGAGGTTCTCCGCACTGCTAAAGCTAACTCTCTCTCCTCTGCTCTCATCCTTCTAGACCTATCTGCTGCCTTTGATACTGTGAACCATCAGATCCTCTTCTCCACCCTCTCCGAGTTCGGCATTTCCGGCGCGGCTCACTCTTGGATTGCGTCCTACCTGACAGGTCTCTCCTACCAGGTGGCATGTCGAGAATCCGTCTCCGCACCACGTGCTCTCACCACTGGTGTCCCCCAGGGCTCAGTTCTAGGTCCTCTCCTATTCTCGCTATACACCAAGTCACTTGGCTCTGTCATATCCTCACATGGTCTCTCCTATCATTGCTACGCAGACAACACACAATTAATCTTCTCCTTTCCCCCTTCTGATAACCAGGTGGCGAATCGCATCTCTGCATGACTGGCAGACATATCAGTGTGGATGACGGATCACTACCTCAAGCTGAACCTCGGCAAGATGGAGCTGCTCTTCCTCCCGGGTAAGGACTGCCCGTTCCATGATCTCGCCATCACGGTTGACAACTCCATTGTGTCCTCCTCCCAGAGTGCTAAGAGCCTTGGCGTGACCCTGGACAACACCCTGTCGTTCTCCGCTAACATCAAGGCGGTGACCCGATCCTGTAGGTTCATGCTCTACAACATTCGCAGAGTACGACCCTACCTCACACAGGAAGCGGCGCAGGTCCTAATCCAGGCACTTGTCATCTCCCGTCTGGATTACTGCAACTCGCTGTTGGCGGGGCTCCCTGCCTGTGCCATCAAACCCCTACAACTCATCCAGAACGCCGCAGCCCGTCTGGTGTTCAACCTTCCCAAGTTCTCTCACGTCACCCCGCTCCTCCGCACACTCCACTGGCTTCCAGTTGAAGCTCGCATCTGCTACAAGACCATGGTGCTTGCCTACGGAGCTGTGAGGTGAACGGCACCTCCGTACCTTCAGGCTCTGATCAGTCCCTACACCCAAAGAAGGGCACTGCGTTCATCCACCTCTGGCCTGCTCGCCTCCCTACCTCTGCGGAAGCACAGTTCCCGCTAAGCCCAGTCAAAACTGTTCGCTGCTCTGGCACCCCAATGGTGGAACAAGCTCCCTCATGACGCCAGGACAGCGGAGTCAATCACCACCTTCCATAGACACCTGAAACCCCACCTCTTTAAGGAATACCTGGGATAGGATAAATTAATCCTTCTAACCCCCCCCCAAAAAAAGATATAGATGTACTATTGTAAAGTGGTTGTTCCACTGGATATCATAAGGTGAATGCACCAATTTGTAAGCTCTGGATAAGAGCGTCTGCTAAATGACGTAAATGTAAATGAGGAGACTTAATCGAGCTTGTCATCTTGACTACTTTCTTGTCTCTTTCTCTCTTGCATCAAAGGTTAAAAAAGTTTTAATAGGAGAATGCAATCGGATCATCATCTAATTGGTCTTCACATAATTATTATAGAATTTCCACATGGACTGTTACGACTTCCGCCGAACTCAGGTCCTCTCCTTGTTCGGGCAGCGCACGGCGGTCGGCATCGCCGGTCTTCTAGCCATCGTCGATCCACTTTTCATTTTCCATTTGTTTTGTCTTGTATTTCCGCACACCTGGTTTCAATTCCCTCATTTACTTGTTGTGTTTTTAACCCTCTGTTCCCCCCCATGTCTTTGTGTGGGATTGTTTATTGTAGTGCATGTGCACGTTCCCTGTGAGCGCACAATGGGTTATTTTGTGCCCATTTATCTTGTTGTTCTGGATGCCGTTGGTTTTGCGTAATAACACTCCAGTTATAACCCAGTTCTGCTCTCCTGCGCCTGACTTCTCTGCCGCCAATTACGCACCCCGCTACAGAATCCCACACCTCAACATATGGAGTCAGCAGGAGCAGGTGCCCCTGGAATAGGGGTGGAGGAGCGCATCCGGGAGCATGCGACGATGCTCCACCATCTCGGCGCTGCATGGACCGCATTGTCCAAACCATGGACCGCTGGGAGAGACAGGGAGTTCCTCCAGCGCCTCCACCAGCACAACCGGGGTCTCCACTACTCGCCCCCCCCTTCACCCGGTCCCAGTGGGATTCGTCTCGCCCTTCCCCGGGAGTACGACGGAATGGCTGCACGCTGCCAGGGTTTCCTGTTGCAGCTCGACCTCTACCTGGCAACAGTCCACCCGGCTCCTTCAGGCCGTGAGAAGGTGTCCGCCCTCGTCTCGTGCCTCTCTGGGAAAGCCTTGGAGTGGGCCAACGCCGTGTGGGGAGAAGGAGATGCGGCGCTGGACCATTTAGAAGATTTCAACCGCCCCTTCCGGGCAGTCTTCGACCACCCACCCGAGGGTAGAGCGGCGGGTGAACGTCTCTTCCATCTGAGGCAGGGGACGAGGAGCGCCCAGGAGTTTGCCATGGATTTTCGGACCCTGGCCGCCGGCGCGGGATGGAACGATAGGGCCCTGATCGACCACTATCGCTGCAGTTTGCACGAGGACGTCCGCCGGGAGTTGGCCTGCAGGGACACTACCCTCACCTTCGACCAGCTGGTGGACCTGTCCATTCGGCTGGATAACCTGCTGGCTACCCGCGGACGTCCAGATCGGGTTCTGTCAGTTCCATCCCCCAGCACCGCCGCTCCGGTACCCATGGAGCTGGGAGGTGCTGTGCGTAGGGAGACTGGAGGAGGTTCCGTCTCGTGCACCATCTGTGGCCGCAGAGGTCACACTGCCGGTCGGTGCCGGGTTGGTTCCTCTGGGGATCGAGGCAGCAGGCAGGGCACTCTGGCGTCATCCCAGGTGAGCCGGCACCATTCTCACCCAGAGCCCTTTGTTGCACACCTGTTTTTGTATGTTACTTTTCTTGAGTTTTCCTCGCATTCCCAGCATAAGGCGTCTTCAATTCAGGCGCGGCTGGGAATTTTATAGACAGATCATACCCAGGGAGGCCGCCGCTCCTCTGGGTATGGTGACGCAGGGGGGTCACAAGGAGAGACTCAGTCTCTTCCTCATTGACTCTCTTGTGTTTCCCGTGGTGCTAGGCCTACCCTGGTTAGCTTGTCATGACCCCACTGTTTCTTGGCAATGGAGGGCTCTCACGGGGTGGTCGCGAGAGTGCTCGGGGAGGTGTTTAAGGATTTCCGTTGGTGCTACTACGGTGGAAAGTGCAGACCAGGTCTCCACCGTGCGCATTTCCCCTGAATATGCCGATTTGGCTCTCGCCTTCTCCAAAAAGAAGGCGACTCAATTACCACCCCATCGACGGGGCGATTGTGCGATAAATCTCCTGGTAGACGCTGCACTTCCCAGGAGTCACGTGTATCCCCTGTAACAGGCAGAGACGGCGGCTATGGAAACATATGTCTCCGAATCCCTGCGTCAGGGGTACATTCGGTCCTCCACTTCACCTGCCTCCTCGAGTTTCTTTTTTGTGAAGAAGGAGGAGAGAGGTCTGCGCCCGTGTATTGACTATCGAGTTCTAAACCAGATCACAGTGAGGTACAGTTACCCGCTACCGCTCATCGCCACAGCGATTGAGTCAATGCACGGGGTGCGCTTCTTCACCAAATTAGATCTCAGGAGCGCTTACAACCTGGTGCGTATCCGGGAGGGAGACGAGTGGAAGATGGCATTCAGTACAACCTCAGGGCATTATGAGTACCTCGTCATGCCGTACGGGTTGATGAATGCTCCATCAGTCTTCCAAGCCTTTGTAGACGAGATTTTCAGGGACCTGCACGGGCAGGGTGTAGTGGTGTATATTGATGACATTCTGATATACTCCTCTACACTCGCCGATTATTTGTCCCTGGTGTGCAGGGTGCTTGGTCGACTGTTGGGGCATGACCTGTATGTCAAGGCTGAGAAATACCTGTTCTTCCAGCAGTCTGTCTCCTTCCTAGGGTACCGCATTTCCACCTCGGGGGTGGAGATGGAGAGTGACCGCATTTCAGCCGTGCGTAATTGGCCAACTTCCACCACGGTAAAGGAAGTGCAACGGTTCCTAGGGTTTGCCAATTACTACCGGAGGTTTATCCGGGGTTTTGGTCAGGTAGCGGCTTCCATTACCTCACTGCTGAAGGGGGGCCCGGCATGTTTGCAGTGGTTGGCTGAGGCGGACAGGGCTTTTGGTCACCTGAGGGCTCTGTTTACCTCGGCTCCCGTGCTGGCCCATCCGGATCGCTCTTTGGCGTTCATAGTGGAGGTGGATGCGTCCGAGGCTGGAATAGGAGCCGTGCTCTCTCAGTGCTTGGGTACGCCACCGAAGCTCCGCCCCTGTGCCTTCTTCTCGAAGATGCTCAGCCCTTTCCCTTTCCTACAGACCAGGTTCCCAGAACGTGAATGCAGACGCACTGTCCCGACTGTATGACACAGAGGAGCGGCCCATGGATCCCACTTCCATACTCCTGGCCTCCTGCCTGGTGGCACCGGTAGTTTGGGAGCCGGACGCGAACATTGAGCAGGCGTTACGTGCAGAGCCCGCTCCCCTCCAGTGTCCCGCTGGGCGTCTGTACGTTCCATCTGCTGTCTGTGACCGGTTGATCTATTGGGCCCACACGTCACTCTCCTCTGGTCATCCTGGGATCGGTCGGACGGTGCGCTGTTTGGCTGGAGGTGAGTACTGGTGGCCTACCTTGGCCAAGGACGTGAGGGTTTATGTTTCCTCCTGCTCGGTGTACGCTCAGTGTAAGGCTCCTAGGCACCTGCCCAGAGGGAAGCTACACCCCTTACCCGTTCCACAGTGGCCTTGGTCGCACCTGTCGGTGGATTTTCTTACCGATCTCACCCCCCTCACAGGGAAACACCACTATCCTGGTCATTGTGGATCGGTTCTCTAAGTCCTGCCGTCTCCTCCCTCTGCCCGGTCTGCCGAGATGGCCGAGATGGCTCAGAACTCGCTCCGCCACTCCTCCACTAACTTCTCCCCCTTCCAGTGCGTATTGGGGTACCAGCCAGTTCTGGTGCCTTGGCATCAGAGTCAGACCGAGGCTCCTGAGGTGGACGACTGGTTCAGGCGCGACTGGTTCAGGCGCCAGAAAGCCAGCGCAGACCGTCACCGCAGTGAGGCCGGGTCTGGCTCTCAACCCGAAACCTGCCTTCTCCACCTGCCCTGCCTAAAGCTGGGCCCACGGTTTGTGGGGCCATTTAAAGTCCTGAGGAGAGTGAACGAGGTTTGTTATAGGTTACAGCTTCCCCCCCGATTACCGTATTAACCCCTCGTTCCATGTGTCTTTCCTCAGGCCGGTGGTGGTTGGCTCGCTCCAGGAGTCTCATCCTCACCTGCTGAATGACGATTACTGTAAGGAATTCTTTCCAAATAATACAAAAATAGAAAATTAACAAATGTACAGAAAGATCAGCGTGAAGGCCAAATTACAGCAGAATAACCTTTTGAGGCTATTAAATCCTTTCAGTCTGGAAAAACCCCAGGTTTTGATGGCATACCGGTAGAGGTATATCAAGTTCATTACTAGTGAAATGCATAACACTCAGAATTAAAACGTTTTTACCCGGTATTGTTCATCCTGATCAGACAGGTTTTTTACATGGATGATACATTGGAGATAATATACGACAACTACTAGAAGTAATAGAACGTCATGAAACATCTAAGAGGCCAGGCCTGGTATTTATAGCTGATTTTGAAAAGGCCTCTGATAAAGTAAGACTGGATAGTTATTATAAATGCCTGGATTTTTTCCGTTTCGGTGATTCTCTTATAAAATGGGTAGAAATAATGTATAGCAACCCCAGGTGTAAAATAGTAAATAGCAGCTACTTCTTAGAGAGTTTTGAATTACATTTACATTTACATTTATGTCATTTAGCAGACGCTCTTATCCAGAGCGACTTACAAATTGGTGCATTCACCTTATGATATCCAGTGGAACAACCACTTTACAATAGTACATCTATATCTTTTTTTGGGGGGGGGGGGGGGGGTTAGAAGGATTACTATATCCTATCCCAGGTATTCCTTAAAGAGGTGGGGTTTCAGGTGTTTACGGAAGGTGGTGATTGACTCCGCTGTCCTGGCGTCGTGGGGGAGCTTGTTCCACCATTGGGGTGCCAGAGCAGCGAACAGTTTTGACTGGGCTTAGCGGGAACTGTCCTTCCGCAGAGGTAGGGGGGCCAGCAGGCCAGAGGTCAAGAGGAGTCAAACTACGATGTCCGCTGTCACCATATCTATTTGTTATGGACATCGAAATGCTAGCTATTAAAATCAGATCAAATATCAACATTAGAGGATTAGAAAAACAAATGTGTCCATGAATGCCGATAACTCAAGTTTTATATTAAGTCAGCAAGCTAGATCCCTGCAATGTCTCATTGAAGATCTAGATACATTTTCTGGACTCTCTGGACTAAAACCTAATTATGATAAGTGTACAATATTACGTATTGGATCTTAAATTATTATTTTTTACATTACCCTGCAGTTTACCTATAAAATGGGCTGACGGTGAAGTAGACATACTTGGTATACATATCACAAAAGAATTTCAAAAGAAAACTTGTAAAAATAGACAAGATCCTGCAACCATGGAGAGGTAAATACCTGTCTATTTATGGAAAAAATTGCTCTGATTAACTCCTTAGTCATATCTCAGTTTACTCACTTATGGTGCTGCCTACTCCTGACGATTCCTTTTTAAAATCATATGAGCAAAAAATGTTCGCTTAACTTGGGAGGCTAAACCAGACAAGATAAAACATGCCTATCTAAATAATGAATATGAATTGGGTGGGTTGAAATTATTAAATAGAAAAGCACTAAACCTCTCTCTAAAAGCTTAACTTATTCAAACATTTTACTTGAATCCTAAATGGTTCTCAAGTAGATTACTAAGAAAAGCTCATCCATTGTTTAAAAATTGCCTTTTTGCCTTTGTGCTGATTGCCATGTCTCATTTTCGATTAATTGAAAAGGATACTTTTTTCAAAGTATCTATCTTTTTCCAACAAACATTGCAGAACTAGCTATAATTTCAATTTCATCCCCCTGAAAAGATAGAACAAATATGACAACAAATATTATGACTGAACTCAAATGTGTTGGTTGATCTTCTTTGTTTTTATGGGTATTTTTTTGTATTTTTTATTTCACCTTTATTTAACCAGGTAGGCCAGTTGAGAACAAGTTCTCATTTACAACTGCGACCTGGCCAAGACAAAAGTACAGTCAACAACAATAGAAAAATCTATATACAGTGTGTGCAAATGGAGTAAACAGGTAAGGCAATAAATAGGCAGTAGTAGCGAAGTAATTACATTTTAGCAAATTAACACTGAAGTGATTGATGTGCAGATGATGATGTGCAAGTAGAAATACTGGTGTGCAAAAGAGCAGAAAAGTAAATAAAAACAATATTGGGATGAGGTAAGTAGTTGGATGGGCTATTTACAGATGGGCTGTGTACAGCTGCAGCGATCGGTAAGCTGCTCAGATAGCTGATGCTTTAAGTTAGTGAGGGAGATATAAGTCTCCAACTTCAGCGATTTTTGCAATTCATTCCAGTCATTGGCAGCAAAGAACTGGAAGGAAAGGCGGCCAAAGGAGCTGTAGGCTTTGGGGATGACCAGTGAGCTATACCTGCTGGAGCGTGTGCTATGGGTGAGTGTTGTTATGGTGACCAGTGAGCTGAGATAAGGCAGAGCTTTACCTAGTAAAGACTTATAGATAACCTGGAGCCAGTGGGTCTGGCGACGAATATGTAGCGAGGGCCAGCCGACGAGAGCTTACAGGTCGCAGTCGTGGGTGGTATATGGGGCATTGGTGACAAAACGGATGGAACTGTGAAAGACTGCATCCAGTTTGCTGAGTAGAGTGTTGGAGGCTATTTTGTAAATGACATCGCCTAAGTCGAGGATCGGTAGGATAGGCAGTTTACGAGGGTATGTTTGGCAGCGTGAGTGAAGGAGGCTTTGTTGCGAAATAGGAAACCGATTCTAGATTACATTTTGGATTGGAGATGCTTAATATGAGCCTGGAAGGAGAGTTTACAGTCTAACCAGACACCTAGGTATTTGTAGTTGTCCACATATTCTAATTAGAATTGTCCAGAGTAGTGATGCTGGTCGGGCGAGCAGGTGCGGGCAGCGATCGGTTGAAGAGCATGCATTTAGTTTTACTAGCGTTTAAGAGCAGTTGGAGGCTACGGAAGGAGTGTTGTATGGCATTGAAGCTTGTTTGGAGGTTTGTTAACACAGTGTCCAAAGAAGGGCCAGATGTATAGAGATGGATCAAGGAATCACCCGCAGCAAGAGCGACATCATTGATATATACAGAGAAAAGAGTCGGCACGAGAATTGAACCCTGTGTTACCCCCATAGAGACTGCCAGAGGTCTGGACAACAGGCCCTCTGATTTGACACACTGAACTCTATCTGAGAAGTAGTTGGTGAACCAGGCGAGGCAGTCATTTGAGAAACCAAGGCGGTTGAGTCTGTCAATAAGAATACGGTGATTGACAGAGTCGAAAGCCTTGGCCAGGTCGATGAAAACGGCTGCACAGTATTGTCTTTTATCGATGACGATTATTAGATCGTTTAGTACCTTGAGCGTGGCTGAGGTGCACCCGTGACCAGCTCGGAAACCGGATTGCATAGCGGAGAAGGTACGGTGGGATTTGAAATGGTCAGTGATCTGTTTGTTAACATGGCTTTCGAAGACTTTGGAAAGGCAGGGCTGGATGGATATAGGTCTGTAACAGTTTGGGTCTAGAGTGTCATCCCCTTTGAAGAGGGGGATGACCGCAGCAGAATTTCAATCTTTAGAAATCTCGGACGATAGGAAAGAGAGGTTGAACAGACTAGTGATAGGGGTTGCAACAATGGCGGCAGATAATTTTATAAAGAGAGGGTCCAGATTTTCTAGCCCAGCTGATTTGTACAGGTCTAGGTTTTTCACATCTCTTTCAGAACATCTGCTAACTGGATTTGGGTGATGTTGAAGCTTGGGAGGCTTGGTTAAGTAGCTGTGGGGGGTGCGGAGCTCTTGGCCGGGGTTGGGGTAGCCAGGAGGAAAGCATGGCCAGCCGTAGAGAAATGCTTATTGAAATTCTCAATTATCGTGGATTTATCAGTGGTGACAGTATTTCCTAGCCTCAGTGCAGGTGGCAGCTGGGAGGAGGTGCTCTAATTCTCCATGGACTTTACAGTGTTCCAGAACTTTTTGGAGTTAGAGCTGCAGGATGCAAATTTCTGTTTGAAAAAGCTAGCCTTTGCTTTCCTAACTGACTGTTTGTATTGGTTCCTGACTACCCTGAAAAGTTGAATATTGCGGGGACTATTCGATGCTTGTGCAGTACACCACAGGATGTTTTTGTTTTGGTCGAGGGCAGCCAAAAATAATGATATTGTAAATTGGAATGGTAGAGTTTTGTCTTTCATGGAGTTATCAGAATTGTATTGGAAGGTTTTCTCAATCCAAGATTGCAACAAATTGATTACAGTATTAGCCCAAAAATGGAGGAGGCAGGTGGCAGCGGGAGGAGGTAGGGAACTGGTCTGTCTGCTCAATATAAAGGATCAAAGCTTGCAGAGGAATAAAATAGCATAAATAGGAAAGTATACAAGTTTCATTTCAGGACCAGGATGTTGACAGCTGTGCCATACAGATTGCAAAATAGTTGGGAAGAGATTTTTGATGTACCGACTACATGGTATGAGTTGATAAAAAAATTACGCAAGATTCAGGACTTCGTGCTTTACAGCTAAAATAATTATATAGAATTCTTGCCACCAACAAAATATTGAATATTCAGGGTATACAATCATCAAAGCTCTGCAGATTTTGTTGTGAGGATACAGAATGCATAATATTAATCAAAATTTGACCCTATAAATAGTACTGTTGCGAGATCTGGAGAGACCGAGTCAGTCACTCTTCAGGCTAGGGTCTATTTTTCTCCACTTCCTGTCTGACTGACGTGCCCAAAGTAAACTGCCTGTTACTCAGGCCCAGAAGCCAGGATAGGCATATAATTGGTACCATTGGATAGAAAACACTTTGAAGTTTGTAGAAATGTAAAAATAATGTATGAGACTATAACACAATTGATATAGTAGGAGAAAATCCCCCAAACAACCATTTATTTTAAGAGCCCATGCTCTTCCAATGGAATGTATAGGGTCATATCCAAATCCAGCTCCCAGATTGCAATTCCTATGGCTTCCACTAGATGTCAATAGTCTTTGTTCAAGGTTTCAGGCTTGTTTCTTCCCAAACGAGGAAGACTTTTGAGTTTTAGTACTGGGAGTCAGAGTTTGAAATCAGAGTTTGTATTTCGCGCCACGCCCATCATTGGATATTGGAGCAGGTGTTCCGCTAGCGGAACGTCTAGATGTAAGAGGATAACAGCCATGATCAATGCATAAGTTGCATAGTTGTGAGGAAAATATAGCATAAGAGAATGAAAATTTAACGCATTCTGCTTGACTCGCCTTTGGGTATAGACAGTTGCTTGCAAAAGGTGTGGTAATGCATATGATTGACAGTCTCCCAGGCAGTCACCTGACTGGTTTCTGTAATATGGCAGCATCAAACAAACATGGGTGTGTCATACTGCACCAATTTGTACTCTTTCTGATCAGTGCTGATCTGCACATTTTAGTCTCTATACTTACGACATACTGATACTTATATTGACACATACCCACACATTCTGCACGCACACACACACTCACACACACACACACCATTTCTCCATTTCATAATCCGTCAGCCAAACATCAAGGGAAATCAAAACTGCATGCATGCAAATATGGATAACAAGTTGAATGCATGTTGTGGCTAAAAGTATCGCTTGAATGACATATATGGATTGCAGACAGTCAACTTTAGCAGTACACAGAATCATAATCACTGAAACAGTGAGAGGATAAAGCCTAAGTACTGCTCAATGCTATCAACATCAAATTGACTAGACACAAACGCACACACACACACACACACACACACACACACACACACACACACACACACACACACACAAACACACAGACATAAACACACACACAAATGCACACTGTTTTTGAAGTAGAGAGAGGGTATGACACTCTGGGGGTGGTTTGAGAGTGACATCTTTAAAGGGCAAAGACAGCAGTCGACAGAGTGATGGCAGGGGGTATTAGCGGTCGACACAAAGTGATGGCAGGGGGTACTAGCATGTTATATACATCACTTACAGTATGCTCTCTGCTCTAGCAGGCTGTGCCTTGTTCACCAGCTAATACCAGACACCAAATACCATAATCTGAAATGCATCGTCACAGCTGTGTACATTCCCCCTCAAGCAGACACCAAGACGGCCCTCAAGAAACTTCACTGGACTCTATGTAAACTGGAAACCATATATCCTGAGGCTGCATTTATTGTAGCTGGGCATTTTAACAAAGCAAATTTGAAAACAAGGCTACCTAAATTCTATCAGCATATTGATTGCACTACACGCATACAATGCATACAAAGCCCTCCCTGACCTCCCTTCAGGAAAATCCGACCACGACGCCATCTTGCTCCTACCGTCATAGGCAGAAACTCAAACACGATGTACCAGTGACTAGAACCATTCAACGCTGGTCTGACCAATCGGAATCCACGCATCAAGATTGTTTTGATCACGCGGACTGGGATATGTTCCGGTCAGTCTCAGAGAACAACATCGATCTATATGCTGACTCGGTGAGTGAGTTTTTAAAGAAGTGCATTGGAGATGTTGTACCCACTGTGACTATTAAAACCTACCCTAACCAGAAACCGTGGATGGATGGCGGCATTCGCGTAAAACTGAAAGCGTGAAAAAAAAAAAAAAAAAAAAAAAGTGAACCATTGCATTTAACCATGGGTTAAATATAAACCGTGTAGTTATTCCCTCCGCAAGGCAATCAAATAAGCTAAATCAAACAAGCAAAATTCCGGTACAGGGACAACGTGGAGTTGCAACTCAATGGCTCAGACACGAGACGTATGTGGCATGGTCTACAGGAAATAACGGACTACAAAAAGAAAACCAGCCACGTCACGGACACTGATGTCACACTTCCAGACAAATTAAACCCCTTCTTTGCTCGCTTTGAGGATAATACAATGCCACCGTCGCAGCCCTGCTAACAAGGACTGCGCCCCCCCCTTCTCCATGGTCGACATGAGTAAAACATTTAAACGTGTTAACCCTCGCAAGGTTGCTGGCCTAGCCGCATCCTCAGAGCATGCGCACACCAGCTGGCTGGTGTGTTTACGGACATATTCAATCGCTCCCTATCCCAGTCTGCTGTCCCCTCATGCTTCAAGATGGCCACCATTGTTCCTGTACCCAAGAAGGCAAAGATAACTGAACTTAATTACTAACTCCCCGTATCACTCACTTCTGTAATCATGAAGTGCTTTGAGAGATTAGTCAAGGATTATATCACCTCCACCTTACCAGCCACCCTAGACCCACTTCAGTTTGCATACCGCCCCAACAGGTCCACAGATGATGCAATCGCCATCACACTGCACACTGCCCTATCCTATCTGGACAAGAGGCATACCTATGTAAGAATGCTGTTCATTGACTACAGCTCAGCATTCAACACCATAGCACCCTCCAAGCTCGTCATCAAGCTGGAGGCCCTGGGTCTCAACCCCGCCCTGTGCAAATGGGTCTTGGACTTTCTGACAGGCCGCCCCCAGGTGGTGAAGGTAGGAAACAACATCTCCACTTCGCTCACTCTTAACACTGGGGCCCCACAAGGGTGCATGCTCAACCCCCTCCTGTACTCCCTCTGCGTACACATCACGGACAAACTGAAATGGTCCACCCACACAGACAGTGTGGTGAAGAAGGCGCAACAGCGCCTCTTCAACCTCAGGAGGCTGAAGAAATTTGGCTTGTCACCCAAAATCCTGACAAACTTTTACAGATGTACAATCGAGAGCATTCTGTCGGGCTGTATCACAGCCTGGTACGGCAACTGCACCGCTCTCAACCGCAAGGCTCTTCAGAGGGTGGTGAGGTCTGCACAACGCATCACCGGGGGCAAACTACCTGCCCTCCATGACACCTATAGCACCTGATGTCACAGGAAGGCCAAAAAGATCATCAAGGAAAACAACCACCCGAACCACTGCCTGTTCACACCACTACCATCCAGAAGGCGAGGTCAGTACAGGTGCATCAAAGCTGGGACCGAGAGACTGAAAAACAGCTTCTATCTCAAGGCCATCAGACTGCTAAACAGCAATCACTAACTCAGAGAGGCTGTTGCCTACATGGAGACCCAATCACTGGGCACTTTAATAAATTGATCACTAGTCACTTTAAACAATGGCACTTTAAATAACGCCACTTTAATAATGTTTACATTTCTTACATTACTCATATCATATGTATATACTGTATTTTATACCATCTATTGCACCTTGCTTATGCCGGTCGGCCATCGCTCATCCATATATTTATATGTACATATTCTCATTCACCCCTTTAGATTTGTGTGTATTAGGTAGTTGTTGGGAAATTGTTACTTGTTAGATATTCGTGCACTGTCGGAACTAGAAGCACAAGCATTTCACTACACTGGCATTAACATCTGCTAACCATGTGTATGTGACCAATAACATTTGATTTGATTACAACCACCTATACCAGATAGTGTCTTCATTGAATCACAGATATGAAATAAACCCAACACTTCTTTCCTTGCCCCATTTCTCGTCCATTCCAATATATTTACCACAAACACTTTGTGACTTGAGTTTCCAAATAGTAATTGAACCCAGGTTATAGATTTGATGTAACCACTAAAGCTGAAAGCATTAACCCTCTGAGCTAAAACCAAGGCATTGGCACTGGGTCTAACAGTTTTCTTCGGGTATCTGGCAAGTTGATCTCAATACCGCAGTGAACAGAACTGTTTTTAAGTTACCTCTACAACATGTAACAACTAGTAACAATGAAAGTGGTTTGATGCAAATACAGTAAGTGCTTGCCTCAACCAAATCAATATCTGATATGCCCTCATGGACTCTGGGATGCAGCAGGATAGCCGTTGGCTCTGTCTTCGGGATGCATCACCTGAAGAAGATTTACAGCATGAGGGGGAGCAGTAGTTGTCCCACCAATTCAGTGCCCTTTGAGAAGTGTAACTTGGCCAAAAATAACTTTTGAAGAGCACGTGTTCAATTATATAAAAAACATGTGTCCCATCTCAAGAGGTTAAATAAAACAAGTAATATAGTAAGAGGATATTAAGTGCCAAATAAACTAACAGGGTTGAAGATTTAATCTTAAATCAGCCATAAATCCCCTTGTGACGGGGAATGAAAGATTGATGTGTTCAGGGGAGTGGCAAGCTTCACGATTTGGTTTTATGTTAAAACATGTCTATCAATGGGTAACAGGGTTGATGTGTTACGCTCAACCCGCTCAGTGTAGAACCAGCTCACCTGCTTTCACACTATGATTTGACTAAAAGCTGTTCAATGTTTCTTTAAAAAATAAATAATAATAATTCAGTTCATGTAACAGGGTTGACCTTAAAATGAGGGACAGATGTAAATAAATCACTCATCACATGAAATAAATAATCATCTTTAGAAATTACTTCATCAAAGCAAGAAGAACTAGGGCTTTACAATGATGGTGATGTAACGGCGTTCGTCGGAAGATGGAGTGGACCAAAGCGCAGCGTGGTAAGTGTTCATGATTTTTATTAACTATGAAACACACGAACAAAAGAAACAAAACGAAAAGCCAAACAGTTCCGTCAGGTACACTATACAAAACAGAAATTAACTACCCACAAACACAGGTGGGAAAAAGGCTGCCTAAGTATGATTCCCAATCAGAGACAACGATAGACAGCTGCCTCTGATTGGAAACCATACTCGGCCAAAACAAAGAAATAGAATGCATAGAATGCCCACCCCACACCCTGACCTAACCAAACAGAGAACAAACACGGCTCTCTAAGGTCAGGGCGTGACAGTACCCCCTCCCCCCCAAAGGTGCGGACTCCCGGCCGCAAACCTGAACCTATAGGGGAGGGTCCGGGTGGGCATCTAATCTTGGTGGCGGCTCCGGTTCAGGGTGTAGCCCCCGCTCCGCCAGCTGATCCCTCTGCTTTTGTATCACCGGACCGTGGATCGTCATCGGAGGAACCGGACCGTGGATCATCGCCGGAGGCTCTGAACTGGGAACCCCCGCTGGAAACTCCTGACTGCAGACCGCCGCTGGAGACTCCGGACTGCAGACCGCCGCTGGAGTCTCCGGACTGCAGACCGCCGCTGGAGTCTCCGGACTGCAGACCGCCGCTGGAGACTCCGGACTGCAGACCGCCGCTGGAGACTCCGGACTGCAGACCGTCGCTGGAGGCTCCGGACCGGGGACCGTCGCTGGAGGCTCCATACCGGGGACCGTCGCTGCAGGCTCCGTGCCATGGATCGTCGCTGCAGGCTCCGCGCCATGGATTATCACTGGAGGCTTCGTGCCATGGATAATCACTGGAGCCTCCGGGCCATGGATTATCACTGGAGGCTTCGTGCCATGGATCATCACTACAGGCTCCGGGCCATGGATCATCACTGGAGGCTTCGTGCCATGGATCATCACTGGAGGCTTCGGACCATGAATCATCACTGGAGGCTTCTTACGTGGAGCCAGAACAGGTCTCACCAGACTGGGGAGACGCACTGGAGGTCTGGAGCGTAGGGCTGGCACAACTCGCCCTGGCTGGATGCCCATTTTAGCTCGGTGAGTGTGGAGAGCTGGCACGGGACACACTGGGCTATGAAGGCGCACTGAAGGCATAGTGCATAGAGCCAGCACAGAACACACTGGACCGTGGAGGCGCACCGGAGGTCTAGAGAACAGTGCTGGCGCAACTCGTCCTGGCTGGATCCCCCCCGTAGCCCAGCAAGTGCGGGGAGCTGGAACAGGCCGCACTGGGTTGTGCTGGCGAACTGGGGATACCGTGCACCGGAGACCAGGAACGCTGAGCCGGCACAATCCTTCCTGGCTGAATGCCCACTCTAGCACGGCAACTGCGGGGAGCTTTCACAGAGCGTACCGGGCTGTGGCTGCGCACTAGAGACACCGTGCGCTTCACCGCATAACACGGTGCCTGACCAGTCATACTCTCCCCACGGTAAGCACGAGGAGTTGGCTCAGGTCTCCACACTGACTCTGCCAATCTTCCCGTGTGCCCCGGGTGGCTGCCTCTCGGGCTTCCGTCATTGCCGTGACTCCCGGTATCGTCGTTGTTCCTCTCTCGCTGCTTCCACCTGTTCCCATGGGAGGCGATCCCATCCGGCCTGGATCTCCTCCCACGTCCAGGATCCCTTTCCGTCCAGTATGTCCTCCCATGTCCACCTCTCCTGCCCACGCTGCTTGGTCCGTTTTTGGTGGGTAGTTCTGTAATGGCGTTTGTCAGAAGATGAAGGAGTGGACCAAAGCACAGCGTGGTACGCGTTCATGATTTTCATTAACTATGAAACACACGAACAAAAGATACAAAACGAAAAGCCGATAGACAGCTACCTCTGATTGGAAACCATACTCGGCCAAAACAAAGAAATAGAATGCATAGAATGCCCACCCCACACCCTGACCTAACCAAATAGAGAAAAACACGGCTCTCTAAGGTCAGGCCGTGACAGGTGAAAACTTGGATAAAGTCACAGAGGGTGCATGGAGGGACATGCTTCTCTCCATGTGATCTATGTTAAAGGGCACTTAATTTAATATAACAGGCTTTTTTAAATTCAATATTGGTGCACAACATCTACTTAAAATATCAAGGAATGCAAAATGCACTCTTTTTGTGGAAATACCGAGTAACTCTACAAGTCTCTGGGGAGGCATTGTGTTAGGCAAGCCAGGTCTTATTTCTGGCAGGAGAAAGGGAAACATATGCCCGGTTTGGCACCCTCCTCTTTGGACTAATCCTTCATGCCTGAGGCCATGTTGCTCAGGCAGAAATGGATGGTACTTACTGGAACATACCCCATTCTTGCAGAATAGGGGACAATCATTACCACTAAGCTGTTTCATTTCCTTAGACTTCCTATTTTCTAAAGTGAACATCGGATTTCAATTCCCAGGAGAACATGTACACAAAATCAGCACCTTGTAACCTTGTAAAGATACATAGTATTACTTCAAGGTCTAGGGTTGACAGTAAAATGCTGCAGTCTTGATAACAATGTGATGGAATTCTATGTAATACAAGAAGTGTTAACATGTGCAAACACAACATGAATCTAGTAATTCTTTGGTGTAACATGTGTCATCAAACCCCTTGATGGAAACAGTTTCATTTTATTTCTGCTCATGACTGAATTTGTAGCACGGAGAGCCTCGGGCCACTCCTTTTATAAATAGCGATATATCATTTAGGCTGAGATTCACTCTCCTAGAATGCTTTTCAACGCACGTTCAAAGAAGTTAAAAGTTTACAACCAGAAAATGTACATTTTGATCCGCCTCATAAAAAGTAGACGAAGGGACAAATGTAATTTGAATTTAATTTACGTTTAATGAAGGACCTTTAAAAGCTGCCCCGTCGTTAGTATTAAAAACAACTTCATTTTATATTTTAAGTAACCGATGTTAAATTAATTGTTTGGTGCTATAACTTTTATGACTGAAACTATTTGACATGGTGGTTAAAGGTCCAATACAGCCGTTTTTATCTCAAAATCAAATCATTTGTTGGTAACAGTTAAGTACCTTAATGTGACTGTTTTCAATTAAAATTCTCCCCTCAAAACAAAAATAGCTTCTTAGCAGAGGGCAATTTTTCAAGCATGAATTTTGCTAGGACTCTGGGAGGGGTTTGAGTGCAGAGGAGAAAACGGAAAATGAGCTGTTATTGGAAGAGAGGTTTGGAACTCTTTCTTATTGGTCTATTAACTAATTTACTGCATGGTGATGTCACCATGGAAGGCCAAAACTTCATCCCACCAAAATAGGATGAACTTTCAGCCATTTTTTTCAAACAGCTCTTAAACTGAAAGGGCATTATCATAATTTTCACAAGTTCACAGTATTATTCCAACCTCATATTGTGTAAATATATATAAAACACAAGGAAATCATGGTTTTGACTACAGTGGGCCTTTAACCTCTTAAACGTATTGACAAAATGTAGATTTTCACCCAAAGGTAACTGCTATTCATGTGTAATTACATGATTCTGACATGCAAAAACGTGATATATTTGGAAAGAAGACATCTAGGAGATTGTGAGGAAATGATCAGAAGATATATAGGAGTTGCATAGTTCCGAATACGCAAGATCAAGCACACACAAAATAACAGTTATTTGTAAAAAAAATAAAAAAAATAAACATTTAAGTAATCTTTCATTGACTGGTGAATTATTGATGACTAGAGCTGGAAACACATCAGATGGCTTCCACAACATGTGAACAATATCATAAAAAGACTGGGATTGATAAACCTAACAACTAGAAATTGGCAGATGTTTTAGTTAGTGGTGTCAGGTGTGGTCACGGGACGTTTCCAAGCGTCTGAGCCAGGTAGCAATAGTTAGCATTACACATAAAAGGTACTAGGCCTTGCTTTAACTGAAGTTCATTGTTAAACTTGTTACAGACGAGGGGGTGCAGTATTTTCTCTTCATTTAGAGACTGAAAATATAATTGTACATACAATACAGTGCCTTCAGAAAATATTCACGCCCCTTTTCCATATTTTGTTGTGTTACAGCCTGAATTTAAAATGGATTAAATGTAGATTTTTTTGGTCACTGGCTAACCCCATAATGTCAAAGTGGAATTATGATTTTAGAAATTATAAAAAATGAAAAGCTGAAATGTCTAGAGTCAATAAGTATTCAACCCCTTTGTTATGGCAAGCCTAAATAGGTTCAGGAGTACAAATGTGCTTAACAAGTCACATAATAAGTTGCATGGACTCTGTGTGCAATAATAGTGTTTAACGTAAAACATTTTACGACTACCTCATCTCTGTAACCCACACAGATAGTTATCTGTAAGGTCCCTCAGTCGAGCAGTGAATTTCAAACACAGATTCAACCACAAAGACCAGGGATGTTTTCCAATGCCTCACAAAGAAGGGCACCTATTGGTATATTGGTAAAAAATGAAAAAAGCAGATATTGAATATCATTTTGAGCATAGTGAAGTTATTAATTACACTTTGGATGGTTTATCAATACACCCAGTCACTACAAAGATTCCTAACTCAGTTGTCGGAGAGGAAGGAAACCGCTCAGGGATTTCACCATGAAGCCAATACCACTGTCCATATTTTCAAGTATAGTGGTGGCTGCATCATGTTATGGGTAAAAAAATAAACAGAATGGAGCTAAGCAACAGCAAAATCCTAGAGGAAAACCTGGTTTAGTCTGCTTTCCACCAGACTGGGAGATGAATTCACCTTTCAGCAGGACAATAACATAAAAGACAAACCTACAATGACTTACAGTAGCAAATGCATACATTTCATACATTATCTTTTTTTCCATACTGGTCCCCCATGGGAATCAAACCCACAACCCTGGCGTTGCAAACACCATGCTCTACCAACTGAGCCACACGGGATCTGTTGCTTATCAAGAAGACAGTGAATGTTCCTGGGTGGCCAAGTTATAGTTTTGACTTACATTTACTTGAAAACCTATGGCAACACCTTAAAATGGTTGTCTAGTAATGATCATCAAATTTTATTTTATTTGTCACATACACATACTTAGCAGATGTTATTGCGGGTGTAGCGAAATTCAAGCTCTGTCAAATAACAAATTTGACAGAGCTTGAATAATTTTTAAGAATAATGGGCAAATGTTGCACAATCCAGGTATGGAAATCTCTTAGAGACTTTCCCAGAAAGACTCACAGCTGTAATCGCTGCCAAAAGTATTGACTCAGGGGTGTGATTATTTATGTAAATTAGATATTTCTGTATTTCATTTTCAGTAAATTTGCTAAAATGTCTAAAAATGTTTTCACTTTGTCAGTATTTGTTACTGTGTGTAGATGGGTGAGAAAAAACATTTAACCCATTTTGAATTCAGGCTGTAACACAACAAAATGTGGAATAAGTCAAGGGGTATGAACACTTTCTGAAGGCACTACATGACCAAAAGTATGTCGACACCTGCTCGTCAAACATCTCATTCTAAAACCATGGGCATTAATATGGCGTTGGTCTCCCCTTTGCTGCTATAACAGCCTCCACTCTTCTGGGAAGGCTTTCCACTAGATGTCGGAACATTCCTGTAGAGACTTACTTCCATTCAGCCACGAGAGAATTAGTGAGGTTGGGCACTGATGTTGGGCAATTAGGCCTGTCTTGCCGTCAGCGTTCCAATTCATCCTAAGGGTGTTTGACGGGGTTGAGGTCAGGGCACTGTGCAGGCCAGTCGAGTTCGTCCACACCGATCTCGACAAACCATTTCTATATGAACTTCGTCTTGTGCACGGGGGCATTGTCATGCTGAAACAGGAAAGGGCCTTCTCCAAACTGTTGCCACAAAGTTGGAAACACAGAATCGTCTAGAATGACATTGTATGCTGTAGCGTTTAGATTTTCCTTCACTGAAAAACAGTCCCAGACCATTATTCCTCCTCCACCAAACTTTACAGTTGGCACTATGCATTGGGGCATGTAGCGTACTCCTGGCATCCGCCAAACCCAGATTAGTCCATCAGACTGCCAGATGGTGAACGTGATTCATCACACCAGAGAACGCATTTCCACTGCTCTGGAGTCCAATGGCGGCAAGCTTTATACCACTCCAGACGACGTTTGGCATTTCACATGGTGATCTTAGGCTTGTGTGTGGTTGCTCGGCCATGGAAACCCATTTCATGAAGCTCCTGACGAACAGTTGTTATGCTGACATTGCTTCTAGTGGCAGTTTGGAACTTGGTAGTGAGTGTTGCAACCGAGGACAGACAATTTTTTGGTGCTTCAGCACTCGGCAGTCCCATTCTGTGAGCTTGTGTGGCCTACCACTTCGCGGCTGAGCCGTTGTTTCTCCTACATGTTTCCATTTCACAAAAACAGCACTTACAGTTGTCCGGGGCAGCTCTACCAGGGCAGAAATTAGACGAACTGACTTGTTGGAATGGTGGCATTCTATGACGGTGCCATATTGAAAGTCACTGAGCTCTTTAGTAAGGCCATTCTACTGCCAATGTTTGTTTATGGAGATTGCATGGCTGTGTGGTTTATGATCTTATAAACCTGTCAGCAACAGGTGTGGCTGTAATAGCAGAATCCACTGATATCAAGGGGTGTCCACATACTTTTGTATATATAGTGTAAATGCCATGCTTTCGGAAAGTATTCAGACCCCTTAACTTTTTCCACATTTTGTTACATTGCAGCCTTAATCTAAAATTGATTCAATAGTTTTTTCACCTCATCAATCTACACATAATACCCCATAATGACAAATCAAAAGCAGGTTTTAAGACAAATTTGGCAGCGATTACACTATGAGTCTTCTTGGGTATGACGCTAAATGCCTGGCACACCTAAATTTGGGGAGTTTCTCCCATTTTTCTCTGCAGATCTTCTCAAGCTCTGTCAGGTTGGGTGGGGAGCATTGCTGCACAGCTATTTTCAGGTCTCTCAAGAGATGTTTGATCGGATTCAAGTCTGGGCTCTGGCTGGGCCACTCAAGGACATTCAGAGACGAAGCCACTCATGCGTTGTCTTGGCTGTGTGCTTAGGGTCATTGTCCTGTTGGAAGGTGGACCTTCGCCGCAAGTCTGAGGTCCTGAGCACTGTTGAGCAAATTTTCATCAAGGATCTCTCTGTACTTTACTCTGTTTATCTTAGCCTCGATCCTGGCTAGTCTCCCAGTCCCTGCTGCTGAAAAACATCCTCACAACATGATGCTGTCACCACCATGCTTCACCGTAGGGATGGTTCCAGGTTTCCTCCATACGGGACAGTTGGCATTCAGGCCAAAGAGTTCAATCTTAGTTTCATCAGACCAGAGAATCTTGTTTCTCATAGTCTGAGAGTCTTTAGGTGCCTTTTGGCAAACTCCAAGCGCGCTCACATGTGCCTTTTACTGAGGAGTGGCTTCCGTCTGGCCTAATTGGTGGAGTGCTGCTGAGATTTTTGTCCTTCTGGAAGGTTCTCCCATCTCCACAGACAGACTCTAGAGCTCTGTCAGAGTGGCCATCTGGTTCTTGGTCACCTCGCTGACCAAGGCCCTTCTCCCCCGATTGCTCAGTTTGGCCGGGCGGCCAGCTCTAGGAAGAGTCTTGGTGGTTCCAATCTTCTTCCATTTAAGAATTATGGAGGCCATTGTTCTTGTGGACCTTCAATACTGCAGAAATGTGTTGGTACCCTTCCCCAGATTTGTGCCTTTACATAATCCTGTCTTGGAGCACTACGGATAATCCCTTCAACCTCATGGCTTGGTTTTTGCTCTGACATCCACTGTCAACTGTGGGACCTTATATAGACAAGTGTGTGCCTTTCCAAGTCATGTCCAATCAATATATTTTTAACACAGGTGGACTCCAATCAAGTTGTAGAAACAGCAAGGATGATCAATGGAAACAGGATGCACCTGAGCTCAATTTCGAGTCTCGTAGCAAAGGTTCTGACTACTTATGTAAATAAGGTATTTCTGTTTTTTATTTTTAATACATTTGCAAACATTTCTAAAAACCTGTTTTTGCTTTGTTATTGTGGGGTATTGTGCGTAGCGTAGATTGCTGAGGATTTGTATTTATTTAATCCATTTTAGAATAAGTCTATAATTTAACAAAATCTGGAGAAAGTCAAGGGGTCTGAATACTCTCTGAAGGCACATTACATAGATTATTTCCGGTATTGAGTCTAAAGCTGAGCTAGCAATACTACATCAGTTTCTACTCTGCAGATACAGGGAGACTGTCATTTTCTTTGTTTTTACTAATTGATAAATGTGATGAAAAGGTCACCATCTCCTTATGTTTTCTTATGGAATATTTATGTGAATTATTTATGTTAATTACCAACAGGCCCATCTTCAATTAGTTCTGTGGTTGACAGTATGTTGTGTCTGGAGAGGAAGAGGGTATATGTGAAGACAGATCTGCTAACCCTGTAGTTGGAACTGTTGGAGGCAGAGTTTTCACTCATAGATGCAGTTTTGTAATGGAACAGGTGGGCAACAATACCAAGTTTGTGGAAGATACTGAAGATGTAGCCTCTAGGTGTGTGTATGTGTGGTGTGTGTATGTGCATGTGTGCTCTGGAGAATGCATGTGTGCTGTGTTATCGCCCACAGTTACTGAACACCTTCCCAGCACTGTGCCAATCCTGTGTATCCAGTGAGGCAGCAGACTGCATTAGGCATGGGTCAGTGTGCCTGAGGCCTTCAATGTATCATCAAAACCCTGTGGGGAAAGTGAGTGATCAGAACAGGGGAACCTAACCACCATCCGGCAAGGTGGAAGTGTCTTAAAGCACGATTGTGGCTGTCCAGGTCCGTTATCACAGCAGGAGATCAGGACCTCCTATAGCAGGTGTGACCCACCCCTTACTGAGGATCAAACACTCTGGCCGGAAGAACACAGGGCTTTGGTGAAAACACTATGGCTGGAATAAAACACACTGATTACAGAGTTTGCACTGTCAACCAGTACTTTTGCCAGGTTGGACTGGAGATGTGTTTTTAAGGATTTCAGGAACCTCTAATATATCAAAGGTTTGGATACCAATGGTGTATCTATACCAATGACACTGGCAATCATGATATATTTATGCCTGTCAAAACATAGGCCACATCCACTTTAAACAAACTACAACTTATAACTAACTGATTTATATAGCATAGATGAAGTCTTCATAAGCACAACATACACTGAGTGTACAAAACATTTCCATGACATAGACTGACCAGGTGAATCCAGGTGAAACCCATGATGCCACCTTATTAATGCCACCTGTTAAATCCACTTCAATCAGTGTAGATGAAGGGGAGGAGACAGGTTAAAGAAGATTTTTTTAAGCCTTGAGACAATCGAGACATGGATAGTGTATGTGTGCCATTCAGAGAGTGAATGGGCAAGACAAAATATTTAAGCGCCTTTGAATGGGATATGGTAGTAGGTGCCGGGCGCATTGGTTTGATTGTGCCGTGAACTGCAATATAGCTGAGATTTTCACTCTCAACAGTTTCCCGTTTGTATCAAGAATGGTCCACCACCCAAAGGACATCCAGCCAACTTAACACAACTGTGGGAAGCATTGGAACCAACATGGGCCAGCATCCCTGTGGAAGGCGTTTGACAACTTGTAGAGTCCATGCCCGAACAAATTGAGGCTGTTCTGTGGGCAAAAGGGTGTGCAACTCAATATTAGGAAGGTGTTCCTAATGTTTTGTACACTCAGTGTATATGCGTCACTAATTATCTATAAACCTGTGTCATACTACTTAAAAGCGTACACCATGGTCTTCAACCTGTTCTTGCCCAGGCACCCCCTCCCAGGTAAACCTATCATATTATAGCAAAAAAACATAAAAATCACGCCTTGTCTTATCAAAAGATGAATCATAATGGCAAGGAGAATTAATCAACATTTAAAATGAATTGATTTGGTAGATAGTTTTTCATTATTTTGAACTCACCACATTATAATTGGAAGAGGAAGTGTAACTCTAACATAGCCTATTAGCTAGACTGTTAACCCCAAACACATTTTCACTTAGAGCAGCTGTTTAGCTGGTTAAACTAAGGTTAGCCATGTGTTAGCAAAAATGTATGTCCTAGTCAAGAAAGCTTACCAGCAGCCAACGGCACTTTCCACACTGGTAGACTATTCGCGAGTGCTTTTTCAAAGCCTATGTTAGATACTCCAGTTAGTGTAATTAGCTCCAATGAGTGTAATTTGCTGTTAGAAGTTGGGAAATAAAGTTGACATCATTAGAAAGAAGATTTTCATCTTCATTCATATTATTCAAGCACTCGAGAAAAACTGTAATTGCCTGCTGATGGGCCATCAATGGTGGATAGGCTTTCCATTGATGTCAGATTGGTTGGGTAGGTTTATGCTAGGGATGGGCAACTCCAGTCCTCGGGGGCTGGAGTGGTGTCATCCCTGGCAAACACAGCTGATTAAAGTAATTGCATTCTAAACCCAGGTTTTTGTGTCAGGGGGTTGGGTACTCTGACAGTGTAAAAACAAATGTCTGTCGTACTGATAAATAAAGAGCTTTTTGAGAGGGCTTTCATTTAAAAAAATCCAATGACGCTGAATAAATGTGTTATGCCGGTTGTTATGAATGACACTGCAACACTCATAATGGTGTTATAACTGGTTTCATAGAGGTGTTATGTATACCCCCTTCATTTAAAGTGCTAGAGATAAGGTTATGCCACCCATTATAAAGCACAGCGTTTTGGGGAGTAATGTCACACTTTTAACACCAGTATGACATTAGCTTATAGATGATTAGTGAAGCATCTCTGTCTTGCTTATGAAAACTTTATGTATGCTTTATTAAGCCCTTTATAAATTGTAGTTTGTTTAGAGTGGGACTGATCCATGTTCGCTGTGTTATTGGCTTAATATATCTTAGCAGAGCTTAGAGCAGAGTGTATCAACTGAAGCTAAGGCTTTAAGGCTTTGTGAGGTTGTCTCTAGGTGAAAGCAGATATCTTATTTCTCCCTTATGTTCCAAGTGATGACAGACCAGTATTGATGCATGGGTACGCTGTGTTATCTTCTGTCACATGAAACTGCAGATGGTTGAACTCCAATATGCCAGCTCAAACATGATTTATTTCCTTATTCACTGACATTGAAAAGTACAGCCAGAACTGTATATCTGATTAGATACTCCTGGCTATACAGGAGTATTGATGTGAGTGTCTAGGGCTCTATTTAGCAAAATCAGTACATTTATAATCTTGCTCTTAGTGTACCACAGTGGACCATGTTGTATCAAACAGATCACTCAAAGCCTTCCCACAATGTTATACCAGTCCCGGTTGGTTCCATTTTGTTTCATGCAGAGATAGCAAGGACAGTTCAGTTGCTATAGCTACATACAGTGAGTTCTCCTTGTTATCTGTAGTCTTTATTCTTAAACAATATCTCCCCTCTTCTCCTTCAGGGCCAATAGGTCTCTTGTTATGCTTTCTCACTCACAAAAGCTGGTGTCCCGACCCTGTTGAAATGTGAACGCGCGACCCAGGGAGGTTGGTAAACTCTACAGGGGACAGGAGGCTGTTTCTCTCCCCCTCCAGTGCCTGCTGCTTTGACCCCACTATCGTTCTGCACTGTTGCTTTATTGATTTCAAAACCCCCCTCTCATGTTTATTTTAAGACACTGCGATGCGAACACACATTCTAGCATAACTGCATGAAATGTGGCTGCTCATTAGGACATGTAGCGTATGTGTCTGTGTCAGTCAGTCAGTAGCTGTATTATGATGGGGCATTAATCAAATGAGTTGTGTTTTGTGGTGTCTCTCTGTGTGCATCATAGTGGTACAGTTGAACGTAAATACAATTACTGAAAATAATGAAGCAATGAAATGTGCAGCTGTCATATGCTCCCAAAAGTTATTTGTTTGTAAAACACCCACATGTACTATTTACAATTTAGCAATGTGTTAATTTAGCAATGTGTTGCTTTTATTCACACACGTAATAATTATTCTGTCGAGCAGAAGGTGAATCAGTGGGACATAGCTATGGTTTCTTTAATTACTGACACAACATAGTTGGTTGGTATTCATTCAACCCCAATCTGTAAAGTATGGGAGATATGTAGAAAGAAAACAGTGCTAACCGTATGACCAAGCCTCCGTCTCACCACCCCTTTATACAATTCAGCAACAGAAGTCAGTCAGAAGTCAGTGTGCAGTGCCAAGATCCCCTCCCAAAAAGATCCAATACTCAAAGACATTTAACGGTGCACCACATTGACATGAAACATGTTGAGGACAGTTTGTCCCATTACAGTCAATAGCGATTTCAGGAGACAGCAACAACCTGGTTATTTAAGATCTTCTGGCTCACTTCAGATGAAAAGGTTAATTACACAAGATATTGTATTCCAGAAAATAATAATTCAACGTGGTTGTGAGCAGTGAAGGGTTGCTGGACAGGGAACAATTACCAGTGCTCATCTGACCCAAAGGGCATAAAGTCGTATTTCAAAAAGAAAATCCACTAAACATGCACAGGGACGTGAAAATGGCATGCCTGGAGACTTAGAAAGTCAATACCTGTCTTATTATTGGAGGGAAGGAGCAGTGGAATTTGTACATATTCTTCAATCCGTCCTGTCATCTGGCAGTGACAAGACCTGTATTTATCTGTATTGGCTGTTACTTCTATGCTTCTGCTGCCAAATCTGTTACTGTCAAACACCTTGAGCAGTGCAGTTGGATACTAATGAGGTACTGTAGTTCCTATGTACGATGTTGTTTCATTCACATAGTCTTTCTAATTAGCGATATACAAAGCAATTATAATGACATTTTCCACAGTTGTGTATTAAAAGTTAGATGTCTTCTGTGTATAACCTTTTCTTTAAATGTCTCTGTATTCATGAAATTTGCTTAATCAGACATTTTCCTGGCTCTGCCTGGCCTGTCCACATCTTGCTCTTTAAGCCTGAAACAGTAGTTCCAACCACTGGTTGCAACCACTCAATACTGTATTTCTTTAGATTTATGAATCAAGTAACATTGCATTTTGTCTTTAATGTATCTAAATAAATATTGACCATTAAACAACAAACTAGCTCATAAATGGTCATTGATAACAGGGGTTATGATGTAAAGATAAAATCCGTCACAGGCAACGTCGTGCCACGTCTTGGCATCCTGTCATTGTCTTTGGCTCATGTGATGGGAGAGCTTCGATTTATGTTGTGACGATAGGGCCATGATAGGGCAAACAATTGGATGGCCAACTCTGTGATGGATGTCTCCATGTTGAAGGTCTGAACACACTAAACGCAGCACTGCAGAGAGACTGAGAAAGAGGGGTAGAAGCCTACGGCTTGCTAAGAATCTACTGCACTGAGGCTCGCTGTCTAGCTAGAGGATATCAGACTAGATAATGACTTGCACACACACACATGCGCGCACACAAACACACATACAGAGGCCCAGTGTGACTGATCACCTCTTTTCCTCAGGCACACACCCTGGTCTAATGATGGGGTTGCTCATCTGACGGGGAGAGTTGAAGGAGGAGAGTAATCTCACACACTCTTCACCAACCACCTCCAATAGCAACAGATGTGGAGCTTCACAACTACACACAATAAAAACAGTTACCTCTGATCCACCCTTTATTATCCCCTCTGTGCCCCTGTTCAGTCATGAATGCTTAATAAGGTGAGCCATAATACTGACATGGTCCACACACATACTAGCAACACTACACAAGAAGTAAACACACTGGGCCAATGCAACTATTATTGGCCACTGTATTAACATTTAGTTACACATGTTTGAAATTTGTAACTAAATCAAGCCAATCATGAAATAATTTTTATCAAATGAAAAAAAGTCCAATAAAGCTCTTTTAAATGGCACAGATTATATTATTTCACCATTGAAGATGAAACTTTTCAATGAAATATAGGGCTTCTACTCCTTTATTCTTCTACTGTTAGATTAATCAGCCTTACGGTTTCTGATGCTCGTGATAGGTCGTTATTTCATTAGGAGCGGGAATAGAAAACCTAGATGAGGAAAGTTGCAGCTGTTTGGTATCAACGTGAGATCAGCTAAATCACTGGTTACTTGTGTGGGTTTTGCGTTGCAATCAAGCTTATTTTAGCACGCAGGTGCATGTAATCTCCCATTACATTACTATCATTTTAATAAAACCAGCGCTAACACAGTGCTAAGGTACGAAGTTAAGCGTCTTCGGTGCAGTTGGCCAACTGAGTCCATTTGGCAGATGATCATTCATTCCTTACACTCACTGTGGACCATTCAGAGAGAGACAAATGGACACAACCATGTCCAGGCCCTGATTTCAGGCTTCTGTAGCCATGGAAGAAAAACTGCTGCTGGGCAAACTCCCCACCACCTCTCTTTCCGGGGTTGAGAGGACACCCTTCTATGCTGCTTCCAATGTGTAAATGACTGTTATTGCAGCCCACAAACAAATCAAATAGCTCAATCCCTCTGAGTAGCGCCAGACACACAAACAGTATCTGAATCTGGAGTCTCTCCCAGCTTCATCTCTAACAGCCTAAGGGAGATGATTGCCTTCTTTTGAAGAGTACACTCATTTTTTTTTCTGTTTTGTTCCAGTGTAGTCTTGATTATTGGGCGGGAATAAGCATGCTAGTAGCTTGGTGGGGATCAATAATACCCATCATGGAGATTTACCAGCAGTCTTTCTGATACAGGGTCTGTGTTCTTTTCTGTGAAAACATAGACAACTATGATGATGTAGGAAGTTGTGAGCCATGCTTGAGGGTCAGGTAAGTCCATCACAGCAGAGATGTTGCGTGTGTTTGATGTTGGGAGCCTGTATAGATGTTATAGTTCCACTTTAAATGAACTATAACTTATAAATACTTTAGCATACATAACGTATTCATAAGCACAACATAGATGTTTCACAAATCATAATTAACTTATGTCATACTGTGCAACATCTTCAGCTGACCACCTTGAAGCGATTTTCTGCCTATATTTGCGATTTGGGACCAGGCTAATAGTGGGTTTGGCAATGGCAATATGGCAATGAACCCTACGTAGGGAGCTGTAATGTTATCCTTTATGCTACCTTTATAAATGTACCGACAATTTGTGAAGAATCTACGTTGTGGCTAAAGTGGGCCCGGTCAATCCTGGGATAAGGAGAAGTGAAACTCCTGTTAAATATTTTTGTGATTGTTAGAGTTTGGCCAATCACATGACTGCAAGGTTTGTCTTCAAATTGAGGAGTGTCTTTTTTTTCTTTACTTTGCAAAGCTCGAATTGGCATCCAACAGTAACAATATACACTAACTGTTTAAAGTACAAGATAAATGTATATATGATTTGTAAAGAATCTACACTACCGGTCAAAAGTTTTAGAAGACCTACTGTACTCATTCAAGGGTTTTTCTTTATTTTTACTATTTTCTACATTGTAGAATAATAGTGAAGACATCAAAACTATGAAATAACACACATGGAATCATGTAGTAACCAAAAAAATATGTTTTATATTTGAGATTCTTCAAATAGCCACCCTTTGCCTTGATGACAGTTTTGCACCCTCTTTGCATTCTCTCAACCAGCTTCATGAGCTAGTCACCTGGAATGCATTTCAATTAACAGGTAAGCCTTATTAAAAGTTAATTTGTGGAATTTGTTTCCTTCTTAATGCGTTTGAGCCAATCAGTTGTGTTGTGACAAGGTAGGGGTTGGGGGTGTTATACAGAAGATAGCCCTATTTGGTACTTGACCAAGTCCATATTATGGCAAGAACAGCTCAAATAATCAAAGAGAAATGATAGTCCATTGTTACTTTAAGACATGAAGGTCAGTCAATACTGAACATTTCAAGAACTTTGAAAGTTTCTTCAAGTGCAGTCGCAAAAACCATCAAGCGCTTTGATGAAATTGGCTCTCATGAGGACCACCACAGGAATGGAAAACCCAGAGTTACCTCTGCTGCAGAGGAGGAGTTCATTAGAGTTACCAGCCTCAGAAATTGCAGCCCAAATAAATGCTTCACAGAGTTCAAGTAACAGACACATCTCAACATCAATTGTTCAGAGGAGACTGTGTGAATCATGACTTTGTGGTTGAATTGCTGCAAAGATACCACTACTAAAGGCCACCAATAAGAAGAAGAGACTTGCTTGGGCCAAGAAACATGAGCAATGGACATTAGATCTGGAGTCCAAATGAGAGATTTTTGGTTCCGACCGCCATGTCTTTGTGAGACACAGTGTAGGTGAACGGATGATCTCCACGTATGTATTTCCCACCGTAAAGCATGGCGGAGGTGGTGTGATAGTGTGGGGGTTCTTTGCTGGTGACACTGTCTGTGACACTTAACCAGCATGGCTACCACAGCATTCTGTAGATATATGCCATCCCATCTGGTTTGGGCATATTGGGACTATCATTTGTTTTTCAACAGGACAATGACCCAACACACCTCCAGGCTGTGTAATGGCTATTTTACCATGAAGGAGAGTTGTGGAGTGCTGCATCAGATGACCTGGCCTCCACAATCCCCCGACCTCAACCAAATTGAGATGGTTTGGGATGAGTCCGACCGCAGAGGGAAGGAAAAGCAACTAACAAGTGCTCAGCATATGTGGGAACTCCTTCAAGACTTTTGGAAAAGCATTCCAGGTGAAGCTGGTTGAGAGAATGTCAAGAATGTGCAAAGCTGTCATCATGGCAAAGGGTGGCTATTTGAAGAATCTCAAATATAAAATATATTTTGATTTGTTTAACACTTTTCTGGTTACTACATGATTCCATATGTGTTATTTCATAGTTTTGATGTCTTCACTATTATTCTACAATGTAGAAAATAGTCAAAATAAAGAAAAACACTTAAATGAGTGTATTTTGAAAAACACTTAAAGCTATATTTTGATGGTAAAATGATTTTTGGGTAGCAATTCTGGGTAGCACCTGGTAATAAAGCATGTATAATAGATTAGTAAAACCCCTTTACAACTGGTTTGTAATTGCAATAATGAGTCATTTATATCTGGTCTATAAATATTTTATAAAGTATGAAAACACAATTATCAAACACCTTATATTGGAGCTTAATATCATTAATTCATCATTTATAACAGTGTTTATGAATTGATAAAATGCTGTTTATTAATAGCTTACTAAAAAAGTAGGAATAATTCAAATGATGAATAAACTATTTACTAATTCATTATAAATGCTTTATTACCATGTGTTATTATAGTGTTATTCCTCTTATGTTACAATTTTTTTTTTTATTATAATTTTTTAACTGCATTGTTGGGAAGGGCTTGTAAGCAAGCATTTCACTGTCAAGTCTACACCCATTTTATTCGGCGCATGTGACAAAGAAAATTTGATTTGAGGAATTAATGCAGTGGAACAGCAGGGCAGTGTGACCATACCTCAGCAGACAGCTGGTTAAAGATGCATTAACCCACCAGTGTACACACACAATCACAAACATTTCCCTGTCAGCTCCAGAGTGCATTGTGACTAATGTTCTTATTATCTCACAGGGGAAAGCCTCATCTGCGCCTGCAGGGAAGACAGAGGGAGAAATACATATTGTTATCTTTTTAAGAGCCGAAATCAGTCTGAAAGCAAATGGGAAAGCATGATCTAAAACTAAATCTGTTGCATCCTTATCTTACTGTATCTGCTTTATTATAGTCACACTGGATTGTAAATCACCAAGAGATGCATGCTGTCGTTTAAAGTGGGGTAAATATTATGCAGATGACTATGAAGTGGTGGAGATGTCACCATACCTTGTATTATCAACTTGCACAATTGGCAAAATGTGCCCTTGCCAAAGGAGTAGCATCTGATTTAGAGCTATATGGAGTCTAACAATGACCAGGTCACAGCTCCAACCCCCAATGTGCTTCACTGTAAAAAAAATAGTATATGGCTTGTATCATGCTAATTCAATTCCTCACAACTTCATAGTCAAATACATGAACAAGACATGAATAAGCCACATCTTGATATGATCTAGTGCCATGTTGTCATGGTAATATCATGTATGTTTGATATGATCTAGTGCCATGTTGTCATGGTAATATCATGTATGTTTGATATCATCTAGTGCCATGTTGTCATGGTAATATCATGTATGTTTGATATGATCTAGTGCCATGTTGTCATGGTAATATCATGTATGTTTGATATCATTTAGTGCCATGTTGTCATGGTAATATCATGTATGTTTGATATCATCTAGTGCCATGTTGTCATGGTAATATCATGTATGTTTGATATGATCTAGTGCCATGTTGTCATGGTAATATCATGTATGTTTGATATGATCTAGTGCCATGTTGTCATGGTAATATCATGTATGTTTGTGTCATTACCCTGATTGCACTATGCTTCTTCTTGTAATGGGCAGTGTTACAGGGAACTTAATAGGTCTGCGACAGTAGACCACATAATCATCCTATTAATTAATCCACTATAGCATGCGAGGCCTATTAAATCTCATTCTAATTCACCAGATGCGACGCAGATACTCAGTCATTTACCCCAAAATGTGAAGGGTAATTACCCAAATGGAGGGTGGTAATATATCTGCAGGGACTTTTATATGTGCTTTAAATAAGGAAGTGGCACATATTCCTCCATATTTTCAAGGATTATGACATATTTGTTGGCAGGTTATTATTCTTACTGTGATAGAAACAGATTGTGGGGGGACAGAGCAGCATGGCAGCTTCAGCGGGTGAGAACCGGTGTAGAGTTTACAAGAACGGTGGAATGCATTCTTTATTTCATTGTCCATAAAATTATATTTCGTTTTATTTCATCAGTGCTTTTTGTCATGCGTTTTGTCATTAGCCGCAGGCTTAAAACCCCTAAGACCAAACCTACAGCAAAGAAAGACGCCTTAACTAGAGGTGTCCCACGCATATAGATACAGTGGCGAGAGAGGGAGAGAAAGAATGCGTATGTGTATGGACGTGTTCCGTTTGTATTGGCTGAAGAACAGACAACAACAGGCTTGACACGCTCTACCAGGTGAACAAGCCCAGGTTGGTGTACAGTAACAGACCAGCTGGTGAGAGGCCGCTCTGGAAGGTAAGCAGTATTACAAACACATTACAAACCGCAAGCTTCTAAGTCATCATGGCATTACTTTCTCCTTCCCCCTGTTCTGCAGTACTCCACTGTGGACTTTATTATGCATGACACTGTGTACACACTGATTCTGTCAGTAGCATATCTGATGGCTCTCTGCTCCTAGCAATCTGCTCTCCACCGCACCAAGCTGATGGAATTATTGTGTCATAGATGGACTTTCAATAACATGTCACAGCCACCATATGTCAAATTATGGGAGGATGAATGTGTTCTCTGTCTTGGCCTTGTATTGAAGTGCATTGTGTGGGGGAGTGTGACTATGTGTTTGTGCTGCTTTCAGGACAGCACAGTGGTATCATTATGAAAATAATGGGTGTCTTCTTGCAGTGTACATGTCAGGCAGTCACAACATAGAAATGCGCATTGTGTTGTGCCCCAGTGTTCGTGTTATGTATTAAATAAGTACAGAGTGGAGATGATAAACATGAGTGTAACGTCAGTATGTTTCCTCAGGTGTATTCACTAGAAACCAAATGGAAGCAGAGAGAATGAAACGAGGAGGGATGTACATGAATTTGTTCAATAGAAACGCTTGGTTATGTTGCAAAAACTTTTTCCGTTGTGGAACGTTTTGCTACAGTGCAAAACAAATTTCAACGGTGTGCTACTAATAAATACACTCAGAAGTTTCAGGGTACATATTACAACCCTGTTAAATGTCCAAAGGCCATGGGTACTCCATTTCCAATCCTACGGACTCCCTATGCTGTAGATTTCTTTCTAAATATTACTTAAAAGAACTGAGACTTCTAAGGTTCAATGACATGGTGGAATTGTTAACACTTTACTTGAAAGGTGTTGACATCAGGAATTCACAACACCTCCGGAAGTCATTTATAACACCTTCATAAGCATTGCAGTGTCATTTATAATAACCTTCACAACAGATGTATTCAACATCATTAATAAGTTGTTTTCAAAATGAAAGTCCTGTCAAATAGATCTTTACACATCCATTCATCCAGGAAATTTCTATTTTTACAGCCACAGTACCCAAAGTGTTATCCAAAGAACACATATTTTTGGCTTATCTGGGCAGAGAACACGCTGTAGGCTTAACATGACATTTACGATTGGTGTCCAGGCCAGAACATTGTGTAATGCAGTTTTACTCTGTTTACATCAGATACGGATTTCCCGGATATTGTCAAAGAATGGTTTATTTGAATAAGATCTTCAGTGATTTCAACGCATTTCATGAATTGTTTATGGTACAGGGCTTTCCGTAGAGCTAGTATTACAATGCCAAGACAACTCGTTTATAGAGATAGTTCACCCAAATAGAAAAATAACATAATATTGGTTTCCTTACCCTGTAAGTAGTCTATGGACAAGGTGTGACCGCAATCCATGCTTTGGTTTAGTTTGCCTGGCACTGTTTTCAAATGTTGCTTTAAATGTTGTACACGGGGGTGGGAGGTAGCCTAGCACTTAGAAATGCGAGCCAGCAACCGGAGGGTACGAATCCTGGGTCCAATGGAAAGCATCTGGAGGTCTTTAGCTGTTGTACACACGAGATTGTGTCATTCCGAACTATATCCGCAACGTTATATTCGAATTCCGTGTGCTTGTGGGTGGCCTGCACGAAGAAGTATCCAATAAATTAGAATATAACGTTGCGGATAGATTTTTATGTGTACAACATCTAAAGACCTACATCACTATACTGAGAGCTTTGCTGTTTCTAAAATGATGTATTTGGGTATCTTTGGAGCCTTTGTTCATGTTTATCTGTGCCTCTGCAACTGCAGAACGAGCATGAGGAAGTCTATTGCTGATTGGCTAAGTTTCTCATGACCAAGTGAAATTGCAAAAAAAGTGCCTGGACACTTCTATAACATGGCATTTACAGAATACATCCTCCCAGAAAGATTTGTTTAAAAAAAAGTGAACTTGTGCTTTAAATTACAAAAACAATTAAACTTTGGTTAACATTCTGGGAAACTATCCCTTTAATTGCGAGTGTTCTGTATTGCTCTTTTACTGTAATTAAACATTTACAAGATACAAGATGATGTAGCCCATATTTGTAAAAGAACCCTCCACCAAGGTAAAGGTCTGTGTGTGTGTGTGTGTGTGTGTGTGTGTGTGTGTGTGTGTGTGTGTGTGTGTGTGTGTGTGTGTGTGTGTGTGTGTGTGTGTGTGTGTGTGTGTGTGTGTGTGTGTGTGTGTGTGTGTGTGTCCCGACCCCTCCTGTCTCAGTCTCCAGTATCTATGATGCAGTAGTCTAGGTTTCGGGGAGCTAGAGTCAGTCTGTCTTATCTGGTGTAATTCTCCTGTCCTATCTGGTGTAATTCTCCTGTCTTATCTGGTGTAATTCTCCTGTCTCATCTGGTGTAATTCTCCTGTCTTATCTGGTGTAATTCTCCTGTCTCACCTGGTGTAATTCTCCTGTCTCATCTGGTGTAATTCTCCTGTCTTATCTGGTGTAATTCTCCTGTCTCATCTGGTGTAATTCTCCTGTCTTATCTGGTGTAATTCTCCTGTCTCATCTGGTGTAATTCTCCTGTCTCATCTGGTGTAATTCTCCTGTCTTATCTGGTGTAATTCTCCTGTCTCATCTGGTGTAATTCTCCTGTCTTATCTGGTGTAATTCTCCTGTCTCATCTGGTGTAATTCTCCTGTCTTATCTGGTGTAATTCTCCTGTCTCATCTGGTGTAATTCTCCTGTTTCATCTGGTGTAATTCTCCTGTCTCATCTGGTGTAATTCTCCTGTCTTATCTGGTGTAATTCTCCTGTCTTATCTGGTGTAATTCTCCTGTCTTATCTGGTGTCCTATGTGAACTTAAGTATGCTACCTCTAATTCTCCCATCTCTGTCTCTCTCGCTTTCTCTCCCCTCCCAGAGGACCTGAGCCCTAGGACCATGCCTCAGGACTACCTGGCCTGACGACTCCTGGCTGTCCCCGTCCCCAGTCCACCTGGTCATGCTGCTGATCCAGTTTCTGCTGTTCTGCCTGCGGCTATGGAACCCTGACCTGTTCACCGGATGTGCTACCTTGTCATGTTGCCGCTCCAGTGGAACCCTGACCTGTTCACCGGACGTGCTACCTTATCCCGGACCTGCTGTTTCGACACTCGTTTTTTCTCTCCCTCTCGCACTCCCTCTCTCTCCCTCCCTTCCCCTCTACCGCACCTGTTGTCTCAATCTCTGAATGCTCGGCTATGAAAAGCCAACTGACATTTATTTCTGAGGTGCTGACCTGTTAGGCCCTCTATAACCACTGTGATTATTATTTGACCCAGCTGATCATCTAAGAACATTTGAACATCTTGAAGAACGATCTGGCCTTAATGGCCATGTAATCTTATAATCTCCACCGGGCACAGCCAGAAGAGGAATGGCCACCCCTCAGAGCCTGGTTCCTCTCTATGTTTCTCCTACGTTCCTGCATTTCTAGAGAGTTTTTCCTAACCACTGTGCTTCTACATCTGCATTGCCTTCTCTTTGGGGCTTTAGGCTGGGTTTCTGTATAAGCACTTTGTGACATCTGCCCATGTAAAAAGGACTTTATAAATAAGCGTGTGTGTGTGTGTGAGAGAGAGAGAGGGTTGTAGCAGTTACCTGCAGAGGGAGGATAAAACATGGTTGAAGACAGCAGAGAGAACTTGGTCAACGCCCTAAACATCCTAAAACCACAATCCAGACAGCCATCAACCAAAACTCCATTGTCCTCTAACTGTCAGGTGACAACATGTGGCAGGAGCATGACACTACAATCTGAACCTTCAGTGTTCCAGTTTTACCACGATGTGTTCTCTGTGCTGTAGTAAATGATGAGAACCCTGAGTGTGTTACTGCTATAAAGCCCTGCTGTGATGGGTCCTGTTAGCACTGGCTGCTTCACCGAGCACCTGGGAACTGCAGCAAGAGCGCATTGTTTACTGTAACAAATGTGAATGAATATTAATGTTAAATGGAGCTGCTTTGAAAGGCAATAGCTTACATCATTTTCAAAACAAACAGGACAAAAATCTGGCCTCAATTAACAATATACTCTCCTCCTCTTTTCCCCCTCTCTCTCCGCTATATGTACTAACCTGCATACTGAGGCAGGGAGGTATGTAATGACCCATGTCTGGCCAATTATTTCTGGCCTCTACACAGGTGACTACCTGCATATAGGACATGGATGGACACAATCACACATCCATGTCCCCTTGCTGTGTGTGTATGTGTGTGTGTGTGTGCGCGTGCATACATATATTTAGTTGTTTAAGCGTGTGTTTAGTATGGAAATGTATTCCTATAATCATAAGCTGTCTCAGGGGACTTCCACCTAAAGCAATGACCCATACCATTGACAGCAGTGACCAATGACATTGCTTGTTTGTCCTATTGTGTAAATTAGCCCCCATTGTGAAACTAGCAACTGTGAAAAAGGGGTAGTGCGAAGCCTTTAAAATTATTTAATTTTCTTCTTTATGAAGGGCTTGGACCAGATGGGCTCTTGTTACAAAATCAGGACTAACAAGTCCTCTCTATCATTAGAAATAATCATTTCACAATCAACATCACATAGGCAAAATGTATAGTTTACAACATATAAGCACCTTAAACTGAGAGTCAGCGATATGACGTTGCCACAAGCAGCACCACAGATGTTACAGATGAGCGCAATGCAAGATGACGCACTACGATGCACTCACAGAGTATCACATGTGCACGGGTGTGTTACAATAGCTACAACATGATAGCTGTGGGACTGGAAACAGCTGAGAAGTTTAGCCTTGCACATCAATGCTTTTATTTGTTGTGGAAATCGACCCGATATTGCTGTTTACTTCGTGCATCGCTGGCTCTACCTTTAAGGAGAGATTATTTTCAAACATCAATTTTCAATTAGTTCAATTTTAAACAAATCTGTATATATACAGTGGGGTCTGAAATTACCCACAAGACATGCTAACCTCTCACCCTTAGCAATAACAGGGATGTTTAATTAATATGTTTTGGGGGTATGATCTTTGACCCTCTATAACTTTCTCGATCATCATTATTCACGATTCATTCAGGATGATTAGTAATCATGGTAGCACAATACATTATTTACCATTAATTTATATTGAGCACCACATAATCTGAAGTACAACCAAAACAAACTGCAAATGTGTCCAACAAGTTTGTAGTCACAAGCTTGATGTAGTCATTGCGTGCTAGGAATATGGGACTAAATCCTTAACTTTTGACTACTTTAGTTATAAAGATCTTTAGAGGTGTCAATAATTTTGACCCCTACCATTTTGAGAAAAAAAGTATTACTTGTTAAACAAAATGTACTTCTCTGAGCAATTGGATTAAAATAAAATAATATAATATCCCTAATTTTAGGGGAATACAATATAGCTCTGTATTTGAAATGATTGATTTTATTATTATTGCTCATCTTTATCAAGGGTGTCAATCATTTCGGACAACACTGTATGTTACCTAGTTAAGGGACTATAATGCTGAACAATAAATGCAATGGATATATTTGATGAATAATTTGTATTTATTTGAGATGCAGTGGCAGTGGAGTTTGTGTTATTATTCCAAAACAACATCAAACTATAATGTTACCCCAGGCTCAGTCCTGGAAATGAAAAGCTTGCTCACCTTTACTACTGTAGGTGGGCTGTGATATTATGTACTGGGTATTCCTACCTGACCTGAAAACACTCAGACATGTCTGAGACAAACTCACTTAGCCTAATCAGTCAATGATCTGATTTAATTTTGCTGAGACATAATGTTCTAGCGAGAATATACAGGTTCAGAGACTCTTAACTCTGCTGTCCACTCTTGATAATACTGTGTTATCTAGCCGGGGCACAGTTCTCCGTGTGTATTCATCCTCATGATATCAGTAGACAAAAACATACAGGGCCTTCAGAAAGTGTTGATGCCACTTGACTTATTCCACATTTTGTTGTGTTACAGCCTGAATTCAAAATTGATTAAATCGATTTTTTTTTATCACCCATCTCCACACAGCACCCCGTAATAACCAAGTGAAAACATGTTTTTAGATAGTTTTGCACATTTATTTAAAATTAAATACATGTTGTCAATATATGTTAAAATTACCTTTGGCAGTGATTACAGCTGTGAATCTTTCTGGGTATGTCTGTAAGAGCTTTGCACACCTGGAGTGTACAATATTTGCGCATTATTCTTTTTAAAGTTCTTCAATCTCTGTTTACTCAAAACTGTAAATAGGCCACAAAAACATTCAATGTCATCTTGGTGAGCAACTCCAGTGTAGATTTGGCCTTGTGTTGTCGGTTATTGTCCTGCTGAAAGGTGAATTTGTATCCCAGTGTCTGTTGGAAAGCAGACTGAACCAGGTTTTCCTCTAGGATTTTACCTGTGCTTAGCTCTATTCCGTTTATTTTTATCGTAAAAAAACTCCCTAGTCCTTGCCGATGACAAGCATACCCATAACGTGATGCAGCCATCACCATGCTTGAAAACATGAAGGGTGGTACTCAGTGATGTGTTATGTTGGATTTGCCCATTCCTGACAAAGTTAATTTATTTGCCACATTTTCTGTACAGACTTCCTTCGTTTCCCTTTATCAATTAGGTTAGTATTGTGAAGTAACTACAATGTTGTTGATCCATCCTCAGTTTTCTCCATTCACAGCCATTAAACTCTGTAACTGTTTTAAAGTCACCATTGGCCTCATGATGAAATCCCTAAGGGGTTTCCTTCCTCTCTGGCAAACTGAGTTCGGAAGGACACCTGTATCTTTACAATGACTGGGTGTATTGATACACCATCCAAAGTGTAATTAATAACTTCACCATGCTCAAAAGGATATTCAGTGTCTGCTTTGTTTTATTTTACCCTTCTACCAATAGGTGCCCTTCTTTGTGAGGCATTGGAAAACATCCCTGGTCTTTGTGGTTGAATCTGTGTTTGAAATTCAATGCTTGACTGAGGGACCTTACATATAATTGTATGTGTTGGGTACAGAGATGAGGTAGTCATTCAAAAATTATGTTAAACACTATTATTGTACACAGAGTGAATCTATGCAACTTATTATGTGACTTGTTAAGAAAATGTTTACTTCTGAATTTATTTAGGCTTGCCATAACAAATGGGTTGAATACTTATCGACATATTCTGGAGACAAGTTTTATTTACCAAGTTAGCATTTTGTATTGTTATGTTTGACCTCAATAGACTTGACTTCTGAAAGAGTCAACTTGAAATAAATTGTTACTTTCTGAAGAAACTGTTTGTCAGAGATGTACACTCTTAGAAAAATGGGTTCCAAAAGGGTTCTTCGACTGTCTGCATAGAATAACTCTTTTTGGTTCCAGGTAGAACCCGTTTGGGTTCTATGTAGAACCCTTTCCACCTGGAACCAAAAGAGTTTTACCTGCAACCAAAAAGGGTTCTTTAAAGGGTTCTCCTATGGGGACATTAGATTACACTGTAAACAACATTCAATTCACAGCCAACCTTCTTCACTGCAGTACCCCAAGCTATGCGTAAATGACTGCGGATTGAACAGGGGTTTGAGAGTCATTACCTTTCTTCAAAGAAAATGATTCCTGTATGTTAAATGTTGATGTTATAAGTGTAATGAAGTGCTTATTTAAGCTTTCTGCGCCGACTTTGGGCACACAGTGTTTAAGCTCATTTAGAAATACAGTTGGATGATGGACAGTGGCTGTGAAAAATGGTACGTGGTAGCGGTCGTTGTTCACCATGCATGGCTAATTCATTTTAATGGCAGGTTTTATTTGCTCTAACTGCTGCGCTTCGGTGGACTAATGTGACAGCATCTCTTCATCTAAATCAACTTTTCGCACGCCTCCAAAAAACGTTTCCATCCTACTCCTCAGTTCATTGCTCGAACTGTTAACTTTAATGACTCCGGCTTGTGTGACAATGAAATGCCACTGTCATCACTCAAAGCCAGCGCTCGCCCTCATGGCAACGCTTCGGAAGCCTGTTCAGAGCACTTTTGATGTGTTAAATGTTGACAGCTTTGGAGGTGCACTTAATCAGTGGAAGTGAGTAGAATGCAACACTGTGGTTTTCAGGTGAGACGCTAGAACTTTGGAGATTTTGACAGTTTGGGACTATAAGATTTTATCTGCAAAAAGATGATTCTGAGAAAGCTGGCTTTAAAGTTCCAAACTCTCATTGGTTTAAATGGTGTAAGCTATTTGTATCTTGTATTCTTTTGAACTTAACAACATGAATTGGGGTATATCAGTAGAGAACATTGAACAGAACAAGGCTAGGTCAATAACTCATTTTTGACATGAATGCAGATAGAACCTTATAGTCCCAGGTTCCCGATTTGTCGAACGTACAGTACCAGTCAAAAGTTTGGACACACCTACTCATTCAAGGGTTTTTATTTATTTGTACTATTTTCTACATTGTAGAATAATAGTGAAGACATCAAAACTATAAAAATAACACATATGGAATCACGTAGTAACCAAAAAACTGTTAAATAAATCAAAATATATTTTAGATTATATATTCTTGAAAGTTGCCACCATTTGCATTGATGACAACTTTGCACACTCTTGGAATTCTCTCAACCAGCTTCACCTGGAAAGCTTTTCCAACTGTCTTGAAGGAGTTCCCACATATGCTGAGCACTTGTTGGCTGCTTTTCCTTCACTCTGCAGTCCAACTCATCCCAAACCTTCTCAATTGGGTTGAGGTCGGGTGATTGTGGAGGCCAGGTCATCTGATGCAGCTCTCCATCACTCTCCTTCTTGGAGGTATGTTGGGTCATTGTCCTGTTTAAAAACAAATGATAGTCCGACTAAGCACAAACCAGATGGGATGGCTCATGTTTCTTGGCCCAAGCAAGTCTCTTCTTCTTATTGGTGTTATTTAGTAGTGGTTTCATTGCAGCAATTCGACCATGGTCTGATTCACGCAGTCTCCTCTGAACAGTTGATATTGAGATGTGTCTGTTACTTGAACTCTGTGAAGCATTTATTTGGGCTGCAATTTCTGAGGCTGGTAACTCTAATGAACTCATCCTCTGCAGCAGAGGTAACTCTGGGTCTTCCTTTCCTGTGGCGGTCCTCATGAGAGCCTGTTTCATCATAGCGCTTGATGGTTTTTTCGACTGCATTTGAAGAAACTTTCAAAGTTCTTGAAATGTTCCGGGTTGACTGACCCTCATGTCTTAAAGTAATGATGGACTGTCATTTCTCATTGCTTATTTGAGCTGTTCTTGACATAATATGGACTTGGTCTTTTACCAGATAGTGCTATTTTCTGTCTACCAACCCTACATTGTCACAACTGATTGGCTCAAACGCATTAAGAAGGAAAGAAATTCCACAAATGTACTTTTAACAAGCCACACCTGTTAATTGAAATGCATTCCAGGTGACTAACTCATGAAGCTGGTTGAGAGAATGCCAAGAGTCTGCAAATCTGTCGTCAAGGCAGAGGGTGGCTACTTTGAAGAATCTCAAATATAAAATGTATTTTGATTTGTTTAACACTTTGTTGGTTGCTACATGATATCTTATGTGTTATTTCATAGTTTTGATGTCTTCACTATTATTCTACAATGTAGAAAATAGTAAAAAATAAAGAAAAACCCTTGAATGAGTAGGTGTCCAAACTTTTGACTGTTACTGTATCTCAATTGGATACACTTGGACCCAAAACGAACACTATGAACAGACCACAAAAATAATCACTTGGATACAAATGGGTTTATATGGATTTATGTTTCAAAAGCCTATACATACATTAACTACTTGAAATAGAATCAGTCCTTGAGTCCTCAAGAGGTGGCATGTATGGCCCTACCCTTCTGTTACATGCTAATAAGTGCCCCCAGGCTCACAGTAATCATCTTTAACGACTATGCCTTTTTATTATATTTCTATTTGCATATGAAGTAGCTTAACAAACAGAATATATGATAACCCACTAACTCTTTTGATCTACTGAAATGACATTCCCATGCCATCTACAGTACATGCAGACAGGCAAGGGTCATTGGAGTCAGATTTGTATTATGTATTATGTTGTACCTCTAAATTGGATGTCTCTTACGTGTTACATGGGTAAAATGCATAGCGGGGGCATGGAATTAAGCTACTGTAGGCTTCCCCAGAAGGATTCCTTTGATGATTCCAGTGCCTCTCACAGACATGGTATATGAACCAGCTCTAAAAAAACAATGGTTACATGGGTGGGAGCAGTAAATTAGTCAGCCATGCGATGAATGTCATAAAACATTCCTACACTCCCTTTCAGTTCACCCCTGATCTGATAGTGGATTTGATAAAGTATAGAAACTCTCTCATCCATTCAAGTATTAGTGGGAATTAGATGATGGAAAGACCATGGAAAGACCAAACTTTATGAAGTTATTGGACATAGCACATATGCATGTCTAAGTCTAGGATTTAATGGGCTGGTCCTACTCCTGAACCATAAAGCATGCTCAGTTTCTTTTTTGAAAGTTCTTCGTTGTCCAGCAATTGGCATACTCTGGGTCTGGGAAACAGGTTCTTCGTAAATCTCTCAACACAATTATGATTATTTGTGTATATCTTAGTTTGACAACTTTATAAATAATTTTGCGTCCTAATACAGGTCATTCACTAAATGATGGTGGGCTCATTTAATCCATGGAGGTTGACAGAACCAGTCATTTCTCAGTAAAGCTTTATGCAGTAATCTTCAGTAAATTTACATCACCTAACCTAATTTATTTCCCCACTTCTCTGTTACATAATAACACACTTTGAATGAAAGAATGTGTCTGAAAAATAATACAAAGATTCTGAGACTTGTTGTTTTATAATGCTCCTCAGCGCACCTAGGAGGGGGTGAGTTTGGAATATGCTGGTACAGTCGTAGTGCATAGAGATGGCCACTAGGGACGGTATGTCAGCTGTAATTTGAACAGAACTTTAGGCCATTGGCGCAGGGATGTATGTGTTCCAAATGGACAGGGTGGGAGTTAGATGGGTAACGTAGCCTACATATATGATAGTCGTAGAGGTGGTGGAATGATTGAGGTGAATATACAGATATAGGATCTTAATTTGACCTGTATTGTTGCAGGAAAATAATCTTGCAGCAACATGATTTTATTGTTTAGTCCATAATATTGCTTTATCTATGGTTGGCCTATTAGCTGGTCAAAATGGGGCTACATGAAAAGTGGAATACGTTAACACTACCAGTTGTTTTCATTGAATTTATGTAAATCAACAACAAAAAATGTAATTCCTGCAAAGCAGGAAAACTCTCAGCAACCAAATAGTGATCAAATTAAGATCCTACATTTGTAGCCTACAGCTAGGCGAGCTTGGTTAATGTTTCAGTCTAATGTAAGCTACGCATGTTAGACCAAATGATCCGATTGAAGTTATGAAATTCGACAAAAATATACAACCGAATTAATTTGTTAGACAACTCAATCAATTATTTAAACAACAATTTCAATGTAAAAGTATTTGAATGCATAAATTCCTTTGTTGTCTGCGATCTACAGGTGATTGCTCCTTCAGTCGGGTCAAGCGGTCCTTGTAGCGTATTCCAAAGGCGCTGTCCACTTTCGTGGTTCTGAAAGGCGACGTGACCTGGTAGATCTAACCAAACAATTACAAGATATTTCCGTATATGCTCAGTCACAAGAAATATCCTTTAATTGTAGGATTATTCCTATCATGCATCTTCATCTTGCACTTGAAACTTCTTCTCAGCACCTGTTCCCTTCTTGTAAGCGGGTAAAATAACAAATGAAATGCCTAATTTATACCCATCCTCTTTAAATCTATGGAATTGTAAACCTGCATAAAATTGGATTCGGCTCAATATGACATGACATTGATTCATCCTCAGTTATTAGCATATAGGCATTCAACAATTACCATACTAGTTATCGCCACAGGAGTGGCCCATTAATTCGTTTGTTCAGCGTTTTGTGAAGAGACTAATCAATCAGTCAGTCAAGTAACGCGTAAAGGCATAATCGATCAATCAATCAATCAGCCTTCATTTGCATATGTCTGTAGTTCCTCAATCTTCGCTTCTGGCCAAATCCCACTGTTGCCAAGTCAATTAGGCTTTCTCGCTGGCTGTTTCCTAGGACCAGAACTTCTGCGCTGAAAAATGTTAAGTTCTGTCAAATGTCCTTCATCCATCACTTTCACCTTATGGCTAGATCCCCTTCTTCGGCTCAACATCTGCACCCGAGTCTTCTCTCACCCCGTTGCTCTGCTCTTTAGTTTCTGGACATTAGCCTATTTATCAAATGATAACTTGTAAATCATAATGCATTTTGGCAAGCAGGGGCAGAACCATATAGCCTAATCTAGTTTTCGATCAGACTATCAATGTATATCATGTAGGCCTACCGCAATAAATATGACTATATTCAGTGTTTGCAATTATTTAGTAGCCTTCATCCAAGCATACACTGCATAGTTGTCTATCAGCCTCAAGGTAGGCTACTCTAAAAACACTGCGCTCTGCCCGCGTCTCTCTCCGGCTAGAACAAATTCCATTTTACCCGGCTTCTCCGGACTGCACTGAGAAGTGAAGTCTCTGCAGTCACGTGGGTCGGGCGAACAAGCGATTTCACGATTCAGTGTGTGTGCTTGTGAGTGTCTCTCTCTCTCTCTCTCTCTCTCTCTCTCTGTGATTACAGGGGGGTGTCCCTCCGCATTTTTGCAGTTTGCCATGCTTTTAGACACAGTGAGCGCTGGAGAAGGCGAGAGCGAGAGACGGAACGCCGGGCTCAGTAGCTGTCTTTGAATACAACCACGGGTTTCCCAACCTTTCTTCCCTTATTTCCCCCTCACTTTCCGTTTAAAGCCGTTATTTCCCTTGTTATAAATATAGTTTTTAGTCTTTCTTTAGTGTTTCCTTCATTTTGAGGCTTCTGAATGACAGTTGTGATTTGTATCGTTTTTGGTCATTGTTTGTGGTGACCCATTGCATTGTCGAACAGCCGAGGAAGCTTGGATGAGCTGCTTCGCTAAAAGCCAGAAATGGAGTTGCTGTTGATCTGCCTTTCTCTCTGGATATTGCAATGCAATTCTGCCGGAGCGGACTCCATCATTCACATTGGTAAGGACCATGGACAGCTATGCGCGGGTTTTAGTGAGACGTGCTGCAGAAACATCTAGAACCATCACTGTGTAGCAGAGACTAATGCATGCGATGCACGTAACTGTAACGCGTGAAGGGCAGCCTCAGGGATGTTTTGCGGAATAAATAATCTATTTTGACTGCGTCAGATGTAAACTGAAAGTTTGGATGCAGTCAATGTTAACTTAAGGTATAGTCTCCTGAACATAACCCTATTTCAATCTTGGTGTAGGAAATGTAAACATTCGCCGACTTCATTTTTTTAGGCTATCAGAGAAAGTCTAGCTAACATGTGAATGGAGTGGATCGATTTCTTAAATGTCAATCATTTAGCAAAGACATGGCATTTATTTTCACCAGTAGCAGTGCCTTTTCCCCCATCAGCTTTTGAGGAATCAATGTCACTTGAGCGGTTCACGGTTTGTTATGCACTCCCCCTCCTAAATCAGACCACAAGCCTTAACTTTTAATGGGACGTGATCGCCATATCAATAGCATTACAGATGGGTTGTCAATAGGTTTTCATTGTGAAAGATGCAATACTGTCATTACATTGGATTGTGTAGCCTAAACCTCGAGGGAGCTTTTCTGCCAACATATGCTTGATGTTTGATCTGCCAGTTTTCCAGCACCAAAAAAGCATGAGTTGTCATTGTATTGTGGAGACAGAATAAACTCATGATGATACAGAATGTTAAAGAGAGATTGCGGGATTTACATTAATGCCCGATCTCCACAAAATGCATGCATAAACGCGAAACTGAAGTATAGCCTTTACTACCACTAGTCAAATTATTTGAAAAACCTGGTTTGAAATGGAATTGATATGCCCGACCTCGACGATAAATCCCACACCTTCCATAGCCCCCCTCTCCTTCTCTCTCGCTCGCTCACTCAAACACACACACACACGCGTGCAAATATATGGTCGTCTATTTCTTTACAAGAGTAATGGCTATGCATATTCTCAACATATAGGCATATTCTCAACAATGATCATAATGCTGTTGCGTAGTTGCACCACCTTTCAAGAACAAGACGAAACACGAGTTTATTAAAAAAAAATATAACATTAGGCTACTGCTGCATACCCTAAATGTGTCCTTTACTTTGTACTTATCATACGGCATATAGGCCTATATATAATGTGTTACTCCACATTGCACTGCTTACCAAATAGGAGCAGCAAGTGCTCTCTCTCCTCTGGGTCATTCTCCAGGGAAATTGCGGTGTGGTTTTAATATTAATAGACCCTAATAACCCTGATAACTCGGATGACCCAGATAATACAATTAATCATCCCACTTTTTATTGTATTATGCAACACTTGGTTTCTGGGAACATCTGTGGTTGATCTCAAGTGGGGATGTCTGTATATGTGGCTATTGGGTTATCTCGCTTTGATTAATGTGTGAGTGTGTGTGTCCGTGCAAGTGCAATTGTCTCCGTCTGTCTGTCTCTTTCTCTCTCTCTCGCTCTCTCATAGATAGTGCTAGGGAGCTTAACCGAAGCTACACTCACGCAGTAAATGGCTTAAATTGCTAAAATGTGCCTTCATTGTCAGAATACACCATGCCACTAAGTATATCATCACTTTATTTTGTAGGTTTCCCATAATATTTCACTCAGTGACACTAGTGTGTATGCAACCCACTGTACTACAGCGTAGCCTCCATACGCTGTGCTCAGTAGACATCAACCAGAGTTGCAACTGACACGCAACTAAAGTGGTCAACCACAGGTACATTTTCCTCTTGAAATTATGTCCTCCATAGAGATCTCTATGTTTTCCTACACAACACGCGTCTGCTCTCAGTTCAATAGGATGTGAATTGAATCCCTTTACTGTCGCTTTCCAAGTCGTGAAATGTATTGTGAGTCGCACAAAATAGCGAGGCGCTTTTGCTTTCAGTAGGGCCGTCAAATGTTTAGGCTGCTGCAGACACTATGTAGGTTCTAGTCTATTTTTAAACTCTAAATGGTTAAATTAGTGAGAAATACAGTGCCTTCAGAAAGTATTCACACGCCTCGACTTTTTCCACATTTTGCTGTGTTACAGCCTACATTCAAAAATGAGATGTCACTGGCCTACACACAATACTCCACAATGTCAAAGTGGGATTATATTTTTAGAAATTTAGAAAAACGCTGAAATGTCTTGAGTCAATAAGTATTCAACCCCTTTGTTTTGGAAAGCCTAAATAAGTTCAGGAGTACAAATTTGCTTAACAAGTCACATAATAAGTTGCATGGACTCACTCTGTGTGCAGTAATAGTGTTTAACATGATTTTTTTCATGACTACCTCATCTCTGTACCCCACACATACAATTATATGTAAGGTCCCTCAGTCGAGCAGTGAATATCAAATACAGATTCAACCACAAAGACCAGGCAGGTTTACCAATGCCTCACAGAGAAGGGCAACTACATGTATTGTAAATAGGTTAAAAAAAGCAGCATTGAGCATGGTGAAGTTATTAATTACACTTTGGATGGTGTATCAATACACCCAGTCACTACAAAGATACAGGCTTCTTTCCTAACTTAGTTGCTGGAGAAGAAGGAAAATGCTCAGGGATGGATCAACAACATCGTAGTTACTCCACAAAACTAACTAAAATTTGTGAAAATAAAGAAGCCTTTACAGAATAAAATGCATTCCAAAACATGCATTCTGTTTGCAATAAGGCACTAAAATAAAACAGCAAAAATCGTGGCAAAGAAATGTACTTAATGTCCTAAATACAATGCGTTATGTTTGGGGCAAATCCAACACAACACATCACTGAGTACCACTCTTCATATTTTCAAGCATGGTGGTGGCTGCATCATGTTATGGGTATGCTTGTCATCGGCAGGGACTATGGATTTTTTTTAGGATAAGAAACAGGAAAATCACAGGCAAAATCTTATAGAAAAACCTGGTTCAGTCTGTTTTCCAACAGACACGGAGACAAATTCACCTTTCAGTAGGACAATAACCTAAAACACAAGGCCAAATAGCAACCAACATTTGTCACTGCTGATATCCAATGCCACCTCGCAGGGCCAGATTACCGCAGGGAACGTGCCTCAGGGCAGGAGGGGGGTTAGACCCCCGGTTATCATATTATGGAAAAATGTGTAGAATTGCACGAAATTGTTGCATTACACGTATCGTGTTGGCGACCCACTTGAATCAAAATGCAACACTTCAAAATGTAGCTAGCTGTCTTCTACAAATTGTCCTCTAACCAGTGATGTACACATTATTCCCAGATTCCGTGTGTTCTTTGAGGTGTGTTAGTTTTAACAGGACGTGCACCTTATCTCCCCGCTCTCGGTTAATTAATTTCAACGTGATACTCGATAGGAGTGATTGACAAAACAGCGTTGCGTCTCTCTTTCTGTTTTGGTGAGCCCTGTATCAAAATGCAACATTCTAAAACGTAGCTGAAAGTGTTCTGCAGGTTGTCCTCTAAGCAGTGATGTAAAAACAGTGCATATGCCCCTTGTACAAATACAAGCAATATGATTACAATTGTTGCACATGCATGTGTACTGTAGATAGTACATTTTATGTTTAGGTTTTCAATACATCGTGAACTGTTCCTGCATATTGGTTATTGATTTGGACACTTTAAAACTGTGTTTTGACGTTGGGCTATTTATCAAAATGTTTACAGGAAGCAGTGACAGAATAATGTTCAACTGCAGTTTTAGGAACATAAATTAAACTTTCAACATTCATTTCCAATGGTATTGTACTTAATCAGGTAAAAACTGCTGAATGAGTCCAAAAACGTGCTGTGATTGATTTATTTTGATTATATAGCAGAAATCACCAAAACGGGTTTGCCCTGCCTACTCACAGGTCCATATGTGAAATAAATCCCATTGACAGTTTCCACATCTGTAGGCTACTATACAGCCAATGCTTGTGACTCTGCCGCACTCCACTGTTCTATGGTTTATCTTTGCTGCTAATAAATAGGCAAAAGACCCAACCAAAGATCCATGTCTGGAAAGTGATTTGTTTTGCACGCGTTTATGAACACGTGTAATCCCACCTGTGCTAGAGTGCCTATCAAGAACTTTTGACAAGGTTAGCCACTCTGCCTACAGTAAATATGTAGCCTTAATAATATTTATTTAGGCATCCAAATAGCGCATATACCATAAAGGGCAATCGATAAGGTAGTTCAGTGTAAACTGTATCATCATTTAAAAATGGATAGATACTATGCTGGATCAAGTAAACCTGTTGGTGAATGAAAAAACCATGGGCACAGTTCACAGTTTATTATCCCAACAAATACGTGAGCCTATATTGATTTATTTTGCTCCAACAGGTGCCATATTTGAGGAAAACGCTGGAAGGGATGACGAAATTTTCCAACTTGCCATTTCTGACCTAAGTCTCAACGACGACATTCTACAAAGTGAAAAAATCACCCACTCTGTAAAATCTATCGAGGCTAACAACCCATTTCAAGCAGTGCAGGAAGGTAAGTGACCCGGCAGAATATTTTTTTGTATCGATTGCTTTGCTGTTATATCTAATTGCTTAGGACCGGAGGGTTGGGGACACCATTTCAGCTTTGTGATTTCTGATGGCATGAGGGTGTTTACATTCTTATCGTGGTTAAAGACTTGCAGGCTGTTGAAAAATTCTTTCAATTTTCTTGTTTCCATAGTTTGTTGTATCTATTGCAGTTTAAATTCTTAGCTAGATGTAAGTATTGAGTCAAAGTTCAGACGGGTGATTATTAACTTAAATCTCTTTTCTCAGATGCAGATAATCAGCTTTAGAATGTGGATAGATTCAATCTCACTTTTTCATGTTGTAGATTCACATCTACAGCTTCACAGTGCTAAAAGTGCTTGTCTCTTGTAGCTTGCATAGTCAGTCAGACAGTGCCGTTCAAATCACTGAGGTATAATACCAACTGGAGACTGCATCCAAAGTTTCCGACCGTTGTTTTCAAGGTAATCTACTCATGTTCACCGTCTATATCCAAGTTGCGTCCAGTTTATACCGACCAACATCACATGCACGCTTGCACTCAGTGCGCACAGGGAGCAGCGATGATGTCATCACGTCATCCACAAACATGGCAGACATTGGATGAATATAAAACGTTAATATCTTCGGCTGTGAGTGATGGGGGAAAAAATCGACCTCAGCAATAATTATTTGAATAATTCAACATCCCAAAAAATGTACACAAAGGTAATGACTAAAGTGTCTTTTTAGGAATTTACTAATCTGACTTTTTTATGTGGCCTTCAATGGGAATTGTCTTTCTGGGCCGGCGTCAGTTAAACTGCAGTATCGATTCGAAACTGCAGGAGCAGTCAAAACTGTTCTTCTACTGTAGACCGGAACCCTGGCCCCTTGGTTTAAATATGATGTCACCCAACAGCTGACATCATCACAATACATCATAAGGTTACTGCCAAAATAAAGGAAATACCAACATAAATTGTCTTAATAGGGTGCTGGGCCACCACGAGCCAGAACAGCTTCAATGCACCGTATCTAGAACTCTGTTGGAGGGATGCCACACCATTTTTCCATGAGTAATTCCATCATTTGGCGTTTTGTTGAAAAATGCTGTCTCAGGCACTGCTCCAGAATCTCCCAGAAGTGTTCAATTGGGTTGAGATCTGGTGACTGAGATACACACACACACACACACACACACACACACACACACACACACACACACACACACACACACACACACACACACACACACACACACACACACACACACACACACACACACACACACACACACACACACACACACACACACACCCTTTAAACCATCTATGCTCCATGGATACCCCTCTTTCAAACTCACTGAGATCACTTCTTCTAGCCATGGTAGCAAAAATAATGGGGAACTGGGCATTTTTATACATGACCCTAAGCATGAGGGGGTGTTAATTGCTTAATTAACTCAACAACCATACCCGTGTGGAATCACCGGCTTTCAATATACACTGAACAAAAAAATAAACGCAACATGTAAAGTGTTAGTTCCATGTTTCATGAGCAAAAAAAATACAATAAAAGGCCACTTTAAAATGTGCAGTTTTGTTGAGGAGTATTTCTATCTGTAATAAAGCCCTTTAGTATGGAAAAACAAATTCTGATTGGATGGGCCTGGCTCCACAGTGGGTGGGCCTGGCTGCCAAGTGGGTGGGCCTATGCCCTCTTAGGCCCACCCATGTCTGTGCCACTGCCCAGTCATGTGAACTCCATAGATTAGGAGTTCACATGACTGGGCAGTGATTTCCTTATATGAACTGTAACTAAGTAAAATCTTAGAAATTGTTGCATGTTGCATTTATATTTTTGTTTGGTATACTTCGTATGCCTCATTTACGGAAGTGTTTCCTTTATTTTGGCAGTTAGCTGTATATAACCAGAGGAGAACACAATAGTATTAAAACCGTTGTCAAAGGCTTAGAGAAGTTGCCAAAGAGATTATCGACCTTGTCAGACATACAGAATGGCATAGAAGGTGAACAATGAAAAAACTTTTACATGCCTCCCCTCCCCAACAGAATGGTAACTTAAACGAGGGGTAATTGGCTTATGTTGAAGCTTTTGTTAGAGCTGTTGTAAGGGATTGTTGATTCAATTGAATTGGACTGAGTGTTCAGCTAGGCAAACTAAATGTTAGTGGATGATTAATGAACTGGATACTAATATGTTTGCCAAGGCCATGATGGTGGTATTGAATGATGTTTCCATGCACTGTGAAAGAGAATGGAACCCTCATCAAATGAACCTAATAGCTAGGGATCTGCTACAGCCATTTAGACCACTGCATCCTTTTACAATGGCCTTGAATAGAATAGTTACTCTGCTACGAAAGCACTCAAATAGTAATACCCATTGATTCTTGAAGAATATAACTGATACATGTGTCCCATCAGATCCCAAAATATAACCTTGTTTTACTCCAGCGATTGTAAAGCATGTAAATATTAACAAACACTCTGTATATAGTATAGCCTTAAAACATGGTTAAAACTATCATTTTGATATCATGGATGGTCAGTCCTAGTATCCATAGCTCTGTCTATGAATTTGAGAGTGGTTACATCTCTCCAAGCCCATTCCTCAGCTTTTTACTAAAACCAAGGCGGGTTCACGGCTTTGTTATTTTTTAAACTGCAGATTGTAGCTTTAAGTTAATACTGAAGTGATTTTTGCACGATAAAAGTGAGGTGACTTCTATTTAGAAATGTGTTTTCTTATCTCGTCCTAATTCAGAGTCGTTGCCTATCATCAAAACATGTATAAACAAGCCATTTTCTGTTAATAAAGGGCATCTACCGTTACAGCAGGCAATAACCTTCCAGCTCTGAAAGTATAAGAGAAGACAACAGACGTTTATTTCTGGCTGCATACCAAACAAATCAGTGCAGAAGACTTAAAATATGACAACAACACAAAGGTTTACTGGGTATCAAGCCTGATTGATGGTGAGCCCAAATACCTTTCATAGGGAACCTACTGGTTGTTCTACAGTGGACATTCCTGCTGCTTAGTCTATGATGATTTCCTTTGGTTATTATTATAGCTTACCAAGTCACTATTTCCACATTAGCAGTGCTATTTATTTATTGTTGATTGGGGGTGTTTTGGAACTCGGGGCTTACCGGTCGATGAGGCGCCAGGATCGATGAGCCTTCCCGGGACTGGGGTGTGTGTGAGATGAGTGGATGGTTGAGTGGCAGTAGGGTCGTGTTGACCTTTGCTTTGCTGTTTTGTTCACATTCACCCTGTGACTGCCACTAAGGACCCTGCCAGTGTACCGCCAGGGAGGAGGAGACAGGCAGGGCTGGGCAGAAGTGTGAAGAGAACAAGGATCAGAATAAGAATGAGCGGGAGTGAAGGAGGAGTGCGGGAAGAGGAGTGCTTAGGAAAGGAAAAGGGTAGGCGTGAGGAAAAGAAGAAAAGTGAAGGAGAAGATCAGTAGGAGGGTAAGAGGAAAAACAGCTGTTGCATTAGAATACCTGTCTCTGTGATCTAGAGGGACTAAGGTGACGAGAGCTTCCATATTAGCATGAAGTTGATCACTGGATGATGAGGTTTGGGTTAGGTGACATCCTTCACGTCAAGACTGATATGATAGATCCAGGTCAATTCTAAAAAGGGGTTAAGACCTGTGCATGACTCAAATTGACAAACAATCAGATCAATGACAAGTTAGTTAGTTATTTCGGAGTATCAAATAACTGCCGTTAACTATTCACTGCGGCAGATGAGGGTCTATTTTAGTCACCGAGTTGAGATGCAGTAATTTGTTGAGTGCTTTGTACCAATACCCCCCAACACCCACTACTGCAACTCCATTTACATCAACTCCTCCCAAGGGAAAAGTCAAGGAGAATTGAATTGCTCCAAGCACATAGACTTAGAAAACCCTCCTTCAATAACTGTAAGGTTCACTTTCACCTTCCTCTACTACACGTGCCAAAGGATCAAATGATAGCTCCTTTTAGAGTGTTGGCGTGGCCAATGCAATATCCCCACTAGATTCCCCACTTATGACAACTCATTATTCACAACGCTCTAAACATGATGGAAAGCTGGCCTTTGACCATTATTGTCCCCGCCTGTGGTTTAATAACTGTAGGTAAATCTCCATAATGGATTTGTTTGTGTTTTTATGTCTATTTCCTGGGTGTAGTGAGGAGAATGATCACGTCATCTTTTCCAGGCCTGTTAATTACCCAATGGTTATTTTTAATCCGTCATAAGCTCTTTGATTGGCCTGCAGACACGGAACTGCTTCAATCAGCTAAGTGAGGTCACAGCCGTGGTGTACATTTCACCCTTTCATTTAATCCATGTCTAACACTATTCCTGTAATTATACTGGATGTTTCCGGGACTGGCTTGATCAGGCTGCTTATTGTGCATTGATGGTGAATTGTATAGTATGGAGGGTTTACGATAACATTGTGTACTAATACACAGAGCTGCACTGCCGAGGGGCTGGGTAGATTTGCATGACAAACTGCATTGTTGTTAAACAGTTGTTAGCCTGTAGTAAGATTCGATTCGATTTAGATTAGATTTTGGCTGAGGTCTCTGATTATCTTCTTGGCCTTCCTGCTACACCTGTATTGTAGGTGTCTTGGAGGACAGGCTGTGTGCACCCAATGGTGCGTTCGGCTGAGCGTACCAGCCTCTGTAGAGCCTTGCGATCAGCAGCGATGGAGTTGCCATGCCAGGCTGTGATGCAGCCTGACATTATGCTCTCGATAGTGCTCCTGTAGAACACTGAGGGCCCTCTGGGACAGGCCGCATTTCTTCAGCCTCCTGAGATTGAAGAGTCCCTGTCGTGCCTTCTTCACCACAGTGTCCGTGTGGTTTGACCATTTCAGCTCCTCGGAGATGTGTACGCCAAGAAACTTTACATTTTTGACCATCTCCACGGCGGCCTTGTTGATGAGGATGGGGGCGTGCCAAGCCTGGTTCCTCTTGAAGTCCACAATCAGTTCCTTTGTGTTGCTGACGTTGAGGGAGAGGTTGTTTACCTGGCACCACACCGTCGGAGTGCCTACCTCCTCTCTTTTAGCCGTCTCATCGTTGTTGGTAATCAGGCCTACTACTGTTGTGTAGTCAGCGAACTTGATGATGGAGTTGGAACTGTGTGAGGCCACGCAGGCGTGGGTATACAGGGAGTACAGGAGGGGACTGAGGACGCACACTTGTGGGGCCCACGTGTTGAGGATCAGTGTGGAAGAGGTTATGTTGCCTACCTTCACCACCTGGGGGCGGCCCTTCAGGAAGTCCAGGACCAGGGTCTTGAGCTTTGTGATGCGCTTAGAGTGCACTATGGTATTGAATACCGAGCTGTAGTCGATGAACAGCATCCTCACATATGCATTCCTTTTGTCCTGGTGGGTGAGGTTAGTGTGCAGTGCCATGGTGATTACGTCATCCGTGGATCTGTTGGCGGTAGGAGAATTGGAGAGGGCTGGGTGTGTCGAGGAGGGAGGAGGTGACGTGGTCTTTGACTAACCTCTTGAAGCACTTCATGATGACGGAAGTGAGTGCTATGGGTCAGTAGTCATTCAGTTCAGTTACTTTCCCTTTCTTGGGCACAGGGATGATAGTGGACATGAAAATGTCTGAAAACACATCAGCTAGCAGTATACTATGCATGATGCTGCTGCCGTCCAGTTCATGCTGCCGTGTGTGTACATGTGTATGTGTGGCTGTGTTGGTACTTTACGCATGCTGAGTTGGCCGTGTGTGTGTTTGTCTGTGCATATGTGTTAAATAGCGTTTTATTTACTGTTAGTATCCGTGTGTGTGTGTGTGTGTGTGTGTGTGTGTGTGTGTGTGTGTGTGTGTGTGTAAAAGGTACTCCTGTACCTTTTACTCACAACCTATTCTACTATGCATAAATACTGCCTTGCCTGTGCATGTTGCATGTGCATTTTCATGCTGTAGTGACCATGTAGTCTACAGCAGAATAAATCACAGATAGACCTCTGGCAAAGAGAAGGGCCTATCAGACCTGCAGCCCATTGAGACCTGAAAGACACATAGAATATGCATTCGACTATCCCCTTTGGAATGGAGAGAGTCAGCACTGCCTGGCGCTGTAGGTCCTGTCAGAGAATAAAGAGACAAAGTGAGCTGAGAGAGAGAGATAGTGTGAGTTATGGTCCGGCCCACTGCTCCTAAATGTAGTCACTGTTCTGTCCCTCTTCTCTCCCCGTCCTGGAAAGTGTTCCACTGAAGCGTTCTGTACAAGGCTTTGTCCGCTCTGTGCCTAAATCCAGCCTGCTGCTGTCATTCCTTGGGTGCACCGGGATATGTTGTGTCATTCAGGTCATTGACTCTGCACGTCTCTGAGTTTCTGTGACACCTCTGAATGCGTTGAGAGTGTAGTGTAAGTCATCTCTTGGTATCAGCCCCTAGAGAAATTGCTAGCACATTGAATGAGATTTGCCTTTGGAATTGTACGTGTTGGTACCACTGTTGTATTTAAAGGTATACACTAATCTGTATTCAAAGGAGTCATCGGCTTCTCTCTAAATGTCACTGCGAGCTGGGATTTCACTAATCTTTTAATTTGGGTATCAGAAAACAGGCTTTTGAAGCATGGTATCACTTTTTGAAAAAGTAAAGCAATGTTATTTGTTTTTTTCCTGCCCTATTCCCTTAGCGATTGCAAGGCCGGTAATTGCCAGGTTTTCAGGAAATTAAATGGTGAACTTTGGATTCACATGTAAACAGAGTGACTGTAATGTAAACAGAGTGACTGTAAGGCACTAATTAGGGTGTTTCAGGTGCATCATCACTCTCTTTTCTCTTTTCTCCCTCATTTCCTCTTGTCCTCCAGCTGATGTGTCTTTTGAAGGTGATTTCTGATCTTTGGGGGGTGATCTTTGTGGGTCACACTGCTACAGGTTGAGTTTTATTTTGGAAGGCAAACATAGGCTTTCATGATATGAGGTCTGGTATAAACTACTGAATTGGACCAATTACTGTATGTAATTACTGTATGTAAGATTGCCAATCCCTTTTTTATTGTACAATGTTTGTTGCCATATTATCTATCCACAGGTACTCGCCTGTCTGTCTGTAGAAATGATCAATTTCAATGATTAACTGAACTAACAACAACATATCCATCTTATGCAGGTTATTTTCATGCATTTCTCTCCCATGTGACAGTAAGAACAGTGCAGGTCGATATGACAAATGTTTTCACTTTTCTGCGACCCCAAATACTCCTCTCCATTACCTGTAATAGTGATGGAGGTGGTAAAGAGGAAATCAAGACTGATTGTCTCCTGGGAGATGACCTGTCCAATCAGATGGATGCTGGTGATCGTCTAGGTCACAAGTCTATGGCATAATTTCTCTTTTTCTATGGTTTGTTGTGCTTTAACATTATTGAGCTGCTTAAAAAGTGCTTGAGAAATAGTGATGAGGGAGGGATGGAGTGGGGTAGGGAGGGATGGAGAGGAGGAGTGAGGGTGGAATGGAGAGGAGGGAGGGATAGAGAGGAGGAGGGGAGGAGGAAGGGATAGAGAGAAAGGGATAGAGAGGAGGAGGGGAGGAGGGAAGGATAGAGAGGAGGAGGGAGGGAGAGATGGAGTGGAGGAGGAGAGGGAAATAGAGGAGGAGGGAGGGATGGAGAGGAGGAGGGAGGGATGGAGAGGAGAAGGGGGGATGGAGAGGAGAAGGGAGGGATGGAGAGGAGGAGGGAGGGATAGAGAGGAGGAAGGAGGAAGGAGGGATGGAGGAAGGGATGGTGTAGAAGAGGGATGGCGAGGAGGAGGGGAGGAATAGAGGAGGAGGGAGGGATGGAGAGGAGGAGGGAGGGAGAGGAGGAGTGAGGGATGGAGAGGAGGAGGGAGGGATGGAGAGGAGAAGGGAGGGATGGAGGAAGGGATGGTGTAGAAGAGGGATGGCGGGGAGGAATAGACAGGAGGAGGGAGGGATGAGAGGAGGAGGGAGGGATGGAGAGGAGGAGGGAGGGAGAGGAGGAGGGAGGAATAGATGGGAGGGAGGGATAGAGAGGAGGAGGGAGGGAGAGATGGAGTGGAGGAGGAGAGGGATGGAGAGGAGGGGGGAGGGAGGAATAGACAGGAGGAGAGAGGGAGAGATGGAGTGGATGAGGGGAGGGATAGAGAGGAGGAGGGAGGGATGGAGCAGAGGAGGGAGGGAGGGATGAGAGGAGGAGGGAGGGAGAGGAGGAGTGAGGGATGGAGAGGAGGAGGGAGGGATGGAGAGGAGAAGGGAGGGATGGAGAGGAGAAGGGAGGGATGGAGAGGAGGAGGGAGGGATGGAGGGAGGGAGGGAGGGATGGTGTAGAAGAGGGATGGAGAGGAGGAGGGGAGGAATAGACAGGAGGAGGGAGGGATGGAGTGGATGAGGGGAGGGATGGAGAGGAGGAGGGAGGGATGAGAAGAGGAGGGAGGGATGAGAGGAGGAGGGAGGGATGGAGAGGAGGAGGGAGGGATGGAGAGGAGGAGGGGAGGAATAGACGGGAGGGAGGGATGGAGTGGAGGAGGGAGGGATGGAGTGGAGGGAGTAGAGGAATGGAAAGGAGGAGGGGAGGGATGGAGAGGAGGGAGGGATGGAGTGGAGGAGGGAGGGATGGGGAGGAGGAGGAAGGGATGGGGAGGAGGAGGGAGGGATGGGAGGAAGATGGTGGGACTAGGCGTTAGGGAGGGTTGTGGTGGGGGTGTTCAGGACGGAGGCTTTTTTTTGGGACCCCCCTCCCTCATGCTGAAGTGCTTGGAGGGCAGCATGTATAATTTACTACCCACCACCTGCACTGTTGGCTGCGGAGGACTCCATTCCAGGACGGAAGACAAGGAGCGGAAAATAAGCCTCAGAGTAAATCCTATTAGTGTATAAACAGGAGGCAACGAGAGGAACATTGGCTGCTTGGCCGCTTCCCACTACTCATTCCTTTCAGAGAGATAGAGAAAAAGAGATGGAGGAAGGGTGAGCGAGAGGAAGAAGAAGGGAGAGAGTGTTGGAGAGAGAGAAGAACGGAGAGAAAGAAAGAAGAGAGAGAGAGTGGGAGAGAGAGAAGAAGAAGGGAGAGAGAGTTGGAGAAAGAGAAGAAGAAGGGAGAGAGTTGGAGAGAGAGAAGAAGAAGGGAGAGTTGGAGAGAGAGAAAAGATGAAGAAGAATGGAGAGAAGAAGGGAGAGATGGTTAGAGAGAGAGAGCGAGAAATGGAGAGAGAGCTACAGACTGTTAAATCTTAGGTAATAAAAAAGATTATGTTGGTTCAGCTCACTGCCACATTGACTACAAGACAGGTTTGTGAGCCTTTGTATGTGGTATCGCCGAGAAACACTGTTCAACTCAGCATCAGTGAGTGGGCCCATCTGCTACTGGGTCACGCTACTCTCTCCATGCCACAAGTCCTCACACTCATGCCCAGGCATCATGGATTTATCTGGTAGTGAAGCTATGTAAACCCCCAGAAAGAAACGTAAAACCCTAAACCCTGTTTTTTGAGTGGAGGTCAAGTGCAGATGAAATCTGGATAAAATGCATGGACATTGGACATTGGACACTGGACATAATATTATAGCACATTCCATTCAGACATGCATCACATCTTTTGACTTTTATTCTATGAATAGTTTTCCAGACAACATCGCTTTGAGAGCTATCATGGCTGAAGTCACCGCAAGCTACAAGATACCAGTGGTGTAAAGTACTGAAGTAAAACTACTTTGAAGTACTACTTAAGTCGTTTTTGGAGGTATCAGTACTTTACTATTTATCTTTTTTGACAACGATTGCTTTTACTCCACTACATTCCTAAAGAAAATAATGTACTTTTGACTCCATACATTTTCCCTGACACCCACAAGTACTTGTTACATTCTGAATGCTTAGCAGGACAGGAAAATGGTCCAATTCACACACTTATTGTCACGTCCTGGCCAGTATAAGGTTAATTGTTTTTGTAGTTTAGTCAGGACGTGGCAGAGGGTATTTGTTTTATGTGGTTCGGGGTGGTGTGTTTGTGTAAAGGGTGTTTGATTTAGTATTTCCGGGTTTTTGGTTGATGGTCTATGTGTTTGTATTCTATGGTTAGTCTAGTGTGTGTGTTTCTATGTTTGGTTAATTGGGGTTGGGACTCTCAGTTGAAGGCAGGTGTTGTCTATCTGCCTTTGATTGAGAGTCCCATATATTAGGGTGTGTTTGTGTGTGTGATTTGTGGGTGATTGTTCTGTGTTGAGCTTTGCTTTGCCAGACTGTTTGTTAGTTGTTCGTTTTTTCGGTTTTGTTATTTTGTATGTTCATTTTTGAAGATAATTAAAAATCAAGATGAGCATTCACGTACCTGCTGCATTTTGGTCCTCCATTTCTACCAACAACAACCGTGACACTTATCAAGTGAACACCCCTGGTCATCCATACTGCCTCTGATCTGGCGGTCTCACTAAACACAAATGCTTCGTATGTAAATTATGTCTGAGTGCTGAGAGCCCCTGGATCTCCGATAAATAAAAAACAAGAAAATTGGCTGCCTGGATTGCCTGAACATAAGGAACGTGAAGTAATATATTTACTTTTGATAATTAAGTATATTTTAGCAATTACATTTACTTTTGATACTTAAGTATATGTCGCAGTGGACATATGGCTGATAACACAAATGTCTATCAACCCAAAGGTTGAGTGTTCTAATCTCATCATGGAAAACATTGGCATTTTAGCTAATTACCTACTTTGCAACTACCGTACTTACTACTTTTTAGCTACTTTGCAATTACTTAGCATGCTAGCTAACCCTTCCCTTAACCGTTTAACATAACTCCTAACACTAACCTTAACCCTAACTAGCCTAGCTAACATTAGCCACCTAGCTAACATTAGCAACATCAAATTGGATTTCGTACCATATCATACATATTTTACGAATTGAAATCCATAACAGATCATACAAATTACAAATACTTAACATGCCATAAGAATTGTAATTCGTAACATATCATGAGAAATGGATTATGGACATCCACAAATTAATACACACCTATCGTACTAAATTAAGTATCTCGGATTTACATACAGAATACGAAATGCTATGAGATCAGGTTGCAACCAGCCCAGCCAGCAGCATGCAGTCAAAATCAAAGCAAACTCTTGCTAACTTGGTTACCTACTTGATGAAATGAGTCTGTTTTTAACAAATCAACTGTTTAAGACTATTATATTTTCAACAAGCAAGATAAATAAATGTGCAATCACTCTTGAGTGAATGAACAAAATCATTTTGGAGTGAACGCTTCAATACATTTAAATAGTCTTTCGAAGTCAAAGTTTTTGGAGGACACCATACGCTCCTTCTACAGTCTTCTTGGCATTTTAATCCACATATGTGCTAATCGACATTGCCAACATTGCCAAACTAAACTAACAACTTTTCCAAACTGCCGTGCACACCTGTGTGAAGCTAGCCACAATAAGGAATAGCCACAATAGTGGAATTTGCGGTTCATCTTTAAAATAAAAGTCCCCCCTTGAAAGGGATTCAAACTGATGGAAATATTGGAATAATGTCATATTTACAGTAGATAATTCGAAAAAAGTTTGGAGTAGATATTTGGAATAGATAATGCAAAACAGCCCTTAGCCATGGTATACTGGCCGTATACCACACCCCCCTCGGGCCTTATCGCTTAATTATAATGTTGTAAAATAATGATGCATAATCACCTTCCGGTGTAAAAGCGCCTTCTCACTTAAAACATTGTTTTTTGTTTTTAACACAAGAGGATGTAATGTCAGTCTTTGTCACATATTGTTGCTGGTAAAGTACATTTGAGATGAATAATAGATGTTTCTCTGCATGTTGCATGCTGTGGTGTAAACCCAGCCATTATGCTTGACATTTCACAAATGAAAGCATGCATCTCTGCTTTACAAACACTGGCTTGATTTATAACTGATAAATTGGCCAGATTTATACTTGTCTTCACACGCAAAAAAAGAAGAATTACTTTCTAGAACCAGTCATGAGGTGTTTTCTTTATTCATCTGAAACATTCAGTTGTCCATTCTAGTGACATTACTTACTAGGGTAATCTTTATCAATCATAGGATGGTGGATAAATATATGAGGTACATCATTCCACCTCTCCATAAGAGAGAGGGCATGAATTATGAAGTAGCTACAGGTTAAAAGGGATCTTCGAGATAGAGAGACGGGGCGAGACGGGCCCTTTTTTACTAAACTTAATGTGAATGATTTATATTTTACCTCAGTCAAGTACAGTACGCTCGTCTTCTATTATCTAGTCGCCTACAGCTTTGGCCTCATTTTGATCCTTATCAGACAGAAATCCTTTCCATACCATTGCCCTCATTTACCCTGTTTTGTAATCAAAGTGCTGCACTAAAGTGTAATTTGCTATGGATATTGTACAGTGCATTCAGAAAGTATTCAGACCCCTTGACTTTTTCCACATTTTGTTACATTACAGCTTTATTCTAAAATTGATTCAATTGTTTTTTTACCCATCATCAATCTACACACAATACCCCATAATGACAAAGCAAAAACTAATTTATTACAAATAAAAAAACAGAAATTTCACATTTCCATAGGTATTCAGAACCTTTACTCAGTGATTTGTTGAAGCGTCTTTGGCAACGATTACGGCCTCAAGTCTTTTTTGGTATGACTCTACAAACTTGGCACATCTGTATTTGGGGAGTTTCTCCCATTCGTCTCTGCAGATATTCTCACGCTCTTTCAGGTGGGATGGGGAGCCTCGTTGCATAGCTAATTTTCAGGTCTCTCCAGAGATGTACAATCGGGTTCAAGTCCGGGCTCTGGCTGGGCCACTCAAGGACATTCAAAGACTTGTCCCGAAGCCACTCCTGCATTGCCTTGGCTGTGTGCATAGGATCATTGTCCTGTTTGAAGGGGAACCGTCACCCCAGTCTGAGGTCTTGAATGCTCTAGAGCAGGTTTTCATCAAGGATCTCTGGACTCCAATCAAGTTGTTGAAACATGTCATGGATGATCAATGGAAACAGGATGCACCTGAGCTGAATTTCAAGTCTCATAGCAAAGGGTCTGAATACTTATGTAAATAAGGTATTTCTGTTTTTTTTTTTTATAAATTAGCAAAAATTTCTAAAAACCTGTCTTCACTTTGTCATTATGGGTTATTGTGTTTCGTTTGATGAGGCATTTTTTTTTATTTAATCCATTTTGGAATATAAGGCGGTAACTCAACAAAATGTGGAAAAAGTCAAGGGGTCTGAATACTTTCCAAATGCACTGTATGTGCCACTATAAGTTTGTCTGACTATGTGTATCATATGTGTGTGTGTGTGTGTGTGTGTGTGTGTGTGTGTGTGTGTGTGTGTGTGTGTGTGTGTGTGTGTGTGTGTGTGTGTGTGTGTGTGTGTGTGTGTGTGTGTGTGTGTGTGTGTGTCTTTGCTTGGAGCAGTAGAGGTTCTCATGTCCTGGCAGTAAAGCAACTCCACATATAATGGCCAAATAGCCCATACAACACTGTAATCATTGCCAAACTATCAGCTTTGGCTATGCAGACATACCCTAAATGCCTTGTAAATATTACAGCCTTTGGACTAAATTAACATGTACAATGCTACATTATACATGTATGCATGTATTATACATGTAATGTAAATAATTCAGACTTGACAGAGCCTTATTTCTTTGTGTGATTATTGAAAAGGTTGAATACAGCAGGCAAGCTGTGATAAGATTATGGGTCTTTGGAGCTGCTTCTAATGGACAGACCAGATGACGGCATGGAGTTAACAGCCCCAAGCTTCTAAGGCAAGCCTCAAAGGTCAGATTGAAGTTTCTCAACTGCAGTTAGAAATCCCAAACAGTGTAGGTTCAGTCTCACTTTGGTTCAATGATACTTAGCTAAGAAAAATTACATCTGCTGGCCACATTCAGTAGTACATTGGGGAGTGATTTGTCTACAGGCCACATGTTCCAATTGTTAGGCAGAACAAGAATTGTAATTTGTGATTCTTACTGTTTTTAGTGACTTCACCTTTGACACAGTTCTAATACAACGTTACTCTGATTGGACCTGTAGCATGGACATGGCAAGCATAGCAAAGTAAGAAGTAAGCTTAGGAAACCTTCCCCGTGCTGCATCTTACACGTGTGAACTAAACAATCTCAGCGTTGAATGAGAAAATCTTATTTCATCATGATGTCTTATTGGAGAATGGAAAAGCAAGTGGATGAGTAGGAGGTGGTGAGGAGGACTAGTTAGCTGGAGGGGAAAAGTGTGGGGGATGCGTCTCTAATCATCTCCATCCTCCTTTTCTCCAACCCAGCAGGACGGAATTCTGTCCTACGTGTTCTCATTCACTGCGATGCCAACTTCCCGCTAGCAACCCCTCAGAATGAATAATACAGGACATAGGAATGAGACACTCTACCCTACATAGCTTTCTCTCATCATGTAAAATAACATATCCTTCCAAAACCACAAAAATGGCTACTCTTGGGTGACAACTCTGAATTTGTACTTTGTACCAATAGTCAGAGGCTAGACCAGCGGCGTAGGCAAACAGCTAACAGCTTATTGTACAAGTAAGCAAGGAAGAATAGAAAGGCCTGAAGGTGTTTTCGTTAAGCCCAAATGTGCACACTTTTTTTTCAATATGAAACAGCCACACACAGACAATACAACACAAACATTTTAGGCCTATGTTTTGAAATGTACGGTGGGTATATAATGAATAGCTTACTTTGAATAATAATAATGGTTTTCTTTTTTTAATTTAACCTTTAACTATTTTTGAATTTGTATTATTTCACCTTTATTTAACCAGGTAGGCCAGTTGAGAACTGCGACCTGGCCAAGATAAAGCAAAGTAGTGCGACAAAAAACAACAACACAGAGTTACACATGGGATAAACAAAAGTACAGTCAATAACAATAGAAACATCTATATACAGTGTGTGCAAATGGAATAAGGAGGTAAGGCAATAAATAGGCCATAGTAGCGAAGTAATTAAAATTGAGCAAATTAACACTGGAGTGATAGATGTGCAAGTAGAAATACTGGTGTGCAAAATAGCAAAAAAAGTAAATAAAAACAATATGGGGATGAGGTAGGAAGTTGGATGGGCTATTTACAGATGGGCTGTGTATAGCTGCAGCGATCGGTGAGCTGCTCAGATAGCTGATGCTTAAAGTTAGTGAGGGAGATATGTCTCCAACTTCAGCGATTTTGAAATTCGTTCCAGTCATTGGCAGCAGAGAACAGGAAGGAAAGGCAGACAAAGTAGGTGTTGGCTTTGGGGATGACCAGTGAGATATACCTGCTGGAGCGCGTGCTACTGGTGGGTGTTGTTATGGTGACCAGTGAGCTGAGATAAGGCAGAGCTTTACCTAGCAAAGACTTATAGATGACCTGGAGCCAGTGGGTCTGGCGACGAATATGTAGCGAGGGCCAGCCGACGAGAGCATACAGGTCGCAGTCGTGGGTGGTATATGGGGCATTGGTGACAAAATGGATGGAACTGTGAAAGACTGCATCCAGTTTGCTGAGTAGAGTGTTGGAGGCTATTTTGTAAATGACATCGCCTAAGTCGAGGATCGGTAGGATAGTCAGTTTTACGAGCCTATGTTTGGCAGTGTGAGTGAAGGAGGCTTTGATGCGAAATAGGAAGCCGATTCTAGATTTAATTTTGGATTGGAGATGCTTAATATGAGTCTGGAAGGAGAGTTTACAGTCTAGCCAGACACCTAGGTATTTGTAGTTGTCTACATATTCTAAGTCAGAACCGTCCAGAGTAGTGATGCTAGTTGGGCGGGTGCGGGGAGTGATTGATTGAAGAGCATGCATTTCGTTATACTAGCATTTAAGAGCAGTTGGAGGCCACGGAAGGAGTGTTGAATGGCATTGAAGATTGTTTGGAGGTTTGTTAACACAGTGTCCAAAGAAGGGCCAGATGTATACAGAATGGTGTCGTCTGCATAGAGATGGATCAAGGAATCACCCGCAGCAAGAGCGACATCATTGATATATACAGAGAAAAGAGTCGGCACGAGAATTGAACCCTGTGGTACCCCCATAGAGACTGCCAGAGGTCCAGACAACAGGCCCTCCGATTTGACACACTGAACTCTATCTGAGAAGCAGTTGGTGAACCAGGCGAGGCAGTCATTTGAGAAACCAAGGCTATTGAGTCTGCCGATAAGAATACGGTGATTGACAGAGTCGAAAGCCTTGGCCAGGTCGATGAAAATGGCTGCACAGTATTGTCTTTTATCGATGGCGGTTATGATATCGTTTAGTACCTTGAGTGTGGCTGAGGTGCACCCGTGACCAGCTTGGAAACCGGATTGCACAGTGGAGAAGGTACCGTGGGATTCAAAATGGTCAGTGATCTGTTTGTTTACATGGCTTTCGAAGACTTTGGAAAGGCAGGGCAGGATGGATATAAGTCTGTAACAGTTTGGAGAGGGGGATGAGTGCAGCAGCTTTCCAATCTTTAGGAATCTCAGATGATAGGAAAGAGAGGTTGAACAGACTAGTAATAGGGGTTTCAACAATGGCGGTGGATAATTTTAGAAAGAGAGGGTCCAGATTGTCTAGCCCAGCTGATTTGTACGGGTGCAGGATTTGCAGCTTTTTCAGAACATCTGCTATCTGGATTTGGATGAAGGAGAAGCTGGGGAGGCTTGGGCAAGTAGCTGCAGGGGAGTACAGAGCTTTTGGCCGAGGTTGGGTAGCCAGAAGGAAAGCATGGCCAGCCGTAGAGAAATGCTTATTGAAATTCTTGATTATCGTGGATTTATCATTGGTACAATGTTTCCTAGCCTCAGTGCAGTGGGAAGCTGGGAGGAGGTGCTCTTATTCTTCATGGACTTTACAGTGTCCCAGAACTTTTTGGAGTTAGAGCTGAAGGATGCAAATTTCTGTTTGAAAAAGCTAGCCTTTGCTTTCCTAACTGACTGTGTGTATTGGTTCCTGACTACCCTGAAAAGTTGCATATCGCGGGGACTATTCAATGCTAGTGCAGTATGCCACAGAATGTTTTTGTGCTGGTCGATGGCAGTCAGGTCTGGAGTGAGCCAAGGGCTATATCTGTTCATAGTTCTACATTTTTTGAAAGGGGCATGCTTATTTAAGATGGTGAGGAAATTACTTTTAAAGAACAACCAGGCATCCTCTACTGACGGGATGAGGTCAATATCCTTTCAGGATATCCGGGCTAGGGCGATTAGAAAGGCCTGCTCACAGAAGTGTTTTAGGGAGCGTTTGACAGTGATGAGGGGTGGTCATTTGACCGCGGACCCATAACGGATGCAGGCAATGAGGCAGTGATCGCTGAGATCCTGATTGAAAACAGCAGAGGTGTATTTGGAGGGCAAGTTGGTCAAGATAATATCTATGTGGGTGCCCATGTTTATGGATTTAGGGTTGTACCTGGTGGGTTCCTTGATAATTCGTGTGAGATTGAGGGCATCTAGTTTAGATTGTAGGACGGCCGGGATGTCCCGGTTTCGGTCACCTACCAGAACGAACTCTGAAGATAGATGGGGGGCAATCAATTCACATATGGTGTCCAGGGCACAGCTGGGAGCTGAGGGGGGTCTATAAGAGGCATCAACAGTGAGAGACTTATTTCTGGAGAGATGTTTTTTTTTAAATTAGAACCTCAAACTGTTTGGGCATAGACCTGGAAAGTATGACAGAACTTTGCAGGCTATCTCTGCAGTAGATTGCAACTCCTCCCCCTTTGGCAGTTCTTTCTTGACGAAAAATGTTGTAGTTGGGGATGGAAATCTCAGAATTTTTGGTGGCCTTCCTAAGCCAGGTTTCAGACACGGCAAGGACATCAGGGTTGGCAGAGTGTGCTAAAGCAGTGAGTAAAACAAACTTAGGGAGGCGGCTTCTGATGTTAACATGCATGAAACCAAGGCTTTTACGGTTACAGAAGTCAACAATTGAGAGCGCCTGGGGACACACAGGGCCTGGGTTAACCTCTACATCACCCGAGGAACAGAGGAGGTGTAGGATGAGGGTATGGCTAAAGGCTATCAAAACTGGTCGTCTAGTGCGTTGGGGACAGAGAATAAAAGGAGCAGATTTCTGGGCGTGGTAGAATAGATTCAGGGCACAATGTACAGACAGGGGTATGGTAGGGTGCAGGTACAGGTACAGTGGAGGTAAACCTAGGCATTAAGTGACGATAAGAGAGGTTGCATCTCTGGACGCACTAGTTATGCTGGGTGAGGTCACTGCATGTGTGGGAGGTGGAACAAAAGAGGTATCTGAGGCATGTTGAGTGGGACTAGGGGCTCCACAGTAAAATAAAACAATGATAACTATCCTTAACAACAGTATACAAGGCATATTGACATTAGAGAGAGACATAAAGCGAGGCATAAAGCAATCACAGGTGTTGATTGGGAGAGCTAGCTAAGACAACAACGGGTAAGACAACAACAGCTAATCAGCTAAGAAAACAACAGGTAAAATGGCGATGAATGGGCAGAGAGGGACGGTTAACTACACACAGGGCCTGAGGCAAGTCAGTTAAGAACAAATTCTTTATTTCAATGTTGGCCTAAATATAAGCAAACAATACTATATAGACATTCAGGCATGGAAACATGAAATCATTATAAATAATATCATGGTGGGTATGAATACACTAGCTCACTTGAATTAGCAAACATAAACCTGGCCTTTGAAGGCAGGCATGAAAACATGAATTCATCATACAAAGCCCAGTATCACTGAATAAAGTAGCTCACTTTGATTCAGACACATATAGGACTGGCCTACCAAAGCAGGCATAAAAACATTAGGCAACATCTTAAATAAACAGCATTCAGGCTTAGCTTTCTTGTGTGTTTTACATTTTTACAGCACAAGGCGTAGATACCTAGGCTTTGGTGTTGAAGATCGAGATTATTTCATCATAGTTCAAAGAGTCACTGAGTTCCCTTTCAAAGGACAACAGGGCTAGATTGTTTAGACGTGCTGACTGCATGCAAAATCTGATGATTGTTTCGATGCAGCCTGTAGTTCAGAAGCGTCTCAACAGTACATGAAGTCATAGGAAGGGTGATGATGCTGGCCCTTAGTAGTCTATTGATGTCAGGGAAAAGGTCCGGGCTACAGCTATCCAAAACTTCGATAAGGGATGGGAATTCCTGACCTCCCCTCACTTTCCGACGCAGTTGCTGAATAAACACGGTTAATTCAGCATCCTCAACAGAGATATGATAGTGATCACATGGGGCCAGCATTGATTCTTCCAGGGGTCCTAGACCCTGGCAGACAGGCCGCCGCTCTCATTATTCCATATCGATCCTCCTGGAACTGGGTGTCCATTTTTGGATCATATTTGGATATGAATTTGAAATAATCCAAAACGTTGCCCTTATTAAGGGCCTCTTCACTCTCCCTATTTCCACACAGTGCTATGGCGTGTTTAGCGCATAGCATAACAATGTCCAGAACCACTTTTGCATGATTCCACTCTACAAATGAATAGGCCAGGGCCTCGCAGTTAAGTTGATTTAAAACATTACCCCGGCTTTGATTGCGATGGCTTGCACTGTAGCCTTCAAATGTATCCAGTGCAACAGAGTGGGGTTTACAAGCTTGGTGCTTGAAGCATGCCTCGCATCGTGCTTCCAATTCTTATATCCGTCTCTAACAAACCAGCCTTCCATAGTGGCCTCTGAGAAATGTAGTGGTATCATATGATAGCAATATAACCACATCGATCCAAACCTCCTACTGCATTCAACATTTCTGATTAGTCAGGAGACAATACAAACAACAAATCCAATTCATTTATTTTATTTTTTAAAACATTTTAAATATTTTTTTATATATGTATTTGAAGCCAACCTGATTGAGTGGGCTGGTGTTCAATCTGGCAGGCCCTCTGCCCTTCCTCAACCTGCCGTGGCTTCACCTCTGAGCTAGACATTATGTGACAAGTAGCAAACACATGTTTAGGTGTGGAGAACAGTTGTAGATGATAACTATATTGTAGGTAATAACTGAAATTTCACAATATCTTCGTGTATGCACAGTTTGAATAAAAGGTGTGCTTGATGGAAATGCCTGGTTATGTTTCTTATTTTAGGTGTGCATGGAGAGGGCTGCTTAGAAACATATTCCATAGTAAATCAATGGATGGTTGATATGGCAACAGCTCCGTCTGTAAACAAACTGTTTCGTTCAATGTCCACCTGTTGCACGGATGGTGCTCTGTCTGCATATGTTCTTAACATGAGTGGGTTGGAGAGAGGGAGAGCTAGAGAGTGAAATTGGATCATCATTGTGGTGAAAATGACAGTAAATTGTCACAGAAGGCCTGGCAAAAATGTCTAGAAAATGTCTGTCTGATATGCTAAATATCCTGATATCACTGTGTCTGGACATAATGTGCAGCTAGACAAATACTCCATAACAACTCCATCTATGTGATTCTGTATTGTCTGTCATTGACAAAAAGTTCCATGCTTCCCTCACATTCATGTCTGTGTTTTCTAGAAATGACCTCTTTTCCTAGAATAAAGCCAGCTGTCACGTGACCCCCACCAAAATGTTACACTGTGAAAGTAATGTCAGGGCTATTCCACTGTGAAAGTAATGTCAGGGCCATCCCAATGGTGAAATGGTGAAATCCAAAGTACAACGAGAAGTGTGCTCTCTATTTTCCACTTCACCAAGAACAAAACAAAAGCCTCTGACTGTTCTGGAGAAGCATATTCATGGCCTTAGGGATTTCCCTTCTCTGACTTTCTCAGGTGGGTAGATGATGGATCCAAGATGGCGTAGCAGTCAGACATCTTTGTCCTGTCATGTCCCTTGTATATATCTTTTTACATCTATTTCTTCGCATATCTTTTTAAAATATTTTCCTAAACCTCAACTTCTAAATACTCTCCTGCAACCCGACTCACCCACCCAGTTTTTTTTCTAAAGTATTTCTATTTACTTCGGATCTGGAATCCCTCAACTGAAGCTAGCCAGCAAACTACCTACCAGCTATCAGTCAGCAAACCATTGCTAGCGGTCATCAGCTAACCTTTAGCTCGGAAATCTCTCGCCAGTTCGAACAACGTGACTCAAACCAGAGCATAACGGACCTATTATTATTTTATATATTCCCCCCCCCCCCCCATATCCCCGGATTCCTACCGCAAACTCTGAACATTTTCATCTGGATCTTCGCAACTAGCTAACCGCAATCCCGGGTGACTACTCCTGGCTAGCGTTTCCATCCCGGAGCAAGCACCAATTAGCCTGAAGCTAGCTCGGCAATGCTTCTGTGCTACCACCGAAGCCCACTCCTGGGCTACAATATCCGGATCCCTTCTACTGCCGGTACGGGGCACGGAACCCCGCCGATCCTCTACGACTGGAATACCAACATAATCTGCCCGAGGATTCCAACAGGCCCCTCGGGTGCGACGTCCGCTAAAGGCCCATTCTGCTAACCGGCTTGCTAGCTATCTAGAGCTACTTGGAACCCAACTAATTCCACGACTGGTCTATCGACGTCACCGCACGAACAGGAAAAAACAGACTTACCCCCATCGCGACGTCCCCCAAAGGCTAACTTGCTAGCCCCGGTCTACCAACTGCTTGCTTGCTAACCCGGTCTGCTAGCTTGCCAACCCTGGTCTGCTAATTGCTAGCTAGTTTAGCCCCGGCCTACTAACTGTTAGCTTGTTAGCATCGGCCTGCTAACTGTCTGAATCGCCGTGTCCCCAGTCAGCCCAACCAATCACTGGACCCATATGTTCTCCTGGCTACGCATGCCTCTCTCTAATATCAATATGCCTCATCCATTACTGTCCTGGTTAGTGTTTACTGTCTTATTTCACTGTAGCACTTTTAGCCCTGCTCAATATGCCTTAACCAACCATGTTGTTCCACCTCCTACATACGCGATGACATCACCTGGTTTAAACGTCTCTAGAGACAATATCTCTCTCATCATTACTCAATGCCTAGGTTTAACTCCAATGTACTCACATCCTACCTTACCTTTGTCTGTACACTATGCCTTGAATCTATGCTATCGTGCCCAGAAACTTGCTCCTTTTACTCTCTGTTCCAAACGTGCTAGAGGGCCAGTTTGTATAGCCTTTAGCCATACCCTTATCCTACTTCTCCTCTGTTCCTCTGGTGATGTGGAGGTTAATCCAGGTCTTGCAGTGCCGAGCTCCACTCCCACTCCCCAGGTGCTCTCATTTGTTGACTTCTGTAACCGTAAAAGCCTTGGTTTCATGCATGTTAACATTAGAAGCCTACTCCCTAAGTTTGTTTTACTCACTGCTTTAGCACACTCTGCCAACCCGGATGTCTTAGCCGTGTCTGAATCCTGGCTTAGGAAAACCACCAAAACCCCTGACCATCGCGAACTACAACATTTTCCGCCAAGATAGAACTGCCAAAGGGGGCGGTGTTGCAATATACTGCAAAGATAGCCTGCAGAGTTCTGTATTACTATCCAAGTCTGTACCCAAACAATTCGAGCTTCTACTTCTAAAAATTCACCTTTCCAGAAACAAGTCTCTCACTGTTGCCGCTTGCTATAGACCTCCCTCTGCCCCCAGCTGTGCCCTCGATACCATATGTGAATTGATTGCCCTCCATCTATCTTCTGAGCTCGTGCTACTAGGTGACCTAAACTGGGACATGCTTAACACCCCGGCCATCCTACAATCTAAGCTTGATGCCCTCAATCTCACACAAATTATCAATGGGCACCCTCATAGATGTCATCCTAACTAACTTGCCCTCCAAATATACCTCTGCTGTTTTCAATCAAGATCTCAGCGATCACTGCCTCATTGCCTGCATCCGTAATGGCTCTGCGACCAAACGACCACCCCTCATCACTGTCAAACGCTCCCTAAAACACTTCTGCGAGCAGGCCTTTCTAATCGACCTGGCCGGGGTATCCTGGAATGACATTGACCTCATCCCATCAGTAGATGATGCCTGGCTATTCTTTAAAAGTGGCTTCCTCACCATCTTAAATAAGCATGCCCCACTCAAAAAATGTAGAACTAGGAATAGATATAGTTCTTGGTTCACTCCAGACCTGTCTGCCCTTGATCAGCACAAAAATATCCTGTGGCGTTCTGCATTAGCATCGAATAGCCCCCGTGATATGCAACTTTTCAGGGAAGTTAGGAACAAATATACACAGGCAGTTAGAGAAGCTAAGGCTAGCTTTTTCAAACAGAAATTTGCATCCTGTAGTACTAACTCAAAAAAGTTCTGGGACACTGTAAAGTCCATGGAGAATAAGAGCACCTCCTCCCAGCTGCCCACTGTGAGGCTAGGAAACACTGCTACCACCGATAAATCCACTATAATTTAGAATTTCAATAAGCATTTCTCTATGGCTGGCCATGCTTTGCACCTGGCTACCCCAACCCTGGTCAACTGCCCGGCACCCTCCACAGCAACCCGCCAAAGCCCCCACCATTTCTCCTTCACACAAATCCAGATAGCTGATGTTCTGAAAGAGCTGCAAAATCTGGACCCATACAAATCAGCCGGGCTAGACAATCTGGACCCTCTCTTTCTAAAATTATCTGCTGAAATTGTTGCAGCCCCTATTACTAGCCTGTTCAACCTCTCTTTCATATCGTCTGAGATTCCCAAAGATTGGAAAGCTGCCGCGGTCATCCCCCTCTTCAAAGGGGGTGACACTCTAGACCCAAACTGCTCCAGACCTATATCTATCCTACGTTGTCTTTCTAAGGTCTTCGAAAGCCAAGTTAACAAACAGATTACCGACCATTTCGAATCCCACCGTACCTTCTCCGGTATGCAATCTGGTTTCAGAGCTGGTCATGGGTGCACCTCAGCCACGGTCAAGGTCCTAAATGACATCATAACCGCCATCGACCTGGCCAAGGTTTTCTACTCTGTCAATCACCACATTCTTATTGGCAGACTCGAAAGCCTTGGTTTCTTAAATGATTGCCTTGCCTGGTTTACCAACTACTTCTCTGATAGAGTTCAGTGTGTCAAATCGGAGGGCAGTCTCTATGGGTGTGCCACAGGGCTCAATTCTCGGGCCGACTCTCTTCTCTGTATACATCAATGATGTTGCTCTTGCTGCTGGTGATTCTCTGATCCACCTCTACGCAGACGACACCATTCTGTATACGCAGGTAAAACTAAATGCATGCTATTCAATCAATCGCCCGTCCAGCATCACTACTCTGGACAGTTCTGACTTAGAATACGTGGACAACTACAAATACCTGGGTGTCTGGTTAGACTGTAAACTCTCCTTCCAGACTCACATTAAGCATCTCCAATCCAAAATTAAATCTAGAATCGGCTTCCTATATCGCAACAAAGCATCCTTCACTCATGTTGCTAAACACACCCTCGTAAAACTGACCATCCTACCGATCCTCGACTTCGGTGATGTCATCTATAAAATAGCCTCCAACACTCTACTCAACAAACTGGATGCAGTCTATCACAGTGCCATCCGTTTTTTCACCAAAGCCCCATACACTACCCACCATTGCGACCTGTACGCTCTCATTGGTTGGCCCTCGCTTCATACTCGTCACCAGACCCACTGGCTCCAGGTTATCTACAAGTCTCTGCTAGGTAAAGCCCTGCCTTATCTCAGCTCACTGGTCACCATAGCAGCACCCACTCGTAGCACGCGCTCCAGCAGGTATATCTCACTGGTCACCCCCAAAGCCAATTCCTCCTTTGGTCGTCTTTCCTTCCAGTTCTCTGCTGCCAATGACTGGAACAAACTGCAAAAATCTCTGAAGCTGGAGACTCATATCTCGCTCACTAGCCTTAAGCACCAGCTGTCAGAGCAGCTCACAGATCACTGCACCTGTACATAGCCCATCTGTAAACAGCCCATCTATCTACCTACCTCATCCCCATACTGTATTTATTTATCTTGCTCCTTTGCACCCCAGTATCTCTACTTGCACATTAATCTTCTGCACATCTACCATTCCAGTGTTTTAATTGCTATATTGTAATTACTTCGCCACCATGGCCTATTTATTGCCTTAACTTACCTCATTTGCACTCACTCTATATAGACTTTTTTTGTTTTATTTTGTTCTACTGTATTATTGACTGTATGTTTGTTTATTCCATGTGTAACTCTGTGTTGTTGTATGTGTCAAATTGCTACGCTTTATCTTGGCCAGGTCGCAGTTGCAAATGAGAACTTGTTCTCAACTAGCCTACCTGGTTAAATAAAGGTGAAATATATATATTTTTTTAAATGTAAAAAAATTGAATATGTACAGACCGTGTGTGTTGGTTGGCTGTCACTGGACGTTAAAGTAGCCTACTTCTAGACTTTCTCACTATCATACTGTGTAAAGCTGTTATACTACTTTTTCTCCTTTCTGTCTCTTGGACAAATCAAATCAAAATACATTTTATTGGTCACATACACATGGTTAGTAGATGTTAATGTTTGTGGAGCGAAATGCTTGTGCTTCTAGTTCCGATAGTGCAGTATTATATAACAAGTAATCTAACAATTCCCCAACAACTACCTAATACACACAAATCTAAAGGGGTGACTGAGAAAATGTACATATAAATATATAGATGAGCGATGTAAACATTATTAAAGTGGCATTATTTAAAGTGACTCTCTGAGTTAGTGATTGCTGTTTAGCAGTCTGATGGCCTTGAGATAAAAGCTGTTTTTCAGTCTCTCGGTCTCAGCTTTGATGCACCTGTACTGACCTCGCCTTCTGGATTGTAGCGGTGTGAACAGGCAGTGGCTCGGGTGGTTGTTGTCCTTGATGATCTTTTTGGACTTCCTGTGACATCGGGTGCTGTAGGTGTCATGGAGGGAAGGTAGTTTGCCTCCAGTGATGCGTTGTGCAGATCGCACCACCCTCTGGAGAGCCTTGCGGTTGAGGGCGGTGCAGTTGCCGTACCAGGCTGTGATACAGTCCAGAATGCTCTTGATTGTGCATCTGTAAAAGTTTGTCAGGGTTTTAGGTGACAAGCCAAATTTCTTCAGCCTCCTGAGGTTGAAGAGGCGCTGTTGCACCTTCTTCACCACACTGTCTGTGTGGGTGGACCATTTCAGTTTGTCTGTGATGTGTACGCCGAGGAACTTAAAACTTTCCACCTTCTCCACTGCTGTCCCTTCGATGTGGATAGAGGGGTGCTCCCTTTGCTGTTTCCTGAAGTCCACGATCATCTCCTTTGTTTTGTTGACGTTGAGTGAGAGGTTGTTTTCCTGACACCGCAGTCCGAGTGCCCTCACCTCCTCCCTGTAGGCTGTCTCGTCGTTGTTGGTAATCAAGCCCACTACTGTTGTGTCATCTGCAAACTTGATGATTGAGTTGGAGGCGTGCATGGCCACGCAGTCATGGGTGAACAGGGAGTACAGGAGAGGGCTGAGAACGCACCCTTGTTGAGGATCAGCGGGGTGGAGATGTTGTTACCTACCTTAACCACCTGGGGGGCGGCCCGTCAGAAAGTCCAGGACCCAATTACACAGGGTGGGGTTGAGACCCAGGGCCTCCAGCTTGATGATGAGTTTGGAGGGTAGTATGGTGTTGAATGCTGAACTGTAGTCAATGAACAGCATTCTTACATAGGTATTCCTCTTGTCCAAATGGGTTAGGGCAGTGTGCAGTGTGATGGCGATTGCATCGTCTGTGGACCTGTTGGGGTGTTATTTAAACTAAAGTGGGTCTAGGGTGGCCGGTAAGGTGGAAGTGATTTGATCCTTGACTAATCTCTCAAAGCACTTCATGATGACAGAAGTGAGTGATACAGGGCGGTAGTCATTTAGTTCAGTTACCTTTGTCTTCTTGGGTAGAACAATGGTGGCCATCTTGAAGCATGTGGGGACAGCAGACTGGGATAGGGAGTGATTGAATATGTCCGTAAACACACCAGCCAGCTGGTCTGCGCATGCTCTGAGGACACGGCTAGGGATGCCATCTGGGCCAGCAGCCTTGCGAGGGTTAACACTTTTAAATGTTTTACTCACATCGGCCACGGAGAAGGAGAGGGGGGTGGGAGGCGCAGTCCTTGTTAGCGGGCCGCAATGGTGGCACTGTATTATCCTCAATGTGGGCAGAGAAGGTGTTTAGTTTGTCTGGAAGCGTGCCGTCGGTGTCCGTGACCTAACTGGTTTTCTTTTTGTAGTCCGTGATTTCCTGTAGACCCTGCCACATACGTCTCGTGTCTGAGCTGTTGAATTGAGACCACTTTGCCTCTGTACTGGCATTTCGCTTGATTGATTGCCTTGCGGAGGGAATAACTACACTGTTTATATTCAGCCATATTCCCAGACCTCTTTCCATGGTTAAATGCGGTGATTTGCGCTTTCAGTTTTGTGCGAATGTTGCCATCCATCCACAGCTTCTGGTTAGGGTAGGTTTTAATAGTAACAGTGCGTACAACATCTCCAATGCACTTCTTTATAAACTCACCAAGTCAGCGTATAGACCAGCGTTGAATGGTTCTAGTCACTGGTACATCCTGTTTGAGTTTCTGCCTATAAGACGGTAGGAGCAAGATGGCGTCATGGTCGGATTTGCCGAAGGGAGGGCGGGGGATGGCTTTGTATTCATCACGGAAGTTAGAGTAGCAGTGATCGAGTCTATTACTCCTGCGATTACTGCAATCAGTATGCTGATAGAATTTAGGTAGCCTTGTTCTCAAATTTGCTTTGTTAAAATCCCCAGCTACAATAAATGCAGCCTCAGGATATATGGTTTCCAGTTTACATAGAGTCCAGTGAAGTTCCTTGAGGGCTGTCATGGTGTCTGCTTGAGGGGGAATGTACACAGCTGTGACAATAACTGACGCGAATGCCTCACAATGTGTATTTATGGACTGAATCAGATCAGCTCAGTTTTCTGTGTTGATGTATTTTAATGGACTGTGTGTAAAAGGTCCATTCTAATTCACGATTATCTCTTTTTTTTTTAAGTCGACCTAGACCCCAGGGCAACAGCCCTTTAGCCCTAGTAATAAAATGGCACTATTCAAATTAATCCTTTTATATCCATGATAAATGCTATTGGATCAGATTATTCATGCTTTTTCCCTGAGAAATGTTGGAACACAATCTCCTGTCAATATCACAACTTTCATTATGATTTTCAGAGGAAATCACAACTTAAAACCAGTGGTGTAAAGTACTTAAGTAGTACTTTAAAGTATTTTTACTTAAGTCGTTTCTTGGGGTATCTGTACTTTACTATTTACATTTTTTACAACTTTTACTTTTACTCCACTACATTCCTACAGAAAATAATGTACTTTTTACTCCATACGTTTTCCCTGACACCCAAAATTACTCATTACATTTTGAATGCTTAGCAGGATAGGAAACTGGTCCAATTCACACACTTATTAAGAGAACATCCCTGGTCATCGCTTCTGCCTCTGCTCTAGAGGACTCACTAAACACAAATGTTTAGTTTGTAAATTATTTCTGAGTGTGTCCCTGGCTATCCGTAATTATTTTTAAAATGTTTTTATCGTGCCATCTGGTTTGGAATTTGAAATTATTAATACTTTTACTTTTGATACTTGAGTATATTTTAGCTATGACATTTACTTTTGATACTTAAGTATATTTAAAACCAAATACTTTTCTACTTTTACTCAATAAGTCATTTTCTATTAAGGTATCTTTACTTTTTCCACCACTGCTTAGAACAATATTGGAGCTATTGACTCATAGACCAAGGCTGTTGTATTGTTCAGGCTAATGGAAGCTTTAATGTTGAGCTTGATCAGGATAGCCATCGATGTGTGAGAGCCCAATCCCCTGCCTATGGAGGCAAGTAGCTTAGGCAACATGGCTCTATGTGATCTCCCCTTAGAGATCTACAGCATTTTGTCCTCTATGCACCCAGCAGGATTTACCATTAAACAGTGCAAATCTCTGATTATGTGTCAGGATATGAGAAAGCTGAGGTTCAGAGAATGGGTTTGGGGAATATCATCAATAATCTCCCTAGTCCCATAATGCATTTCAATCCTTCAGTGCTGTTGATGCCGTTGTAACTCTTGTTAGGTCTTTGATGCTTCAAGTTCAAATAATCCACTGTAGTCTTTCCTTTTGGTGCTTTTCAAGACAACTCTGCCTCAGTACAATAGTTTTAGTGTGTTCACTAACTAGGAAAACTGGGAAACTAACGTGGAAAATGGAAAACCTCAAAACATAGTCTTATCAGCAGAAAGAGTTGAAACCTGCCTCTTGCTGAGGTAACGAGAAGGGTGGCAGGTAGCCTAGTGGTTAAGAGCATTGGGCCAGTAACTGAAAGGTCGCTGGTTTGAATCCCAGACTTGGTAAAAAAAATCTGTCGATGTGCCTTAGTTGCTCCTGTAAGTCACCCTGTGTAAGCGCTAAATGACAAAAATGTAAATGTGAAGTCATATGAATGGTAGACATAGCCGACAGTAGTAATGCTGATGACAACATCTTGCCTGTTATGTGCTGCATTTGAGCAGAGTCAAGCTGAATCAAGATGTGTCAGGCTAATCCCAGGTTCATCAGAGCTTCACTGTAACAACTATTTGAGCAGTGAGGGATGACCAGGCTATCTGCATCATGATAGCCTCATTCCATTCCCTGTGGATATCCAGCTTTGTGATGAATCTTTCCTCCCACTCTGCAGAATGCTTAAAAACTACTGACTCCTCCATTACTGAGTTCAGAGTTTGGATCAAGTCCAATGAGTTCAGTTTCTTTCCCAACAAGTTTATGCAATTTGAATCTGAACCCTAATGCATGAGACAGTGAGGGCATCTCAATAGTGTATAATTTCTTCCTCTCCTTGTCCCTATTCCTTAACCTATACTAATGTTAATGTTAAAGGGATGCTTCGGGATCTTGGCAATAAAGTCCTTTATCTACTTCCCCAGAGTCATGACTGGAATTCTAGTTGTTACCATAGACTTCTAGTCATTGCGCTAAAGCAAGTTAGCATTGGCTCGAGAAACTACCTCTAACTTCCTTTAAACTGCACGCAGACTTAAAAATGGTATCCACATGTTCATCTGACTCTGGGGAAGTAGATAAAGTGCCAAAGTATCCCTTTAATACACATGATAGACAAACAGAATGTTTTGGAGACATACTGAGAGATTTGCTTTCATCTGGCCTATTCTGTGTGGGTGAATGAATCAAATCAAATCAAATTGTATTTGTCACATGTGCCGAATACAACAGGTGTAAACCAGTTTTAATGAAATAGAGTTAAGATATTCACTAAATAAACTCAAGCAAAAAAAAATAATATTATAATAAAGTAACACAATAAAATAACAATAATGAGTCTATATACAGGGAATACTGGTACCAAGTCAATGTGCAGGGGTAGAGGTTAGTCGAGGTAATTTGTACATGTAGGTAGGGGTAAAGTGACTATACATAGATAATAAACAGCGAGTAGCAGCAGTGTAAAAATGAAAGGGGGGGGGGGGGGGGGGGGTAAATGCAAATACTCCAGGTGGTCATTTGATTAATTGTTCAGCAGTCTTATGGCTTTGGGGTAGAAAATGTTAAGTAGCCTTTTGGACCTAGACTTGGTGCTCCCGTACCGTTTGCCGTGGAGTAGCAGAGAGAACAGTCTATGACTTGGGTGACTTGAGTCTTTGATGATTTTTTGGGCCTTCCTCTGACACTGGCCTAGCCTATAGGTCCTGGATGGCAGGAAGCTTGGCGCCAGTGATGTACTGGGCTGTACACACTACTCTCTGTAGCGCATTACGGTCGGATGCCCAGCAGTTACTATACCAGGCGGTGAAAGGAGATCACTTTGGCATATTAATAAGCTGTAGCCTTCTGCACTATGTTCTCAGAGAAGAAGTGTCATGAAAGACACCAGATTGTCACATTTGTTGCTTTGCACACTGGTTTGCTACAAAACACACTGTAGCACTGTAGTTGTGCCAAGAATTTGGAGACAATAGTGGATGGATCGCAAGCTATTACTTCCAATTGGTTAGCTAAGATTAAGCAATTTATGTTTGTGCATGTTTTAAATGACAAAGGTATAATAAGTGGAAGCTTTATAAATTAAGGCTGCAATTGAAAATAACAGTAATCAAGTACTTGCTTATGAAATGCCACTCAAATGCATAGCATGCACACGTAAGGGTGCTTACTGTGTTTTAATGATGGGTTTCATGTACCATTTTCCTTTCTTAGGTTGTATTCACACATTTTCATGAAATGAGAATGTGACAGATGCACGTACAGACGCACACACACACACACACACACACACACACACACACACACACACACACACACACACACACACACACACACACACACACACACACACACACACACACACACACACACACACACACACAGTATCCTGGTATGGCTGCGCACTGGTTTCTTCCTGAACAGGTGTATTATGGTGTGTGTGGGTGTTTAGGTGTGAAAATTCTGCCTCCAATAGTTCCGACTACAGGGTTAGCAGATCTGTCTTCACATATACCCTCTTCCTCTCCAGACACAACACTGGTAATCACAGAACTAATTGAAGATGGGCACTTTGGTAATAAACATAAATATTTATTTCCATAAGAAAACATATTGGGTTGCTGAACTTTTCATTCATCACATTTTGCAATTGCGTCAAAATAAGCAGAATAACACTGCCAATATCCGTAGTGTGAACATCGATGTAGCCTTGTCAGGTCAATAGAATGTTTATACAGTGCAATATGACTAAGGATTCCTACTGTGGAGAATAATCTATATGTTTTCAACCAGGGGAGTTCAACATACTGTCTGTTGCTTTTGTTCCCACATTCCTTCCTCATTGCTTACTGTGCTCCATCTCTGCACTCTTACACTCCAAACCCCCCATTATAATTCACTCCGGGGTCGATTTCCCTAAGGATTCTGGGGGAATGCCGAAGTCCTTAGTGATATCACCTAGGAACTCACTTATCATGCCTGCTGCATATCGATTGCCCCACATTGACGACTCTTTATATCACTGTTTTGTTGCATGAACGGATGTGGGAACCTGCCAATAATGCTGGGCTATTGTATTCAGATAAACACCCCATTGAAATACCCAATAACCTCTCTGTCTCCTTGGGAGGATAAAGCACTTGAATGTCATTTCCATTTAAAAGGAGCCATGAGCACCAACATGTGAAGTTCATAGGAGCATGTCAAATTAAATTATTTTTTATTAAGGCATACATACATTTTTCAACCATTTTCCATCCAGGAAATTAAGAATAAGCAAAGGCTTTGATTTCTTGTCAAAATGTATTAGAAATACGTCAAAATACAATAATGTTGAAGTAAATAACCCTGCCAACAAATATCAACATATTGCCTTGTGCCTTGAAATTCTGTTACCAAAAACCTGTAAGATATTTTCAAATGTCTCTCCCTCATGAGAAAGAAGGATAATGAAAGTTCACTGAATTAACAAGTAAAGGTAGACCGATCAATTAGTTCTAGTGTTTTTACTGATATCAATTTTGTTTATGAATGACTATGCAGAAATCGATCCGCCATTTCCTGGTTGCTAAAATACTAAGTTTGTCTAATTTGAGTTTATGACAAAACAAGCAAATATAGTGTAGAGAGTAATTGTACCATCTTAAACTGCTGTGAAATATATTTTCCATTACCAAAAATGTTGTATTTTCAGCTATTTGAAGCTTGTGTACGAAACCGAAAGTAAAAGATGCAAAAAATAAACTTAAGAACGGGAAGCATAGAAATAACGCACATAGAAGAGATTTACTGCTTCTTAGACTTGCTTTCAATTAGAATGACAGATCTATAACTCACATTTACATGTGAATTTGGTAGGGTCACCTAAAAAAAGTTACATATTGCAGCTTTAAGTGATTAAAACTCGAAATTCAGTTACAAAATACTGTAAAGCAAAGTAGAGGATAGTTCAGTACAGTACAGTAAAGAAAAATAGAGTATAGTTTAGGACAGTACAGTAGAGTACAGTACCATCCTCTACTGTATGGTAGAGTAAAATAGAGTGGAGTAGAGTTCGGTACAGTACACAGTAGTGTAAGGGGTGCGTACTGGCGGCAGAGAAGTCAGGCGCAGGAGAGCAAAAACTGATTTACAACGGCACAGTTTAATAAATAAAACCACCGTTAGCAGTACAATAAATCAATGGGTAAAACCCGTCGCACACCAGCATAACGTGCACAAGCATTACAATAAACAATTCCGGACAAGGACATGGGGGGAACAGAGGGTTAAATTCGCAACATGTAATGATGTAATTGAAACCAGGTGTGTGGGAAGACAAGACAAAACAAATGGAAAATGAAAGGTGGATCGGCGATGGCTAGAAGGCCGGTGACGTTGACCGCCGAACGCCACCCGAACAAGTAGAGGGACCGACTTCGTGGGAAGTCGTGACAAGTAGAGCACACTAGAGTTGAGTAAACTATAATGTACTGAACTATACTCTACTTTACTGTACTGTACTGAACTATACTCTACTTGACTGTACTCTACTGTACTGTACTCTGCTCTACTCTACTGTACTATACTGTACTCTACTGAACTGTATTTTGATGTCCAAACTTGTGAAACAAAGACGTCTATGATTGGTCTGAACAACCAAATTTGGTCTTGTTTAGTGGTGGAGCTCATTAAAATAATATCCAGTGTGTAGAATAATACCCAAAAATGCAAAGGAGGATATTGCATATTTCTACCTTTGTGTACCTATATAGGATACATCACCATGAAGAGAATGACATTCATATCCATGCATTTCTGTGTAGTACAAATAAGGGACCCCTGATGAAATTCTGTTACAGTGTGTAAATTCACTTCACTTACTGTAGTTCAATAACCAAAATAGATTTTTTTAAACTCAAGGAGGCATGTCATAGCTGACACCCCATTATTTTTGCAGACATCTTTGAATATTAATTCGGAGCAGATATTTAAGAGAGTTTTTGGAATTATGGGCAAAAGAGCTGATCTGATTGGTCAAAAGACGAATTAGTAAAAAAAGGATGTAAATTGTTCTGCCTGTGTAATCTTAAAACAAGTGTGACTGATAGTTTGCATTCCTGTATAGTATTCCTTTGCATGCACTATGGCTATAGGCCTACATGAGTTTACAAAATGTTATTTTTAATTCATCCATCTCATCTGAAAAATGAGGTACAGTGTAACAGGTTGGCGTACAGCATAGAGTCTCAGGACAAGCATCTATCTTTTAGCTGATTACTTACTTGAAGCTGTGCCGTGGAGGAACAGTGCATTTTATGGAGTGACAGACAGCACACCCCTGCTAGGACTCGTTAAAATGACAAGCACCAATGCCAATATTATTGATGACTCGCTTGTTCATAGCCTGTAGCTTGTAGCCCCTGACGTCTAGTTACTCATCATTCTCATCAGTCAATCAATGTTTTTCACTACTATGGCTACTCCACAGTCTCCAATATATAACCTCGCCCCCTTCTCTCACATAGCCCACAGTTCATCAGCAAAGTATGAGACGATACGTATTGCATTTGGTTCATATTCTCCTACATTTTTGTCTTTCCTCCTTTACTTGCTTCCGTCGATTTAGAGGAATTCTAACTCATAAAAGTTTGCGTGAAAGTGTGTTGATTTGAAAAGACTTGCTCTCTGATGAGCAGATACAGCCATTTGGTTTTGGTTATCCTGTATATGATTACCATTATTACTTTTCCTCTTAGTCATGCAGATTCCCGTAGGAACGACTGGCAAGGTGATCACATTTTATCTGGCTGTGAAAAGACGACTCTGGAGAGGTTATTTTATCCCTTAGAAGTGGGCTGCATTATCCAAATGAAAAACAAGCAGAGGAAGAGGCAGATTTGTCACGGAGTGATTAGTGCTCCAGCGTCCCGCTGCAGGAACAGCAGCACTTCAAGGACAGAGGAAACCTCTGAGGTGTGCTCTAATACAAACACTAACTCTTTATTGTACAATACTCTAACACATCCTTTAATACAGTAAACACTGGCTCTTAATGGCTCCCAGTTAGATGGTGTACAGTAAGAACGATGATCCCATGACTATATTGGAGATTTTATGGAAGAGTGTAAAGGATAAGAGACGACTGGTCCCCCATGATGAAAACCACTTGTTACAATCAATTAGGAACATGGAGGGTCAATGGAGACAATCCCTAGAGATGCTATTAGACCCGCCTTAACACAGCAGGTTCTCCTCCCACCCTATTGATAGACGTTGTGTATAGGAGCCTCTACTGTTCCATACCTCCTCCTTCCTCCCACTCTCCCTCGAACCTTTTAAAAAAAAAATTACATGTATTTTTACATTACAGACAATTTTGACTATGCAGCTGGCCTATCTAAAGGGAAATCGCTCAGTTCTGACTCCAGGACAAGACTCGTGACAATAAATGTCAACCTGCTCAATAACTGGCTGGATAGAGATATGGACATGTGGCTCTATGATTTACAGAGCCTGGCCTGGTCTCCTGCCTGTGTGCCATGGGGGAACAGATTAAGGACTAGGAACAGCAGCTGGGTGTCCACACAGGTCATCAACACGCAGGGAAACCCATTAACCGGCCGACCTTTCCACTATGATTATCCAGCTGTGCTCTGGACCCTTCTGGGGACTGTCAAGACTTCTCCCCGGGGTTCTGCTCCCCAAAAATCAGCAAGAGCTGTGGGCTACGGGCTTTGGTAGTGTATAGTCTTAGAAACAAATGTGCTATATAGAACCTAAAAGGGTTATTTGGCTGTCCCCATTGGAGAACCCTTTGAAGAAACCTTTTTGTTTTCAGATACAACCTTTTTAGTTCTGTGTAAAGGATTCTACACGGAACCCAAAAGAGTTCTATTTGGAACCAAAAAGAGTTCTGCTATGGGGACCCTTTTGGAACCCTTTTTTCTAAGAGTGAAGACAAAAGGTTGATCTGAAGACAAAACGTTGTGCTCAATGTTTTTGACTATTAGGTTGACCAGAGAAATCAGTGCAGGAGTGCTGTAATCTATGGGTTATACGGCTGCATGGGGTATCTGTGGGCTGGAGTGCTGTAATCTATGGGTTATACGGCTGCATGGGGTATCTGTGGGCTGGAGTGCTGTAATCTATGGATTATACGGCTGCATGGTGTATCTGTGGGCTGGAGTGCTGTAATCTATGGGTTATACGGCTGCATGGTGTATCTGTGGGCTGGAGTGCTGTAATCTATGGATTATACGGCTGCATGGTGTATCTGTGGGCTGGAGTGCTGTAATCTATGGGTTATACGGCTGCATGGGGTATCTGTGGGCTGGAGTGCTGTAATCTATGGATTATACGGCTGCATGGTGTATCTGTGGGCTGGAGTGCTGTAATCTATGGATTATACGGCTGCATGGTGTATCTGTGGGCTGGAGTGCTGTAATCTATGGGTTATACAGCTGCATGGTGTATCTGTGGGCTGGAGTGCTGTAATCTATGGGTTATACGGCTGCATGGTGTATCTGTGGGCTGGAGTGCTATATTCTATGGATTATACGGCTGCATGGGGTATCTGTGGGCTGGAGTGCTATATTCTATGGATTATACGGCTGCATGGGGTATCTGTGGGCTGGAGTGCTATATTCTATGGATTATACGGTTGCATGGGGTATCTGTGGGCTGGAGTGCTATATTCTATGGATTATACGGCTGCATGGGGTATCTGTGGGCTGGAGTGCTGTATTCTATGGGATATACGGCTGCATGGTGTATCTGTGGGCTGGAGTGCTATATTCTATGGGTTATACGGCTGCATGGTGTATCTGTGGGCTGGAGTGCTATATTCTATGGATTATACGGCTGCATGGGGTATCTGTGGGCTGGAGTGCTATATTCTATGGATTATACGGCTGCATGGGGTATCTGTGGGCTGGAGTGCTGTATTCTATGGGATATATGGCTGCATGGGGTATCTGTGGGCTGGAGTGCTGTATTCTTTGGGATATATGACTGCATGGGGTATCTGTGGGCTGGAGTGCTGTATTCTTTGGGATATATGACTGCATGGGGTATCTGTGGGCTGGAGTGCTGTATTCTATGGGATATATGGCTGCATGGGGTAGCTCTGGGCTGGAGTGCTGTATTCTATGGGATATATGGCTGCATGGGGTAGCTCTGGGCTGGAGTGCTGTATTCTATGGGATATTTGGCTGCATGGGGTAGCTCTGGGCTGGAGTGCTGTAGGTGCACATATTGACTCTGTGCTTTACTTATTGAGGCTGGTTGGGATCGATGATCCATGCTAGGTGCAGTGCCTCCTTTCCTTCGGTCATATTTCTGCTTGACTTAATAAGCAAGTATAAGCAACCAATATTGTTAGGCAACACACAGCAGCTTGCAAAATGTATACAAATATTCAGTGTCTACAATCAGTACACGGCTAGAAACAGGCACTCTTTTCCATTCTGTCTGCACTTCTTTCTTTTTTTGGTGGGGGGGGTGGGGAGGTGCTGCCATCTTTGATTAGAGCTGATGTTGTGAGATCCTGAGTCGCCAGCCACGCTAACACTGAAGTGGTTCCACTGTTGCTAATGATGCAGCTGTGTAACAGACCAACAAACACCTGAGGAGCTCAAACAACTTGTTTTGCTTTGATATCATAACTTTTCTTGGAAGGGTGTGTGCGTGCGAAAATGCTCACATTTGCAAGTGTGTGTAGTGTGTGTGTATTACCTGTGAAAACTGGTCACAACCCACTGTGATGCAATGTGACACAGGAATGAGGCTGTTTGCTTAATATACCACTGCGGCTGGCCTCGCCCGTTCCTCCAGAAGTCACTCTGACATTCCCTTATTTACTCAAGCCAGGTTTAAAGTGCTTAAAAGCATCCCAGATCTAAAAAGCTCAGGAGGCTCATCCTCCTCTCTATTGATTCTTTGCCGCATGCCGTATAATCTGCTGGATGGCTGGATTTACACGGATTAACCTGGTGCCAACCAGTCTCTCTCTACAGTATGTCACAACTTTCCACTTACTACAGTGGTTCCCTCTGCAATGCTGTAACAGTGAGATACAGATTTCTGTGATATATTTAATTTGTTTGTGTCTTTTGCGATGGAGTTTACATACTCAGGATTTGCTGTGAGGCATTTTGATCTGGCATGTGTTACTGCACTGTGGCAGCATACTAACCAGCAGGCTGATCCCACTGATATGCACCAGTCTGAACATTACAAATGCTTCCACTTAAAACAATATGCTCACATGCCTACTATATATACAGTTGTTGAAACTTTGTTATTATACTATGATATGGGCTATAGTAAGTAGTTATTTAGTGCCGCTTCATTCTCTATTGCTTTGTAGCCCTGTAGCTCTGGCACGGAGTCAAGCCTGTAGGATCTGACTGCAGCTCTACAGACTGTGTGGGATGGGACTGAGTTTAGAAAACACACTCCCATCACACAGCTTTACTATACACTATACACTTAGGAAAAAGGGTTCCAAAAGGGTTCTTCAGCTTTTTACAGGCTTAGGTTCTTCCATTTATATTTTGAGGTTGGACGTTAGAACTAGAGGTCGACCATACCGATTAATCGGCCAATTTTTTTTATTTAATGTATTTGTCATATTGACAATTACAACAATACTGAATGAACACTTATTTTAACTTAATATAATACATCAATAAAATCAATTTAGTCTCAAATAAATAATGAAACATGTTCAATTTGGTTTAAATAATGCAAAAACAAAGTGTTGGAGAAGAAAGTAAAAGTGCAATATGTGCCATGTAAGAAAGCTAACGTTTAAGTTCCTTGCTCAGAACATGAAAGCATATAAAAGCTGGTGGTTCCTTTTAACATGAGTCTTCAATATTCCCAGGCAAGAAGTTTTAGGTTGTAGTTATTATAGGAATTATAGGACTATTTCTCTCTATACGATTTGTATTTCATATACCTTTGACTATTGGATGCTCTTATAGGCACTTTAGTATTGCCAGTGTAACAGTATAGCTTCCGTCCCTCTCCTCGCTCCTACCTGGGCTCGAACCAGGAACACATCGACAACAGCCACCCTCGAAGCAGCGTTACCCATGCAGAGCAAGGGGAACAACTACTCCAAGTCTCAGAGCGAGTGACGTTTGAAACGCTATTATCGCGCACCCCGCTAACTAGCTAGCCATTTCACATCGGTTACACCAGCCTAATCTTGGGAGTTGATAGGCTTGAAGTCATAAACAGCACAATGCTTGAAGCACAGCGAAGAGCTGCTGGCAAAACGCACGAAAGTGCTGTTTGAATGAATGGTCACGAGCTTGCTGCTGCCTACCACCGCTCAGTCAGACTGCTCTATCAAATCATAGACTTAATTCTAATATAATAAACACACAGAAATACGAGCCGTAGGTCATTAATATGGTCGAATCAGGAAACTATCATCTCGAAAACAAAAAGTTTTTCCTTTCAGTGAAATACGGAACCGTTCCGTATTTTATCTAATGGGTGTCATCCCTAAGTCTAAATATTCCTGTTACATTGCACAACCTTCAATGTTATGTCATAATTACGTAAAATTCTGGCAAATTAGTTTGCAACAAGCCAGGCGGCCCAAACTGTTGCATATACCCTGACTCTGCGTGCAATGAACGGAAGAGAAGTGACACAATTTCACCTGGTTAATATTGTCTGATAACCTGGATTTCTTTTAGCTAAATATGCAGGTTTAAAAATATATACTTCTGTGTATTGATTTTAAGAAAGGCATTGATGTTTATGGTTAGGTACTGTCGTGCTTTTGTTAAATCATCCCCCGTTTGGCGAAGTCGGCTGTCTTTGTTAGGAAGAAATAGTCTTCACAGTTTGCAACGAGCCAGGCGGCCCAAACTGCTGCATATACCCTGACTCTGTTGCAAGAGAAGTGACACATTTTCCCTAGTTAAAAGAAATTCATGTTAGCAGGCAATATTAACTAAATATGCAGGTTTAAAAATATATACTTGTGTGTTGATTTTAAGAAAGGCATTGATGTTTATGGTTAGGTACACGTTGGAGCAACGTGTACCTAAGCGATTATATGCAACGCAGGACAGGCTAGATAAACTAGTAATATCATCAACCATGTGTAGTTAACTAGTGATTATGATTGATTGATTGTTTTTTATAAGATAAGTTTAATGCTTGCTAGCAACTTACCTTGGCTTCTTACTGCATTCACGTAACAGGCAGGCTCCTCGTGGAGTGCAATGTAAAGCAGGTGGTTAGAGCGTTGTACTAGTTAACAGTAAGGTTGCAAGATTGAATCCCCGAGCAGAGAAGGTAAAAATCTGTCGTTCTGCCCCTGAACAAGGCAGTTAACCCACCGTTCCTAGGCCATCATTGAAAATAAGAATGTGTTCTTAACTGACTTGCCTAGTTAAATAAAGGTGTAAAAAAAAAAGAGAATCGGCCAAATCGGCGTCCAAAAATACCGATTTCCGATTAATCGGTCGACCTCTAGTTAGAACATTAGCACGTTGAGTGCACTGAGTGGTGTCACCTCGTTAGGCAGTATGTTTTACACCTATGCGGGCTTTTGGTGGGTGTCTTTTAGGTCCCAGTTGTAGTTGCTAGTCAACTTTCAGTGGACACCCCCATTAGTGTCTTTCAGAACCCCTCCTAAACCCCACCTGTTTTGGTGGTTGTTAGTGACTCTTTGTTTGTTCCCCCTTCTGTTTGAGAGACATTTTTTGGTTTCTTACTGGGGAACGTAATAGACTGTCCCCATAGGAGAACCCTTTCAGGTTCTAGTTAGCACCTTTTTTAAGTGTACCAAGACTTAGCCAAATGAAACTTCACCTATTGTGAATTTTGCCATGGTCCTACCTGTAACTTATTCTTACAGAAGCTTGTATTTTGGGCTGTTAGCAGTTTATAAAGACAAGTTGAACAAAGACATTAATGTTAATACCCGATATGGCACAGGTATGGGATGAGTTCTAGTAATTTTTGGGGGGTCCCGCAGTTTCTTGTTACACTAGAAACATCTGACATTGGATGGTCTGCAATACATTATTACTCACTTGTTCTTGAAGCAAGTGGTCGATACATGTGTTTATGAATCATGGTCTTAGGTCATCATACATTACATCACTGAAGGAGGTGGCATTTATGAACCACAAGTATTTACAATCCGATTCCCAACATTGGTACTGTCAGAAATACTGGCAACCCCTCTTACTGCTTCAACTTGAGATTATATTTATATACGGACTGACCTTCTCCAAGATGGCTGCCGTGTCAGGTCATTAGACCACAAATCTCTGGCTCCTCTGAGGTAATCAATTACTGGCCTAAATGAAAGTGTATTTCATTCGGTTCCCCGTCATTTCCTTAGTGTGTGGTTGTACTCCAAGAAATGAGCTGTATTCCTTTGGGGTTTTTGCCTTCAGAGTCTCTCCCTGTGTAGAGTAATGTGGGCTGTAACCAGGAGATATTAATGCTCCTCAGTGACGGTTTTCTATTGAGTTCCCCAGCTGTCCAAGGTTATATCTGCCTTTAACTATTCTGACGGAATTGTAAAATCTCTAGCATCTACAGTAATATCACATGGTCTTTTTACTCTGTAGTCTTACCACAGAGGTCTCTCAGCCAGTCTGCCAACAATGAACCTACCAATTATGCCTTGAGGGGAAGATATATCCCTCTGTCCGTATAGATGTCCTGTTTGTATGTGGGGTCATGATTGAACAGGAGATACTCTGGAGCACAAATACGCACAAACAGTGCGGTCCGAAATGGACACCCTTGATAGAGATGAGCAATACTGACTGGATAAAATATACAATTAAAATACTGAACTACAGGTAACTGCCAAAATAAAGGAAACACCAACATAAAGTGTCTAAATATGGTGTTGTGCCAGAACAGCTTCAATATACCTTGTCATAGATTCTACAAGTGTCTGGAACTTTATTGGAGGGATCCGACACCGTTCTTCCAGGAGAAATTCAATAATTTGGTGTTTTGTTGATGGTGGTAGAAAACGCTGTTTTCCAACATTGCCACTGACACAGCCCGCTACCAAAGCCTGTGGACTCCTTCTCCATGGCCAACGTGACTAAAACATTCAAAAGTGTTAACCCTCGCAAGGCTGCCGGCCCAGACGGCATCCCTAGCCGCGTCCTCAGAGCATGCGCAGACCAACTGGCTGGTGTGTTTACGGACATATTCAATCAATCCCTATCCCAGTCTGCTGTCCCCACATGCTTCAAGATGGCCACCATTGTTCCTGTTCCCTAGAAAGCGAAGGTAACTGAACTAAATCACTATCGCCCCGTTGCACTCACTTCTGTCATCATGAAGTGCTTTGAGAGACTAGTCAAGGTTCATATCACCGCCATCCTACCTGATACCCTAGACCCACTCCAATTTACTTACCACCCCAATAGATCCACTGACGATGCAATCGCCATCACACTGCACACTGCCCTATCCCATCTGGACAAGAGGAATACCTATGTAAGAATGCTGTTCATTGACTACAGCTCAGCATTTAACACCATAGTACCCTCCAAACTCATCATCAAGCTGGAGGCCCTGGGTCTCGACCCTGCCCTGTGCAACTGGGTCGTGGACTTTCTGACGGGCCACCCCCAGGTGGTGAAGGTAGGAAGCAACATCTCCACCCCACTGATCCTCAACACTGGGTCCCCACAAGGGTGCGTTCTCAGCCCTGTCCTGTACTCCCTGTTCACCCATGACTGCGTGGTTATTTACGCTTCCAACTCAATCATCAAGTTTGCAGACGACACTACAGTGGTAGGCTTGATTACCAACAATGATGAGATGGCATACAGGGAGGAGGTGAGGACCCTCAGAGTGTGGTGTCAGAAAAATAACCTCTCCTTCAACGTCAGCAAAACAAAGGAACTGATTGTGGACTTCAGGAGGAACCAGGCTTGGCACGCCCCCATCCTCATCAACAAGGCCCTCAGACAGAGAGGTAGCTTTTTCCTTATTTTGTGACTGGACAGATTGACTTTTGCTATATTTTGATATTCATTATGCCTATTACAATTTCTGTTGCAATTGAGGGAGTAACAAAGAAAAAAGTTCCTGCTTGCATGTCTGTTCTGCAGCTGATGTGAATACAAAATGGTCCCCTGACCTGTTAGCAGCATGTCAGCCCAGCTCCATGCCCTTTGAAGTCACTTGGCTTCCTAGTTATCCCCTTCCCAACATGGCTTCCCCTGTATCAGCCGTGTCAGATGAAAAGGCTCTATTGTAATGGGTATTAACAGAAAGCAGCGGCCAAGGGTTGGTATGGCCCAGCTGGGTACAGAGTGTGTGCTTAATTACCTGCACTAACTCTGCTCGCCTCAACTACTTCAGAAGTCTGCTTCACTGGAGAGGATTTCACTGTGATTTAGCTCAGAGCCCACTGATTTAGCTCAAGAAGTGTAGCTTCTAGCTTGCTTTTGTGAGGGAAATACCTGCATCTTGAGGAAGATGTTGGTCTGGGTGGGGGCATTATTAATCATAAAAGGAGAGACAGAGAGAGACAGAGAGTTAAGGAACCCTTGGTCTAGTGGTAACAGATCTGACTGTTCGCACATACTGCACAGTTGAAGTCGGAAGTTTACATACACCTTATCCAAATACATTTAAAACCTCAGTTTTTCACAATTCCTGACATTTAATCCTAGTAAAATGTCCCTGTCTTAGGCCAGTTTGGATAACCACTTTATTTTAAGAATGTGAAATGTCAGAATAATAGTAGAGAGAATGATTTATTTCAGCTTTTATTTCTTTCATCACAATCCCAGTGGGTCAGAAGGTTACATACATTCAATTAGTATTTGGTAGCGTTGCCTTTAAATTTTTTAACTTGGTTCAAACGCTTCCACAAGCTTCCCACAATAAGTTGGGTGAATTTTGGCCCATTCCTCCTTACAGAGCTGGTGTAACTGAGTCAGGTTTGTAGGCCTTATTGCTCGCACACGTTTTTTCAGTTCTGCCCACAAAGTTTCTATGGGATTGAGGTCAGTGCTTTGTGATGGCCACTCCAATACCTTGACTTTGTTGTCATTAAGCCATTTTGCCACAACTTTGGAAGTATGTCCATTTGGAAGACCCATTTGCGACCAAGCTTTAACTTCCTGACTGATGTCTTGAGATGTTGCTTCAATATATCCACATAATTTTCCTGCCTCTTGATGCCATCTATTTTGTGAAGTGCACCAGTCCCTCCTGCAGCAAAGCACCCCCACAACATGATGCTGCCACCCCCGTGCTTCACGGTTGGTATGGTGTTCTTCGGCTTGCAAGCCTCCCCCTTTTTCCTCCAAACATAACGATGGTCATTATGGCTAAACAGTTCTATTTTTGTTTCATCAGACCAGAGGACATTTTTCCAAAAAGTACGATCTTTGTCCCCATGTGCTGTTGCAAACCGTAGTCTGGCTTTTTTTTATGGCGGTTTTGGAGCAGTGTCTTTTTCCTTGCTGAGCGGCCTTTCAGGTTATGTCGATATATGACTCGTTTTACTGTGGATATAGATACTTTTGTACCTGTTCCCTCCAGCATCTTCACAAGGTCCTTTGCTGCTGTTCTGGGATTGATTTGCACTTTTCGCACCAAGAACGTGTCTCCTTCCGGTGCGGTATGATGGCTGCGTGGTCCCATGGTGTTTATATTTGCGTACTATTGTTTGTACAGATGAACGTGGTACCTTCAGGCGTTTGGAAATTACTCCCAAGGATGAACCAGACTTGTGGAGGTCTACAATTTTTTTTCAGTTGTCTTGGCTGATTTCTTTTGATTTTCCCATGATGTCAAGCAAAGAGGCACTGAGTTTGAAGGTAGGCCTTGAAATACATCCACAGGTACACCTCCAATTGATGTCAATTAGCCTATCAGAAGCTTCTAAAGCCATGACCTTTTCTGGAATTTTCTAAGCTGTTTAAAGGCACAGTCAACTTAGTGTATGTAAACTTCTGACCCACTGGAATTGTGATACATTGAATTATAAGTGAAATGATTTGTCTGTAAACAATTGTTGGTAAAATTACTTGTGTCATGCACAAAGTAGATGTCCTAACCGACTTGCCAAAACTAAAGTTTGTTAACAAGAAATTTGTGGAGTGGTTGAAAATGAGTTTTAATGACTCCAACCTAAGTGTATGTAAACTTCCGACTTCAACTGTATGTATACTGATCCCAGAGACCAGCAGGGTGTGATCTCCACCCATCCTACTTTGTCTCCTCTTACTCTAGCTTCCCCTCTACTTCAAAACGGTCTAATTAAAGCGGCAGAAATACAAAAGGAGAAAAAAAATAAACAAAAAAATAACCCATTGTGATACAGTAGAACTCAAATTGAAAGTTGCTGAGCATCTCCAGTCGCTTAGAGCAGCAGAGTGATAATGACGTACATGCGGATCGATCAATGTAGCATATGTGGATCGATCCGCTGCCAAAACCTCAGACTCAGAGCTGTTCCTTCATGTGTTGTGCACGGCAGTGATTTGCTTGGCTTGGAGAGACAAGCGCGTCCCACTCCATGTTTCAATGACCTATGGCTGTAATTACATGAGGGGAATACCAAACCCACTCTAGCGTAAATGTTGTCCTGTGTGAGCAAAGTTTAATGAAAACAGAACCCTCGCCTGATCTTACTCACCAGTTCCAAATATTGGTGATGCTTTAGAATTGCGTACAGATTATTTTCACATTTTCCTGCAAAGAGGGGAAATGGTGTCTTTCCCCTCTAATCAACATGTCACAAGGGAGGAACACATGCGAGCATGTTGAAAGAAGCTCCTGATATATACACAACATGACCAAAAGTATGTGAACACCTGCTTGTCGAACATCTCATTCCAAAATCATGGGCATTAATATGGAGTTGGTCCCCCCTTTGCTGCTATAGCAGCCTCCACTCTTCTGGGAAGGCTTTCCACTAGATGTCGGAACATTGCTGCAGGGACTTGCTTCCATTCAGCCACAAGAGCATTAGCAAGGCCGGGGACTGATGTTGGTCAATAAGGCCTGGCTCGCAGTCGGCATTCCAGTTCATCATAAAGGTGTTCAATGGGGTTGAGGTCAAGGCTCTGTGCAGGCCAGTTAAGTTCTTCCACACAGATCTCAACAAACCATTTCTATATGGACCTCACTTTGTGCACGGGGGAATTGTCATGCTGAAACAGGAAATGGCCTTCCCCAAGCTGTTGCCACAAAGGTGGAAGCACAGAATCGTCTAGAATGTCATTTTATGCTGTAGCATTACGATTCCCCTTCACTGGAACTAAGGGGCCTAGCCCAAACCATGAAAAACAGCTCCAGACCATTATTCCTCCTCCACCAAACTTTACAGTTGGCAATATGCATTGGGGCAGGTATCGTTCTCCTGTCATCTGCCAAACCCAGATTCATCCGTGGAACTGCCAGATGGTGGAGCATGATTTATCACTCCAGAGAACGCTTTTCCACTGCTCCAGAGTCCAATGGCGGTGAGCTTTGGTGATCTTAGGCTTGTGTGCTGCTGCTCGGCCATGGAAACCCATTTCCCGAAGCTCCTGATGAACAGTTGTGTTGACATTGCTTCCAGAGGCAGTTTGGAACTCGGTAGTGAGTGTTTCAACCGAGGACAGACGATTTTACGAGGAGCAGCGCGCTTCAACACTCGGCGGTCCAGTTCTGTGAGCTTGTGTAGTCTACCCCTTCACGGCTGAGCCGTTGTTGCTCTTAGACGTTTCCACTTCACAATAACAGCACTTAAAGTTGACCGGGGCAGCTCTAGCAGGTCAGAAATGTGAAAGTCATTGAGCTTTTCATTAAGGCCATTCTACTGCCAATGTTTGTCTGTGGAGAATGAATGTGCTCGATTGTACACACCTGTCAGCAACGGGTGTGGCTGAATAGCCGAATCCACTAATTTGAAGGGTGTCCAAATACTTTCGTATATATAGTGTTTTCTCTCACTAGCATATGTGAATATATATAACCATAATAGGATACATGTCAACGGCATTTGTATAAATAAATGTTTGTGTATAGCAGCTGTGAAAACAGTCATGATACAGTATGCATGGGTAATGATTTGATTATTTCATTTGCCAGCCAACAGCATGGGCAGTTCAGTTGACAAACAGACACTGACAACAAATGTTAAAATATGTACATACAATGTTTATACTGTAGTTGGCTTATGTCATATGTATGCCTGTGGAAGTGGCTCAGCCGTGAAGTGGTAGGCCACACAAGCTCACAGAACTGGACAATTGAGTGCTAAATTGCGTAACACGTCTTTCCTCAGTTGCAACACTCACTACCGTGTTCCAAACTGCCTCTGGAAGCAACTTCAGCACAAGAACTGTTCGTCGGGAGCTTCATGAAATGGGTTTCCATGGCCGAGTAGCCGCACACAAGCCTAAGATCACCATGCACAAAGCCAAGCGTCGGCTGGAGTGGTGTAAAGCTTGCTGCCATTGGACTCTGGAGCAGTGGAAACACGTTTTCTGGAGTAATGAATTACGCTTTCTATTTCATATCCTTCATTGTTGATGTTGCTTTATCTGGTCACCACTGTATTTTTTACTACCTTGTTGCCCATAGCACAGGGTAATACTGAACGCATTATTAAGAAATGCTATCTTACCTCTGAAGTTGCTACAGATTTTATTGAGTGTAGGAACAATACCCCGCCACCTATTCTGCCTTTCTCTTGTGAAGATTTAGTTGATAACTTTAATAGCAAGTTAAGGGCAACCATTGATGCCTTAGATCTCTGCACTGGCTGCCTGTGAGCTTTAGAATTCATTTTAAGATTCTTCTATTGGTTTCTAAATCAATCCACGATTGTGCACCCCAATACATGTCAGACATGCTTTTAAGTTATGTACCCAGTATGTCCCTCAGATCCTCTGGCACTGGCTTATTAACTATCCCAAAGCCTAGGACGAAGAGGCATGGAGAGGCAGCCAGTTATTATTTTGGCATATTTAAGAGATCTCAAAACACATCTTTTTAGCTTTTATTTTCCTTAGGGTGCTTTTTAGTTGTTCAGTTTGTGTCATTCTTTTGTTTTTTATCTTAAATGTGTTGTGTAGTAAACATTTCAACTTTTATTTTCATAATTTTTTATCATTTCTTTCCTGTAAAGCAAATTGAATTCCATGTCTGAAATGTGCTGCAAAAATAAAGCTTGATTTTATTTTAGTTGATTCTGACCTCAACCCCATCAAACACCTTTGAGATTAATTGGAATATCGACTGCGAGCCAGGCCTAATCGCCCAACATCAGTGCCCGACCTCACCCATGCTCTTGTGGCTGAATGGAAGCAAGTCCCTGCAGCAATGTTCCAACATCTAGTGGAAAGCCTTCCCAGAAGAGTGGAGGCTGTTATAGCAGCAAATGTGGAACCAACTCCATATTAATAAACCATGATTTTGAAATTAGATGTTCGACAAGCAGGTGTCCACATACATGTCATGTAGTGTAAGAGAAAAAGTAAGCAGTTCAGTTGTAGGGCACAGATACATACTGTAAATGGAGAAGAAATTGATTATGGAGTCTTGGCAGTAAAGAAAACTGTTCAAGATACCACTTAGGAGTCAGAGAGAATGTATATTTGTCTTTCTCTGCTTACACCACAAGACAGGAATCTCTGTATCACAAAGATGCCTGCTGCTCTTTTTGTCTGGCATATTTTCTTTTCTAGCTACAATAATATAGTGTGGTGAAAACGGTGCATCAGTGAACTATTTATTTATTTATTTATTTTTTCACCTTTATTTAACCAGGTAGGCTAGTTGAGAACAAGTTCTCATTTACAACTGCGACCTGGCCAAGATAAAGCAAAGCAGTGTGACACAGACAACACAGAGTTACACATGGAGTAAACAATAAACAAGCCAATATCACAATAAACAAGTCAATGACACAGTAGAAGAAAAAGAAAGTCTATATACAGTGTGTGCAAAAGGCATGAGGAGGTAGGCAATAAATAGGCCATAGGAGCGAATAATTACAATTTAGCAGATTAACACTGGAGTGATAAATGAGCATATGATGATGTGCAAGTAGAAATACTGGTGTACAAAAGAGCAGAAAAGTAAATAAAATAAAAACAGTATGGGGATGAGGTAGGTAGATTGGGTGGGCAATTTACAGATGGACTATGTACAGCTGCAGCGATCGGTTAGCAGCTCAGGTAGCTGATGTTTAAAGTTGGTGAGGGAAATAAAAGTCTCCAACTTCAGCGATTTTTGCAATTCGTTCCAGTCACTGGCAGCAGAGAACTGGAAGGAAAGGTGGCCAAATGAGGTGTTGGCTTTGTGGATGATCAGTGAGATATACCTGCTGGAAAGCGTGCTACGGGTGGGTGTTGTTATCGTGACCAGTGAACTGAGATAAGGCGGAGCTTTACCTAGCATAGACTTATAGATGACCTGGAGCCAGTGGGTATGGCGACGAATATGTAGCGAGGGCCAGCCGACTAGAGCATACAGGTCGCAGTGGTGGGTGGTATAAGGTGATTTAGTAACAAAACGGATGGCACTGTGATAGACTGCATCCAGTTTGCTGAGTAGAGTAATGGAAGCTATTTTGTAGATGACATCGCCGAAGTTGAGGATCGGTAGGATAGTCAGTTTGTTGGCAGGGGTTGAAGTAGCCAGGAGGAAGGCATGGCCAGCCGTTGAGAAATGCTTATTGAAAATTTCAATTATCGTGGATTTATCGGTGGTGACCGTGTTACCTAGCCTCAGTGCAGTGGGCAGCTGGGAGGAGGTGCTCTTGTTCTCCATGGACTTTACAGTTTCCCAAAACCTTTTGGAGTTAGAGCTACAGGATGCAAATTTCTGCTTGAAAATGCTAACCTTTGCTTTCCTGACTGACTGCGTGCATTGGTTCCTGACTTCCCTGAACAGTTGCATATCGCAGGGACTTTTCGATGCTATTGCAGTCCGCCACAGGATGTTTTTGTGCTGGTCAAGGGCAGTCAGGTCTGGAGTGAACCAAGGGCTATATCTGTTCGTAGTTCTGCATTTTTTGAAAGGGGCATGCTTATCTAAGATGGTGAGGAAATTACTTTTGAAGAATGACCAGGCATCCTCGACTGACGGGATGAGGTCAATATCCTTCCAGGATACCCGGGCCAGGTCGATTAGAAAGGCCTGCACGCAGAAGTGTTTTAGGGAGCATTTGACAGTGATGAGGGGTGGTCGTTTGACCGCAGACCCATAGCGGATACAGGCAATGAGGCAGTGATCGCTGAGATCCTGATTGAAAACCACGGAGGTGTATTTGGAGGGCAAGTTGGTCAGGATAATGTCTATGAGGGTGCCCATGTTTATGGATTTAGGGTTGTACCTGGTGGGTTCCTTGATGATTTGTGTGAGATTGAGGGCATCTAGCTTAGATTGTAGGACTGCCGGGGTGTTAACCATATCCCAGTTTAGGTCACCTAACAGAACGAACTCTGAGGCTAGATGGGGGGTGATCAATTCACAAATGGTGTCCAGGGCACAGCTGGAAGCGGAGGGGAGTCGATAGCAGGCGGCAACAGTGAGAGACTTATTTCTGGAGAGATTCATTTTTAAAATTAGAAGTTCGAACTGTTTGGGTATAGACCTGAAAAGTATGACAGAACTTTGCAGGCTATCTCTGCAGTAGATTGCAACATCTCCCCCTTTGGCAGTTCTATCTTGACGGGAAAAGTTGTAGTTGGGTATGGAAATCTCAGCATTTTTGGTGGCCTTTCTAAGCCAGGATTCAGACACGACAAGGACATCAGGGTTGGCGGAGTGTGCTAAAGCAGTGAGTAAAACAAACTTAGGGAGAAGGCTTCTGATGTTGACGTGCATGAAACCAAGGCTTTTTCGATCACACAAATCAACAAATGAGGGTGCCTGGGGACACGCAGGGCCTGGGTTTACCTCTACATCACACGAGGAACAGAGGAGGAGTAGGATGAGGGTACGGCTAAAGGCTATCAAAACTGGTCGCCTAGAGTGTTGGGGACAAAGAATAAAAGGAGCAGTTTTCTGGGCGTGGTAGAATAGATTCAGGGCATAATGTGCAGACAGGGGTATGGCGGGGTGTGGGTACAGCGGAGGTAAGCCCAGGCACTGAGTGATGATAAGAGAGGTTGTATCTCTGAACATGCTGGTTATAATGGGTGAGGTCACCGCATGTGTGGGAGGTGGGACAAAGGAGGCATCAGAGGTATGATGAGTGGAACTAGGGGCTCCATTGTAGACTGAAACAATGATAACTAACCTAAACAACAGTATACAAGGCATATTGACATTTGAGAGAGACATACAGCGAGGCATAAAGTAATCACAGGTGTTGATTGGGAGAGCTAGCTAGACAACAACAGGTGAGACAACAGCTGATCAGCTAAAACAACAACAACAATAACAGGTAAAATGGTGGTGACTGGACAGAGAGGGTTGGTTAACTACACACACAGCCTGAGTTCGCGGCTGGGGCCGACAGATAAACAAATAATAAACAGAATGGAGTACCGTGATTAATGGACAGTTCAGCAGGCATCAGCTATGTAGCCAAGTGATCATAGGGTCCTGGGGGCAGTGGTAGATGGAACAGGGAGGCCGCGGAGTAGTTGCTACTACGCTAGCATGCAGGTGACACGCCGCTTAAAGTTAGTAGCCCGGGGCTAGTAGAAGCGTCTGCTCCGACGTCCGACGGAGACAGGTTGAAGGCACAGCGGATGGAGTATTTGTCATCAAACCAGTCGTCGTGGTGCGGCGGGGCGCCGTGTCGACAAAGGATCCAAGCCAGATGGCGAAAGAGGTATTGTAGTTGTAGTAATTTAGTTTGCTAGCCGGGAGATGCGCCTGGCTCACTGCTAACTGGTACTAGCTTCGGGGCAGGGGCATTAGCCACTATAGCCACTTGGTAGCAGCGGTGATCCAGTGCCAAGGTCCAGAGCTTACGGCTATGATAACACAAGGCAGTCATGATAGGAGTGTAAGTGGAGGAATAGGTAATGGTCAAGTGGTTGGAGCAAGCTCAGCTGTGTCATACTACTTTGACTGACTGAGCAGTAATGCTGCAGGCCAAGGGGACTCTTAGTGGCTGTTCTCAGTCAGGCTTGACCTCTCACATGAAGGAGCAGGAACAACACCGAGACGGTTAGGCAGACAAGGCCCCAAGACTCACTGGGAATGTGAGGAGATTATACAGCCAGAGAGGGAATAGCTCTTCTCACACACACATTTGCATGCACACACACAAACACACACGCAGTCACAGCCGAGTTAAGATAGACACAAACTGTAGGCACTATTTATTTCTTTCTCTCTCTCTCTCTCTCTTTCTCTCTTTCTCTCTCGCTCTTTTTTTTCTCTCTCAATTCAATTCAGTTTACAATCTAAGGAGCTTTATTGGCATGGGAAACATGTCTTTACATTGCGAAAGCAAGTGAAATAGATAACAAACAAATGTGAAATAAACAATACAAAATTAACAGTAAACATTACACTTACAAAAGTTCCAAAAGAATAAAGACATTTCAAATGTCATATTATGGATATATACAGTGTTGTAATGATACGCAAATATTTAAAGTACAAAAGTGAAAATAAATCAACATAGATGTAGGTTTTAATTACAATGGTGTTTCCTCTTCACTGGTTGCCTTTTTCTTGTGGCAACAGGTCACAAATCTTGATGCTGTGATGGCACACTGTGGAATTTCATCCAATAGATATGTAAGTTTATCAAATTCTTTGTGGTTCTGTGTAATCTGTGGGAAATATGTGTCTCTAATATATTCATACATTTGGCAGGAGGTTAGTAAGTGCAGCTCAGTTTCCACCTCATTTTGTGGGCAGTGCACACATAGCCTGTCTTCTCTTGAGAGCCAGGTCTGCCTACGGCGGCCTTTCTCAATAGCAAGGCTATGCTCACTGAGTCTGTACATAGTCAAAGATTTCCTTAATTCTGGGTCAGTCACGGTGGTCAGATATTCTGCCGCTATGTACTCTCAGTTTAGGGCCAAATAGCATTCTAGTTTGCTCTGTTGTTTTGTAAATTCTTTCCAGTGTGTCAAGTAATTATCTTTTTGTTTTCTCATGATCTGGTTGGGTCTAATTGTGTTGCTGTCCTGGGGCTCTGTGGGGTGTGTTTGTGTTTGTGAACAGAGCCCCATGACCAGCTTGCTTAAGGGGCTCTTCTCCAGGTTAATTTTTCTGTAGGTGAGGGCTTTGTTATGGAAGATTTGGGAATTGCTTTCTTTTAGGTGGTTGTAGAATTTAATGGCTCTTTTCTGCATTTTTGATAATTAGTGGGTATCGGCCTAATTCTGTTCTGCATGTGTAGTGTGGTTCGTTCTGCATTGTGTAATTTAATGAGGACACTGCCACAACTGGAGGTCTGCTTGTTGGATTTTTATTTGTCCTGCACACGAAGAGACAACGCACGATATGTTAGCCCTTGGCGCAGTCACAGCTCTCAGGCACCTGCACGAGCACAGGGAAACTCACTCAAACACTGTCCCAAGGACCCACAAGTTACAACAGGTACCCACAAGTTACAATAGGTACCCACAAGTTACAACAGGTACCCTAGCTAGTGAGCTCGATAAAACTTTTTAACATACAATATGTACAATATAAATATTTAACAAAACTTATGCAACCATAATAGCACATTGTGTAACATTACCACGGTTTTATATTGAAATATAGCGGAGCCAAGGACAACATACCTCGCTAACTGAAGATCAGGCAAGAGAGAACAATAGGAGGCTACAGTAACACTACACATGCATTATTTGGTGTTTAATGTTTTACACAAAGGATATTTTTGCAGAATTCTGCATACAGTCTGAATTTGGTGTTTGTCCCATTTTGTGAATTCTTGGTTGGTGAGCGGACCCCAGACCTCAACCATAAAGGGAAATGGGTTCTATAACTGATTCAAGTATTTTTTGCCAGATCCTAATTGGTATGTCAAATTTTATGTTCCGTTTGATGCCATAGAAGGCCCTTCTTGCCTTGTCTCTCAGATTGTTCACAGCTTTGTGGAAGTTACCTGTGGCGCTGATGTCTCTCTCTCCCTCCCTCCCTCCTTCTCTCTCTCTCTCGCTCTCTCGCTCCCTATTTCTCTCAATTCAATTCTAATTGCTTTATTGGCATGACATAACAATGTACATATTGCCAAAGCGCTTTGTGCTTGTGTTTGTGTTTCCCAATAGGTAATGTCGTTTTGTTTTGACTGTTTTGAAAATGTGGTTTATTCTGATTGATTGGATGTTCTGGTCCTGAGGCTTCAGTGTGTTAGTAGAACAGGTTTGTGACCTCAGCCCCAGGACCAGTGGAATGAGGGGTCTCTCTATCTCTCTCTCTCTCTCTCTCTAGTTCTCTCTATTACCCACACATAGCTACCCACAAACTCAGAAATAATGTGGGGAGATGATATGCATGCCCAGAGAGGAAAAAGATAACCACACACACACGCACACACACACAGAGAAAAGCAATGAGATGAGAGAAATATGTGATTTAATTCCCTTCTCATAACAGTAGAGCTCAAGCTCTGGCTAATGCAATTTACTGAACCACTGCACCCTTTTGGAATGTCTGAGGCGCAGAGTCATCATTGGATGGGGGGAGGGTGTGTGCGGAGGGAGCGTGTGTGTGGGGGGAGGGTGTGTGTATTACTATGTATTACCTCACCCTACTACATTACTACTTCTATTACTACACAGCTCTCTTTCAACCTTTCACAGACAGGCTCTCATTCAATCCTTTCACAGACAGGCTCTCTTTCAAGCCTTTCACAGACAGGCTCTCTTTCAAGCCTTTCACAGACAGGCTCTCTTTCAATCCTTTCACAGACAGATTTTGTCACATTGACTGTGGTGGGATTGACAATGACCAGGTACATGTAGGCCATTAGGATGGAAGGAGAGGAGTCATTGGTGCTTAGACTCACCCATTATCACCAGCATGCTGGCTTGCCACGGCCTTGGCACCTGCTGAATACAGATAACAGCTGCTGGAGGTTAGATTCACTAGTGTGTATTCAGCGCCGATGGATGCGTTTTTTCTGCCTTGCCCTGTCGTGTCTGTGCCCGTGCTTGAGTGTGTGCGTGTGCACGTGTGTGGTTAGTTGTAGCAGTGTGTGTGAGTGTGTGCACGCCATTTCACTCTATTAGTGAATCTCCTGTTGCCTTTCATTTGAATCCCATACTGGCAGTGTTGTTGAAACTTGATCATCTTCTGTCTGATTCCTCTCATAACCTGACATTAAGTTGCTTCTCATCACATAGTACTCTTTCATCTTGCTTTTCATTTTTTTACTTACCTTGATCCTGGACCACATTGAGGAGCCGTGTTATTATCTAGCTAGGACAACGTTTCTTTGATGTTGTTTTGTGTGTGTTTGACCTTAGGCGGGTTGGGTGGCATCACTGATGTCTCCCAATAGGGTTGTCATTACTTTCACTCTACCGTTTCTCCTAGCTCTGAGATAAGAGACTCATTAAACACAGATCATATTTTACTCTTAAACATCCCAGTATTGCACTAATGAGTTTTTCCTACTTAAAGACACCATCAAGGGGAGTGGAAAAATTCACTTATCGTCTTGGCTGATCCAGCTTCATTAGCGGACTCTTTCTCCGTGCGGATAATGTCCGCCAGCTGCTTAAATATGCAGGATAATGTCTCTCCCAAGAGGACCACCTCAGGTTAGCTCTGGTCCTCTGCCAAGGTGTCCATCTGCGTGCCCATATGAATATCATTATGCTTTAGTGCAGGCAGATAACAAGTGATACCCAGGGGACGTATTTTAGACTGCACATTATTTAATGCTTTTTATTAAGCCTTAAGATGTATGGCATCAGATAATGATACGGGTGAGAGTTAGTGTGTTTTAGTTCACTAGTTAGAACAATGCAATTGTTAATACTTCTGTTGGGTAGACCAGAGTGAGCACATTATTTATTTGTGTATGCCACCTCTTAAGAGTACTGCATGATATGAATCTCTGTTTTTGAAACACTCCTGTCGAGCTCCACGGAACCGTTTGACAGGTGATGCTAAAGCTAATCTGTCTGTGAGCGTCAGAGGGAGAAAACAACTCTGTGTTCTGATTGCTGGCAGGCAGTTGCCATTGTTGATATTAAAGTGACTTAAGCCTTTAAGTTTAGCCTCATATATATTTTATGGCGAGTCCCTTTTGTGCTTTTAAGCTCGGCGAGATGTGTGAGGCTCTACACTTAGAGGTTGGCTTTCACTTTGAGTCGATTCTGATGAGATTGTGCAACCGTGAAGCAAGGAGGATAAACATTGCACAATGGAAAACAGAGTACAAATGGTAAAGTACAAACACTTGTGTTTCTGAACAGAGATGGTGTGTACTGTACTTAGCACTTTGTGTTCCTCTTGAGCTATATGAGATTGCTTTATTCTTCTTTGACATCCAGCCTTTCATCATGTTGCTAGCTCCTGTATATAGTTGTCTGAAAAGGTCAGGACGAGGAGCTGAAGGAAAGACTCGTTGTCCACCATTGAATGTAGTGTGTGTGTGTGTGTGTGTGTGTGTGTGTGTGTGTGTGTGTGTGTGTGTGTGTGTGTGTGTGTGTGTGTGTGTGTGTGTGTGTGTGTGTGTGTGTGTGTGTGTGAACTCACTACGTGCAGTACATGCTTATCAGTGTCCTTTCCTCAGTGGTTACGCTAGCTGACACAGATGGCAAGCCCTCTCACACACATACACACACATAAACACACAAATATACACACACACATACAGTACACACACACACACACACACACACCAGAAACATAAAACAAACAAATCCACAAACAAACTTGTTTCAGGTTTCCATAGTGCCACAGACTCTGTCTTTTAAACCCTTCAATTCCCTCTTTACATCAGACCGCTTACAAGCATAGCAGTCCTCTTTGTGATGAAGTCATAGGTCAATGGCTTATGGAGGCCATCTCACAGTAATGACACAGTAACAGTTTAGCCCAATGCCCTTCCTGTAGCCAGTAACCCACTACACAGTTTTATGGGGTGATAGAAACAAAAATGGTGGTGGCACTATTACCCGGTGGGAAACAGCGGTATTAAAAGCGCTTAGCCTTACCATGCGTAAGATGATATAAAACTCATTTCCAATCTTCGTTCATTCAATCCTTTTAGGGTCTCCTGTTCATATACAGTTCATGCGGCAGCAGGCATGTTGGTGTGATGATCGTTGTCACTGTACTTTAGATATGCAGAGTAATCAACTGGAACATTTGTTCTACTTAATCTATTAATTCATATTTTATATTTTAGCAGGTCTGTTTAAGCATAGATTATTTGAACATCTCTTTCAAGCTAAATTGTACTGGGGATCAGCATATTGTGCTTAACAAGTTAAAGTGAACATGGTGTAGCAGCTTGTGCCACGATACTCCTTTTCACTTGAATACATTTATCCGAATATACCAAGGAATTATAATACAGGTAGAGCTGTGAATAAACTTCAGGCCACTGGCACAGTGATGTTGCCGTGGTTACACATCAAATGTGGTCATAACTGGGAAACCAAGCGCCCTCTCCATCCCGAATGTTTACCGTGTCCTTGTTGTACTAATTGTCCCTGAAAGGATTATGATGGGATAATGGGGAAGGTGCCTTACTGTGCTCAGGTCTACAGAGGCATGGCAAAGTAAGATTAGCACAGCTCGCCACTGTCATTTGGCTATGCCAGTGCCTGCTTCCTTCTCCGCATGCTAGGCTCTCAAGACTGCACAGGCTATTTCATGGAATACTTAACCTGACGCACACACACGTGCACACACACACACACTTAGACCAAGTGTTATAGGCTAATTTACCCAATGCTTTGAATTGATATACATTTGATGATAAATAAGGCTTAGATAAATTAATAAGGCTTAGATTAATCTATATGACAATTCTGTCATCTATTTACTTATACATTATTCATCTATTTATCAGAGCTGTGTGTCTATTCATTTTCTGAAAACACTGGAGAGAAATGTAGGACCATCTTTCCAACACCAATCTCATCTATTCATGTTCTAACCCTGAATGGCTTATTAACCAGTACATACATCCACCCTATACATTAGTGGTTGGCAACCCTGTTCCTGAAGTGCTGCAGGATTTTGTTCCAACTAGGCAACACTATTTATTTTACCTTAATTTAACTAGACAAGTCAGTTTAGCACAATGATAGCCTACCCCGGCCAAACCTGGGCCAATTGTGCGCCGCCCTATGGGACTCCATAATCACAGCCAGATGTGATACAGCCTGGATTTGAACCTGGTATTGTAGTGAGGCCTCTTGTACTGAGATGCAGTGCCTTAGACCGCTGCGCCACTCAGGAGCCCCACCAACTGAGTTAATTGATCGTTTCAATGATTGCCTAAATTCAACACACCTGGCCTTCCAGATCAGTTAAATCAAAAACATGAAGTGCCTGCGGCACTCCAGGATCAAGGATGCCTACTCCTGCTATACATCATCAAGAGTACTTGCAGATTTGGGCCAAGAGTTTTTCCTTGCCTTGAAAGTCTATGTGCCCTAGGTATAGTCTCTGTATATTTCCTCATCGGGTTGCATGGTTTTGGTCTGGGAACTCTTACAGACTAGAGCAGGTCAAATTTCACGTGGGAGCCAAAGACCAGAGGCTGTTCCACTAACACACTAGATATGAGTTGTTTTTAATAGCTCTGGAGAGACTCATCCACGGCTGCCTTTGAAGTTCAGAGAAAGTGAGAGACAAACCTTAAGGGGGGAGATGTGAAGTGTTATCCTGAATGACTGTCAGTGTACGGGTGATAAGAGTCGCTATTGGCGTGAAAACAAATGGAACAACTCTGGTACGAGACTCAGCTTGATTCCTGGAGCCAACTCTGCCATGCATTAGGCATCAAACTTGGTCATAAGGTGCTATGTGTTTTATAGCATTTGTTTTTGTTTTTTTCACCCAGAGATGCAGCACTGTCTAGCATTTTACTGCTCAAAACAGTCTGTGTGTGACTAGGGTGTGTGTGATTGGCATCACCCCTTGTCTCATCTGGTCCATTTAGGCCTTGAGGATGTTGATTGGGTTCAAGCCTCCCCCTCCTCTCCTCGGATCCAACACATGCACACACACACACACACACACACACACACACACACACACACACACACACACACATACACACACACACACACACACACACACACACACACGCACACGCACACGCACACACACACACACACGCACACACACACACACACATGCACTCACACTCACACATGCACACACGCACACACACTCACACATGCACTCACACTCACTCACTCACTCACACATATGCATACAGATTGCGTGAACATAGTCCCAGTGGAGATGAAGAGATCTTTGAAGCGATGTGCCTGGGAAGGCTTTTAGTCTGGCATCTCACTGTGCTGTTTTATCTTGTCCATAGAGCATGCTAATCAAACCCAGCAACGCCTCTATCTCCCATCGGCGTTAACGGCCTTCTTTAAACTGAGAGCAGAGAGCTCTTAAAACATCTGCTTGGCCCCTAGTGTCCACTCAACGTTTATCATACCTTTTAGCAGTAAGCATAGGGTTTCAAAGCTACCGGTAATTTACTAAAGTTACCGGAATCTTCAGTCATTTTGTTAATTAACAGAAAATCTATGGCAATCTATTATAACTTTGGTAATTTATACATGAATAACTTTAAAAAATATATACAGTGAGGGAAAAAAGTATTTGATCCCCTGCTGATTTTGTACATTTGCCTACTGACAAAGAAATTATCAGTCTATAATTTTAATGGTAGGTTTATTTGAACAGTGAGAGACATAATAACAACAAAAATATCCAGAAAAAAGTCAAAAATGTTATTAAATGACAGGGGGTCAAATACTTATTTCCCTCATTAAAATGCAAATCAATTTATAACATTTTTGACATGCGTTTTTCTGGATTTTTGTTGTTGTTATTCTGTCTCTCACTGTTCAAATAAACCTACCATTAAAATGATAGACTGATCATTTCTTTGTCAGTGGGCAAACGTACAAAATCAGCAGGGATCAAATACTTTTTTCCCTCACTGTACTTTACCTTTGCAACCCTAGTTAAGCATAACCTTTTGTATGGCACACATGAATGATAAATGCTTGGTCAACTGGTGTCAAAAATTGTTGTACTGCTATGGCATGTGTTAGTGTTTGGATGGTGACTGAATGTTTCACTGTCAACTGCCCATGAAACCCAGTTAACTTAAGTCATCTAGATTCAGTAAAGTATTGCTGGTGGCTAGCATAGCTGTTGTGCATGGCAAATCTGCATGATTAGCTACATTATAGAAATTATACATAAATATATTATACCAAAATAAAACAAAATTAGGCTATATTTCACTGTTCTCTAAAGTGCTACTTCCCTGTACATTCTCCCGGCACATTTTGTTACACTGCATTTTGTTAAAGGCTTATTTCATTATTTCTGGGATCTCTATGAAAGGAAACTTTAACCACCTTCTGCACTTTGAATAGCTGCATCGCAAAACGCTGAGAGTCGATACCTTGAAAGAGAATAGTACAGTGCTTACCCCTGGGATATGTAGATGAATACAAGCTGCAGGCTGCCAGAAACTGGCGCAGCAAGGTGTGTGCATCAAGGTAGGTAATAGCTATTACACTTCAAATACAACCAAGGTTTTGTTGAGTTTTTCCAACAGTGTCGCCCAAAACGATGGATAAAACAGTAAAAACTTGAGGAAAGTGGTGTGTGCAGCTCACTGGTGACAGAGTGATGTTTCTAAACACACTGCAGGAATTGCAGTTGTTATTCTATTTTAAAAAGTAGCCACGCATGCACATTTTGGAGAGCAGTTTGTCAGTGAGTACCAGTATCTGGTTGAAGGGCTGAAACTGGTTTTGAGGGATCCCACTGGGCACACCATGTCATTTCAACCATCTAAAAGCACGATCAAATTCCACTGGAAAAAAACGGTCCGATTTTTGGTTTAGTTGTCATCGAAATGTGTTTTCACTGTGCTTCATCGACTAGCACAACCAAATGGATTGGATTGGGGTTGAGATTACATTAAAAGTACATAGTGCAAGTGATCAATGCTGTTCAAGATTCTGCGCAGATTATTATAGAAATTGTGAAGATCTTCACAGACTTGCAACCCTTGCATGCTATCTTGAACTTCCACACTTTCTATGATTACATAAGAAGACATTTATAGGTACAGGAGACTAACCTCAAAATGTGTCCATGGATGTGTTACTAATTTTAAGGTTGAATAAATACTGTTGCATTAGTTTGTAAGATAGCCTAAAGATAAGGCTATTTCCTGTATTACAAAAGCCATATTGAATTGTGTTAGATGGACAATGCAACCAAATATCAACATTTAAAGGATATCTAATGCTTGGATAGTTTAATCTGAGCCAGTGCCTTAATCCTATTCTTTAACTTAGATTTTTGGTTTAGTTGGAGACGTGAATCCAACAATTGGCTATGCTAATTGGCTATTCACTGTATTGTGAAATTGAATTGTGTTTGATTGTCAATGCAACCAAATATCAACATTTGAAGGAGATTTATTTTTTTGTGCCACTGACTTAGTCTGACTTTATTTCCAGTTTGTTCACAAACTAATAATTGATATGTTGGATGCACGTCTGCATATCAACCAAGAATCAAATTTAAAGAATAGGACTAAATCAAATCAAACTTGGTGTAAAGTGCATTCAAAGTTTGATTTGATGTAGTCCTATTGAGATGGAGGTGTGAATAATGACCAATTATTAATCTGTAGACAAACTGGAATTAAAGCCAGACTTAGACCTAATTGAAACACCGCTCTATTGCCGCACGGAACAAAAAAATATGTCACTTCATCATCTGCCACTCTTTCGGTGTGGTGCGGATGAAGCATGTCTCTGTTTCATGCAGCGCACCAGAGCAGTTCTTCCACTGTCGGGAGAAATGGTAATGAAAATTAACATATGTTAATGGCATGCAAATAAGGTTGCTTTGCTACCACACCCACAACAGAAGCACAATCATGGTCTCGGATTCATAGGTGGAAGACTTCTGTGAGAGGTCACTGTTATACCTCAATTTGACCCAAAATCAACGAGGAAGTCTGCTGCAGTGATATGAAACCAATCAGTACATCAAGCAAAGCTCTTAACCATGCCAGCCCGCTCTTCATTTCTATTCAGTTCGACAATCATAAATTTGGCGTCTGAACTGTGACTAAGTCAGTGGCACAGATGGAACTATCCAAGCAGAAGATAATATAATATAATAATATATAGATCTCCATCAAACGTTGATTTTTGGTTGCGTTGACAATCAAACACAATTCAGTATCCAGTTTGTCTATTTTGGGTTCACGTCTTCATTTCAACCCGAAATCTAAGTTAAAGAATAGGACTAAATCTAATCCAATCAATATTTGAATGCACCTGAGATGAAGTTTGATTTGATTTAGTCCTGTTCTTTTGAGATTGAGATTATTTTAATGATTAACTTGAAGATTAAATGTTAATCGACCAAAGCTTGAAACCCTAGGCCTATATGTAATTCTCAGCATAGCACATTGGTAGTAGTCAATGACAAATCAAGAGCTTGGCTCTATCAAAATTTTTATTTTGTATTTATTGACATAGCCTTGTTCTGTTCAATTGTGTCTACCTACTGTACCTACTCTACCTATAGTACTATAAATATCAGGATGTTGAGTAATAAAATAATAATTGAATGTAGCTGACACCGTTCAAACCAATGTGGGTTTCGGAACTTTAAATCCTATTATCTCAGAATCATATTTTTTGCAGATAGATCCTTATAGTCCCAAGCTCTCAATATCAAAGTTTAGCAGGGCTGGGCTTGGTTAAAAACCTGGATGGGAGACCAAATGGATAGGTGTAGATAGATCAACTCTCTAGTAGGTGGTGCTGCCCATCCTATTGTTTATTTCCTGATGGTGGATATAAGATCTTGAAGATCTGATGTTGTTTCAAAGGTACAAATTCAACATATTTTATACAAGGTTTGTCTATGTTGAATGACAATCCTGTGGTTGAAATTCCACCATCAAAACAACAGTTGATTACTTTTTCATACACAATGTATTCTGAACAAAAATAAAAACGCAACAGAAATGTAACAGAAATGTTCCATACGCCCAAAAAGCTTATTTATCACAAATGTTGTGCACAAATTTGTTTACATCCCTCTTAGTGAGCATTTCTTCTTTTCCAAGATAATCCATCCACATGACAGGTGAGGCATATCAAGAAGCTGATTTAACAGCATGTTCATTACACAGGTGCACTTTGTGCTGGGGACACGAAAAAGGCCACAAAAAAATGTGCAGTTTTGTCACACAACACAATGTCACGGATGTCTCAAGTTTTGAGGGAGCATGCAACTGACATGCTCACTGCCGGAAGGTCTACCAGAGCAGTTGCCAGAGAATTTAATGTTCATTTCTCTACCATAAACCGCCTCCAACGTTGTTTTACAAAATTTGGCAGTACATCCAAACGGCCTCACAACTGCAGAACACATGTAACCACACCAAACCATGACCGCCACATCTAGCTTCTTCACCTGCAGGATCGTCTGAGACCAGCCACCCGGACAGCTGATGAAACTGTGGCTTTGCACAACCGAAGAATTTCTGCACAAACTATTAGAAACCGTCTCAGGGAAGCTCAGCTGCGTGCTCGTCGTCCTCACCAGGGTCTTGACCTGACTGCAGTTCGGCGTCGTAACCGACTTCAGTGGGCAAATGCTCACCTTCGATGTCCACTGGCACGCTGGAGAAGTGTGCTCTTCACGGATGAATCCCGGTTTCTACTGTCCTGGGCAGATGGCAGACAGCGTGTATTGCGTCGTGTGGGCGAGCGGTTTGCTGATGTCAACATTGTGAACAGAGTGCCGCATGGTGGTGGTGGGGTTATGGTATGGGCAAGCATAAGCTACGGACAATGAGCACAATTGCATTTTATCTATGGCAATTTTGAATGCACAGAGATACCGTGACGAGATCCTGAGGTCCATTGTCGTGCCATTCACCGGCAGCCATTACTTCATGTTTCAGCATGATAATGCACAGTCCCATGTCACAAGGATCTGTACACAATTCCTGGAATCAGAAAAAGTCCCAGTTCTTCCATTGCCTGCAACTCACCAAACATGTCACCCATTGAGAATGTTTGGGATGCTCTGGATCGACGTGTAGGACAGTGTGTTCAACATTCCACAGGCCACAATCAAACAACCTGATCAACTCTATGCGAAGGAGATGTGACGCGCTGCATGAGACAAATGCTGGTCACACCAGATACTGACAGGTTTTCTGTTGCACACCCCTACCTTTGTTTTAAAGGAATCTGTGATCAACAAATTCATATCTGTATATCTCCTACTTTGACACTCTTTTTTTCTTTCCTCCATTATCCCATCTATTTCCCTTTACGAGTCCACCTCTCTTCCCTCATTTCTCCCTTAATCACTCCCTTTCTCTTTTATTGCTCCCTTCCCTTTTCACTTTCACCTATCCCCTGACTCTAATTTTCAATCCACCCCTCTCTTTCCCTCTCCCCTCTCTCTTCCTCCTCTCCCTCTCCCCTGACTCTCATCTCACTATCCACCCAACTGGTATTCCCCTCTCTCGCAATCTCTCCATCTCCAGTTGTTTTATCACTCTAGTGGTCAGTGTCCAGGGAGATCCTCAGAGAGAGGAGACTGGATGGAGAGGGGAGTTAATTGAATTCCAATCCCCTCTGTGAGATGGAGAAGAGGGTCAATCAGCACAGCAGCACACTCAGGCCAATCACATTACACACCGTGTACGGCCAGTCCTCAGTGTGTGTGTGTGTGTGTGTGTGTGTGCGTGCGTGCGTGCGTGCGTGGCACACTGATGATGTGTGTTTGTGAAGGGCATGCTGTCCCAATGACGAGAGTGACAAATGCATCTCCACTCTCTCCAACTCCATACCAGACAATTTGGATCTGTTTTACTGTCTATGTGCTTTTATATGTGGAGATATAGACATTAAATCTGTCTATGTGCTTTGTATATGTGGAGATATAGACATTAAATCTGTCTATGTGCTTTGTATATGTGGAGATACAGACATTAAATCTGTTTGTGTGTATGTGTGCACATATATGGCAGTGGGCTCATTATGTTGCAGTCTCCTGATGGCTCCTCTATCTCCTGCTCTATCCAGAGGCAGGGCCCTGCGGATTACTGATCCCCAGTCAGCCTTTAGGAATATTTAACCATTCATCAGGCTTCTTTCTGTCTTTCTCTCTCTCTCTCGCTCTCGCTCTCTCTCTACTCTCTCTTAGATCACAGCTCCATCACTCCCTCCTCTCCAACACCTTCTTATCTCATGGAAAACCCTACTACGCCCTGCCCCTCACGCACATTGGTTGTTTCGTATTTCATCTGTTCCACTTTATTGAATTTAATTATTGAATTTATTTAATTATTAACTTGCGGCTTGAGGAGGCGCTCAGAGATAGGGGGTCTTGTTGTAAGTATAGGAGGTTACCCAGGAGAAACAGTGGGGGCAGTGCTCCTTTTGTTTGCAAGGCAGGGAGATTAAATAGCTGTTTATGAATGATCGTTAGTCTTGAATTCCATTACTGTTGATTTCATGCACAAATAGTGTGTCTGTGTGCGTGTATGTGCATGCATCCGTGTGTGTGTGTCCTGAGGAGAAGGGTTATCACATTGAACAATAGTGCGTATCTACCGTTGTCAGGTCATTTTGCAAGGTGTGTGACGGGTGCAAAGGCGCAACAAGTAATGTTAGCTTTTCTCTAGCTGTGCCACAGTGAGAGGTATAAATTACAACACAGTCACCCCGGAGATATTGAAACCCTACCAGTAATGATGATGTCCAACGTGGAGGCAGGCACAATGCAAATAGGCTTCTGTATCGCTTAATCACTGTGGAAATATACCTACTCCTACTGTGGGAGTCCCATTAACATACTGTCCCCAGACTCACATAAACCCACATTCTCATGCACCCTAACACCCTAACACCCTACACACACACACACACACACACACACACACACACACACACACACACACACACACACACACACACACACACACACACACACACACACACACACAAATGTTTGTTTTACTATCCTTGTGGGGACCAAACAATTGATTCCATTCAACATCATATTTTATATTTTCCCTAACCCTTAACCTAAAATGTAGGTTCTGGATGGCAGGAAGCTTGGACCCAGTGATGTACTGAGCCATCTGCACAACCCTCTGTAGCGCCTTGCAGTCAGATACCAAGATGCTCTCAATGGTGCAGCTGTAGAACCTTTTGAGGATCTGAAGGCCAATGCCAAATATTTTCAGCCTCCTGAGGGAGACCAGGTGTTGTCATGCCCTCTTCACGACTATGTTGGTGTGTCTTGACCATGATAAATCCTTAGTGATGCGGACACCAAGGAACTTCTCGACCCACTGCAGACCCATCGGACCAATAAACAATCAAGTGGGTGTGACATGACACATAAATGTATATAAATCCGATGCAGATATTTGTATTGTAACAAAACTTTACCTATGTGTTTTAAGCATTGTCAAGACTCACCATATTCAAGCACATTCAGATTGACCACATGGTGGTGCTATAACGTGAACGTATACTGTATCTCTTGATCTGCTTGCCAAAGTCATGGAATTTGGCACACATGCTCAGGGAGATTAATCTCGCTAACCTGCGGAGCATGGTTCTGTTTAGCCACATGTGGGCGCTGTTGGGCAGGAAAAACTATTAATGCAAGCTTATTGGGCATATTGTTTGACCTTGGAAATATTGTGTTTGAAGAAATGCATCCATAGATGCTATATCCCAAATTTGGTTGCTGATCGGTCCAGAGGTTCAGGAGATGAAGACATTTAAAGTAGTCAACATCATTAAAATGATCCAAAAGTCATCAAAAGCATATTGCATGATTTTGAGTTCTACTATTTGGCAAGCATGGTAAGGTGTACAGAAGAATCCCATCCTAGGGTGATGTGTCCAATTTGTCCTGATTGTGGTGCTGTGGGGCCATAGCTTGAACCTCGCCAAGGCTGCTTGCTGCTATATTTTTGTACATTTGTCTATTTTTAGTTTTTACCTTTATCACCGTTCGCTTGGCAGCTGTTTTAGGCTGTCAGTGTGAATCAAAACCTAATTAATGAGGACAGAGAGAAGGTAGATTGAGAAAAAGTGTATTTGTTTATGGTATTTTCAAACATTAACTAATTTGGTTTGGTCTAATCGCGATGAAAGGAGCACTTTGATGAGAATGGCGTGCTGTAGAACAGATTTGTAATACTGCTAACACAGATGTGTGTATGCGCGTACACACACACTCCTGTTTATACTGAAAAGATTTGAATTATTTAAGAATAATGTCAAGGTGGATGATGTGACCAGGGAAAGAGGACCCTACGTTTATGAGATGAAAGTGAGTGTGTAGATTTGTGTGTGGAAGTGTGTGTGGAAGTGGGGAACAAAAATGTGTGCTTGGGTGAATGGGTTTGTCTTTGAAGGATACAGAGGAAGGTTATCAGGTATACCACAAATTCAGTGACTGTCAGGTAGTAAGGGCAGACAAAGAAGTCAGAGACCACAGAGAGGGTCTTGGAAAAGGTCAGATGTTTGTGTGTGTTGGGGTGCGATAGGGTTTAGAAAAAGTGGTATTGCTATGTATGAGAACTATAACAGGAAGTGTGCTGTTGTGTGTCTCTGCGATAAAGGGACACACCAGGACACGGCTGATGGAGTGGACATGGAAAGCCCATCAGACTGTGGAACATGGGCGACGAGGAGACACAGCAGGGTGCATGGAGCTCCGGCTCTACACATTCAATGGCCACAGATAATGGCCGCCAGCGTGTCCAACCATAGCAGATAACCATGAACTCTGGGAGAAGAGGTGAGAGAGCAAGTACTACACAGAGGGGAGTAGAGGAGAGAGCACTACACAGAGGGGAGTAGAGGAGAGAGCACTACACAGAGAGGAGTAGAGGAGAGAGAACTACACAGAGAGGAGTAGAGGAGAGAGCACTACACAGAGAGGAGTAGAGGAGAGAGAATTACACCGAGAGGAGTAGAGGAGAGAGAACTACACAGAGGGGAGTAGAGGAGAGAGCACTACACAGAGAGGAGTAGAGGAGAGAGCACTACACAGAGAGGCATAGGGATAGAGATAACTACACAGAGAGGAAGAGAGAGGGAGAACTACACAGAGAGGAAGAGAGAGAGAGCACTACACAGAGAGGAATAGAGAGAGAACTACACAGAGAGGAATAGAGAGAGAGAACTACACAGAGAGGAGTAGAGAGAGAGAGAACTACACAGAGAGGAATATATATATAGAGAGAGAACTACACAGAGAGGAATAGCGAGAGAGAACTATACAGAGAGGAAGAGAGAGGGAGAACTACACAGAGAGGAAGAGAGAGAGAGAACTACACAGAGAGGAATAGAGAGAGAGAACTACACAGAGAGGAGTAGAGAGAGAGAACTACACAGAGAGGAATAGAGAGAGAACTACACAGAGAGGAATATATATATAGAGAGAGAACTACACAAAACGGAATATATAGAGAGAGAACAACACAGAGAGGAGTAGAAAGAGAGCGAGAACTAAACAGAAAGGAGTAGAGAGAGAACTACACAGAGAGGAATAGAGAGAGAACAACACAGAGATGAATAGAGAGAGAGAGAACTACACAGAGAGGAGTAGAGAGAGAGAACTACACAGAGAGGAGTAGAGAGAGAGAACTACACAGAGAGGAGTAGAGAGAGAGAACTACACAGAGAGGAGTAGAGAGAGAGAACTACACAGAGAGGAGTAGAGGATGCGAGACGGTCAGAGGGAAGTTGAGAGAGATGTACATGTTAAAGAGAGAGAACCACTCAAAGTGGGTTTTAGAGAGTAAAGTGAGAAAACTAAAGACAGACAGAGAAGGAGGGGTAGAGGTAACAACATGCAGATAGGTAGATTGAAAGATAAGAGAGGGTAAAGGAGAGGAAGTAGATGCCCCTCTGGGAGAGAAAGTGAGAAATGTTAATCTGCAGTGCTTGTTCCTCAGGATAGATGCACTATCCTCTTACTGTAAACATGTCCTCTCACCCTGCTTTGGTTGTTTTGGAGAGTTGGAGAGCATTCTATCCAGAAAGAGCATGTTCTAGCCAGAAAGAGCATGTTCTAGCCATAAATAGCATGTTCTAGCCAGAAAGAGCATGTTCTAGCCATAAATAGCATGTTCTAGCCATAAATACAATGTTCTAGCCAGAAAGAGTATGTTCTAGCCATAAATAGCATGTTCTAGCCATAAAGAGCAGGTTCTAGCCAGAAAGAGCAGGTTCTAGCCAGAAAGAGCATGTTCTAGCCAGAAATAGCATGTTCTAGCCAGAAAGAGCATGTTCTAGCCAGAAAGAGCAGGTTCTAGCCAGAAAGAGCATGTTCTAGCCAGAAAGGGCATGTTCTAGCCAGAAAGAGCATGTTCTAGCCAGAAAGAGCATGTTCTAGCCATAAATAGCATGTTCTAGCCATGAATAGCATGTTCTAGCCATTCATAGATTATTAGCTTTAAGTTTTTTGTGTTCTCGCAATTACTTCCTGTGTGTTGTTTATATGTTTATTATTCTAAATTAGCCAAGATTAGTGGGCAGATATAGTGGACTAAAAGCTTAAGTAAACCTCTCATTGGAGAGGGCACTGAATCACACACACTCAGCTGCAGGGGCTTTGCATGGGTTGGCTTAAATCCTGCTGTCTGACTCACTCAATGGCCCCCCGAAAATTAGACGGGATCTATCCAACATTTCTGGTTTACGTGGGTCTTACTGGGAAAATGTCATTTGGATTTGCTAAATTCCTCGTGCCCTCTCCTCCGCCCTCTTCTCGCCCCCTTTGGAAAAAGGTCAAAGGTAATCGAGGAGAGGAGGCTTGAACAAGAAACCTGGAACCAAATTCTCTTGTAAGAAATGAGACTCTACTCCAGTAGTTTGTCATCAGGCAAATTATGTTTACAGAGGTGGAACCCCAAAATACCAGTGTAAAGTGTTAAACATGTAGCGAGTTGAGCTCGACATTTTATAGATAAAAGGATAAGTAACACATCCTTTTTAAATGTCTGCATGCTTTTCTCCTCTGAGAAAACAACTGCTGTTTCTTTGTATCTCTTTCATGGCTTCTAGTATATATTTTAAACCTTCTCCATGGTAGTATACACCTGAGCATCCTCCCCAAGAGGAGGAGAGGAGGACGGAGGAGTCGAGGAGAGGACAGGCTTTTTCCCCAGTTGCGAAAAGGCCTGTTCCCTTGGCTTAGCTCTATTTTGGTCAAGGCTGTTAGGAATGATTATTTATGCTATTATTTGCTAGTATTTGTTGTTGTTGTATTCCCTTGAGTCTGATTGGTTCTTGGTTTGCATGTATCTCAGTTTGAATTTTTCTCACTTCCTATAGTTTCTAGCTCTCTTTCTCTGCTTCTTCTTTGTATCTCCTTCATGGTTTCTGGTTCTTGTCATATATCCATCACTGTCTTCATTTCAAATACCTGACACTGCCTATAATACGGATAATTCTAACACTGTGCCAGGTTGGTTTCAATTTGTCATTGCCTCTGTATGATATTAGTATCACCCTGTGTCCCTTCCTCCTCAATTAGAGTTAATACATCCCTAGACCCTCTCTGTCTCTGGAACCATGCACCCTGTCAGGTGGCTCATTCTTTGGGTCCAGTCTGTTAAGGGAGGCCCTCTCAATTATTGTGACATGCTGGGAAATTTCATTTTTCACCTGGAATAACACAGGAGGGACTCTCCCAAATGTCAGCTGCTCAGCAAGTTGGTTCAATATGACGCAGGCTTTCCGTTTGGCACAGAGCAAGTTTAACAGCTAGGGGATGAAAAAGTAAATGTCATGCCAGATCGCTGTGAACTTTAAAAAGTGCCACATTTAAGGTAGCTCTTTTAAAAGCAAGCACTAGCTACAGTACATGTGTATCCCTCTACTGTATACCCATGAACACTGTAGGAGTCTCTAAAGTGCTTTTAGCTTACAGATGTAGCTAAACCCTAAAGGTTTCATTGCCTCTTTCATGCAATTTCAACCCTCATCGAAAGGCCTTTTAATCTTCTCTCGTTTGATCACAAATCAAATTCAGCCACATGCAGTTAATCACCCTAGGCAGCCAGTCCAATGTTTGCTGCTCTTGACTCTCACATCGATTCAATATTCACCGATAATCAATTCAGTACGACTTTAATCTAAAACACAATTATCTTCTGTGACACTGGGTCAAACGTTCCTGTCCTCTCTTTCTGTAAGGCATACACTCGATTGGCTGTAGCTCATAAGGCGCAGAGGCTGGGTCGAATGACGGAGGAATACTGCACGTAATTCAATTACAAGCCATTTTCTCATTACTTTCCCCCTCTAAAACAAGCAAAATTCATAGCTATAAACAGAAGAACCAATAGACAACTCATTGCCTATACACTATTCACAGTTTTGCCATTTTTATTTGGGCACCAACACATGAAGCATTAATATATTGCAAGCTCTTTATCTTGAGTCCAGCCTGGTGCAGTGCTGCTGCCAGTGACAAGCATGTTTTTAAAGGCCCCCGTTTTCTCATTATGGCTGTGGGCTGGGAGGCTGATGGGAGTTTAGATACTCCCCCAGGTAGACCATGCTGCCTCATCTTCAGCCCCAGCCCCCTCCGCTCCAGCTTTTTCACAGGGAGACTGTCCTGTCTACATGTACCTATGTGTGTGGAAAATATTTAATCACAGGTAAGACAACTTGTTTTGTATAGTCCGTTTGTAACTCCACTCACTACTTGTAGCTGTATAGACCATTTGTTTGTGTTGTTGGTCTTGGCTAGCTTAATGTTCCGGTTAGTAGCTAGCTAGCACTCACTCACTGATGTGGCTGCTAGCTAGCACCATCATGAAAAGGGGCATGAGGGAAGCCCTACAATATGACGTTTTTCTAAGTATTGACAACGCTCTAGAGTAGGCAATGTTGAAAAGTAACCTTTAGTCATGTTGTATTTTTCATAAAATCTAGTTTTGTAATTGACTAAAACATGCAGACAACAAGAGAATTACGTTTGAAAAAAGTGGTGTTTTTACTGTGAGATAATGGGGTAACCTAGGTAACCACAGGTTGTTTTCCCCACAGGCGTGTCTATAGTTAAAGAGCATCACTGGAACTGAAGTGGGACGTGGGACACAGGAGTGGAACTTCTCTCTCTCAAGGGCTCTTCTCCCACCCACTTGACTATCCCATGGTGTTGAAGCAATCTGTTGAAGTGGCAGAAAATATAAGGGGTCCCCCATCATATGCTTTAATTTACCAACAATTTATGATATGAAAAGTTTGAGTAATTGGTAAGTGTTCAACACATTCTTGGTTTTGTCTTTTTTAGAGTCCCCTCTATTATATGTGTGGGGTTACTGGGAGATCAATCCAAGAGAATGGCTGATGCATGCTGTTATCACCCATTCCATTTGCTGAAATGTTTTGGCAAATTATTTTGTAGTCAGTGTATGTTAGTTAGATAAGTCTATAGTAACTCTCCATGCCAAGTTTACTCCTGCAGCTCCCATTAGCATGGGTCTCATCTCCCTCTAGTACATCTACAGACATGCCAGTGATTGAGTTTAGAGTCATGGCACACCGTTTTGCATCAGAGGCCTAATGAAGAGCAGTATGTCAATGGGCATATGGCATGAGCCATGGTGTTAGTACTGTGTGTCTGTGGCAGGTGATCTGTCAGAGCAAAAGGCCACTGTTTGTGTGTGTGTGTCCAAGTGTGCCAACAAGGCTGGCTTGAGATGGATAACAGACAGCTTGGTTTTATGTCCGGGTCAATGGTTCTAAGAGGTCTCTGAAGGCCCACTGGGAGGACAGACTCTCAGCCACATCAAGTTGACTAACATGTCTGGGAAGGAGCTGAGCATGGCCAGTTAGGTCAGAGGTGACTAACATGTCTGGGAAGGAGCTGAGCATGGCCAGTTAGGTCAGAGGTGACTAACATGTCTGGGAAGGAGCTGAGCATGGCCAGTTAGGTCAGAGGTGACTAACATGTCTGGGAAGGAGCTGAGCATGGCCAGTTAGGTCAGAGGTGACTAACATGGCTGGGAAGGAGCTGAGCATGGCCAGTTAGGTCAGAGGTGACTAACATGGCTGGGAAGGAGCTGAGCATGGCCAGTTAGGTCAGAGGTGACTAACATGGCTGGGAGGGAGCTGAGCATGGCCAGTTAGGTCAGAGGTGACTAACATGGCTGGGAAGGAGCTGAGCATGGCCAGTTAGGTCAGAGGTGACTAACATGGCTGGGAGGGAGCTGAGCATGGCCAGTTAGGTCAGAGGTGACTAACATGGCTGGGAAGGAGCTGAGCATGGCCAGTTAGGTCAGAGGTGACTAACATGGCTGGGAAGGAGCTGAGCATGGCCAGTTAGGTCAGAGGTGACTAACATGGCTGGGAAGGAGCTGAGCATGGCCAGTTAGGTCAGAGGTGACTAACATGGCTGGGAGGGAGCTGAGCATGGCCAGTTAGGTCAGAGGTGACTAACATGGCTGGGAAGGAGCTGAGCATGGCCAGTTAGGTCAGAGGTGACTAACATGGCTGGGAGGGAGCTGAGCATGGCCAGTTAGGTCAGAGGTGACTAACATGGCTGGGAAGGAGCTGAGCATGGCCAGTTAGGTCAGAGGTGACTAACATGGCTGGGAAGGAGCTGAGCATGGCCAGTTAGGTCAGAGGTGACTAACATACAGAGGAGGAATGTTGGGACTGTATCAGAGATGGGACATTTTCAAGAGTGTAATTAGTCCAAAACACACACAACCTCAGAGCCAGTGGCAATGATCAAACATATCCTACAAACATGTAGGTTTAGGCTGCAGTCCCTAGTCCCTGTTAGTACAGAGTCCTCAAAGCATACAAATACTATGTATACACATATACAAAGAGAGAAGGATTTTACTTAAGGCAATGTTGTCAGTGGAGAAATGCTGTCTGTTTGTTGTAGTGTCTTTAAGTGATTCGCTTTACTCATTGTGTTCTAAGCCAGTCGTTGCCTGGCTGCATAAAGGACGTGACAAATAGGCTTTAATACCCCTTCGGACAAGAACAATAATGACCTTATTCATTTCACACCATTACAATTACTCACCCCTCAGGGTGTGGAGGCTCTGCACTCTACCATCCCCACACTCAGCTAACATACCACTTACCAAGTCAACATCATCCCTCTCATCGCCAACCAACCAACACACAGTACCGAACAGACATAATGCAGACACACAAAATGCTAAACCATGGAAACGTCTCTGTCCTAAATACCTCTGGAGAACTTTAAAGGAGCTCAGAAGACCGCAGCAAATTAGCACCAAACGGATAATTATCTGCTGTGTTGTGGAGAAGGAGAGAGAGTCTCTGTTAACTGATGCTCTATATGCATAACAGCGCTTCGGAGATAAGCCCCCATTGACAGAAAGCATGACTGTAAACAGGCGCATGCATCTCATAAATGTATCTGCATTCATTTGACTTGACTGCGGTTGGCCTCGTGACGCCATCCTTGGCAGCGGGCGACATCTCTCTCAGCGAGGAGAGACTGTGCTAAAGCGAGAGGTAACTTAGACTTGCCATCTGGTGAGAACGCACTAGTACTTGGTCGTTCTTCAAAAATGCTGTCTCACTTTATAGGGGTTAGAAAAGAACCTCCGCCGTTTCCTAACTTCTAATGAATATGCAGTAGTTCCATGTCCAACATAATGACTGGCAACAGAGCAGTACACAGACAGTTTATGCAGCAGAATGACATCTAGTCCCTGGCAAAGGCATGGAAGTCATAGAACCCACTGGCCATGAATTATTAGAGTGCATGATATGCATATTGTGTTTACTTCTAGGGACAGTGTGGGGAGAGATTAATCTGACCAACAGGGATCTCCATCATTCCCTGTTTTGGCGCCACACATGTGACCATCCATCAGTAATGCAGGGACATTCACACAGCAGTTTGGGTGCATAGGGATGTCCCTACACCCCAGGAAAAGGACGAGGACACATTTTTGGAGTTTACATTTGTGCAGGCGTGGCACTGTGGGGAAAAAAGGATAAACAGAGAGAAAACACTCATGGTAGAACTAGCAGATTCATATGAAATAATGCATCCCATTTATTCATAGCATTTCTCGACTTTGGCTATGGTGATTTAAAGAGGCCACTGAGGAACAGTATTGTTCTTTGCTTCCTTCTCAGAGGGAGGTATGGCTCCGGATAGAAACCCTGGAAGGAATGTGCGGCATAGCTAAAAATATCCCACACCCTCCGTGAATTCAACTAATTTGATTTTCACTATTTTGTGTGGTGATGATATAGAAACGCTTTATCCCGATCTCTATTTGAACCACATTTGAAAATGGCAAGTAGTCATTCAATTATTACACCAGTTTTAAAAAAACGGTACGACTTCTAGACTTAATTAAAATGCATGCCATGTCAAAAGGAAAGTTATTATACAGTACAGTAGCTTTTTTGATTGCTCTCTTAAGCGCCATAAGATTGCACAACTATGTTTTAAAGGAAACTATAAATATAGCTGCGGAGACAATACAGCATACGCCAGCTTATTCAATTTATCAAGGCACAAGGCGACACCCAGATGCAGACACAGGAGGCAGATGGTTAGTCTTTGATATTTATTAACAATCCAAAAGGGGTAGGCAAGAGAATGGTCGTGGACAGGCAAAAGGTCAAAACCAGTTCAGAGTCCAGGAGGTATAGAGTGGCAGGCAGGCTCAAGGTCAGGGCAGGCAGAATGGTCAGGCAGGTGGGAAAGGAGTCCAGAAAACAGGCAAGGGTCAAAGTCAGGAGAACTAGTAAAAGAGAAAAAGAAAGCAGGCACACGGGAAAACACGCTGGTTGACTTATTAAAAAAAAAAAAACGAACTGGCACAGAGAGACATGAAACACAGGGATAAATACACTGGGGAAAATAAGTGACACCTGGAGGGGGTGGAGACAAACACAAGAAACAGGTGAAACATATCAGGGCGTGACACAATTCTCCTTTGTTTGAAAAAAATGACAATTTAATGTATTCAGCTATATCTACAACATACAGAGTAGGCTATTTTCTTGAACATGAAGCTCTATGTTTGAAGCTTTAACACTAGAACCGCTAATGCAGTCATTTTGACTGCTCATGAATATAAAATATATATTACTGCCATTTTTAAAGTCATGCCCCTCTCCTAAACTTTTTCTTAATAAGTCTATATAACACACTGCTGTTAGAATCTTAATATCACAAACAGAACTGGAGTTATAACCAGTTTTAGAAGGGCATGTCATTTTTTGATTGGTTTTCCCCATTGCCCCTTCTCCCTGACAGTAGGGCCTGCTCCACTCCTTCTTCTGACAGTTGAAGGTGTCATGCCCAGTTGATAATCACCCCAATAATTGCCTAGAAACTGAACCTAAACTATACCAAAATGAATTTCACACATATAACAACAGATGACATAAATGAAGTAAAGTATGATGGGAAGAATGGGTGAGTTGGAAAGTGAACAATGCATAATTATGCAATCACCATTTGTGAATGAAGAACAGGGCGGGTCGTTCTATTGTATTGGTCAATTCTAATTCTAATCTGAAAATGGTATGTACCCTATATCAGTCCACCAAATCCAAGCAGTGAGAGCGTGCGTCATTTACAATGGCAAGAAGGCCAAGACGAATGGATGCACATGCTGTCTTAGCGTTGCTACAAGATCTGAATGAAAATGACTCAGATGGTGGGGAAGAAATGAATCATGACATCTCTGATGATTATTCTTCTGATTCCAAACCTCGGCCTGAATAACCTACACATCCTAGGCCTAAATGCAAAAAAGCCAGAAAGGTGCCCACGCCACCACCAAATGAAACGGTGAGACAGGAGAGAGGAAGGCACGGCACCGTTTAAATAGAACAATCCGGGCAATGCCACGGGCCGATTATCAGCACAAAATGTCTTCGCGAAGAGAGCAGGCCCTACATCTCAAGCCAAAAATATCACCAATGCACTCACCAGCTTTCGTTGTTTATGTCACGCCCTGATCTGTTTCACCCGTCACTTTGCTTGTCTTCACCCCCCTCCAGGTGTCGCCCATCTTCCCCAATATCCCCTGGGTACTTATACCTGTGTTTTCTGTCTGTCTGTGCGAGTTCGTTTTGTTCGTTCAAACCTACCAGTTTCCCTTGTGCCTGTCTTTGCTATAGTCCCTGTTTTCTGGTTTCCTGGTTTTGACCCCGCCTGCCTGCCTGCCTGCCTGCCCTGAGCCTCCACGTCTTCCTGTACCTTTGCCTCTGCTCTGGATTGTTGACCTCTGCCTAGCCTGAGCCCGCCTGCTGTTCCGGTGCTTTGCACCCTCTCTGGATTATTGACCCCTGCCTGCATTGACCTGTCGTTTGCCTGCCCCGTTTAAAGAATATACTTTTGTTTCTTTGATGCTGTCTGCACCCGGGTCATACCTTAAAATGTGATAGTTTATGTGACATGGACATGCTTCAGTATTCAGGGACTGTACTGTAGCCAAGGTGGAGCAAAGTGTCACTGCCTGGGATCTGTCTGTTGATCAGCTGGAAGCGTTCATTTCAATCCTATACGTCCGTGGAACATTCAGTGGAAAGAGCGTGTATATGGAGAGCTTCTGGTCAGACATGTATGTGATACTTTTCTTTGGAGAAACTATGTCCCCGGGATCACTTTAGAGAGAGCATGTGTTACCTCCATTTTGATGACAAAGAAACACGTAAATTCACCATGGTATCCAACGTTTAAATAATTGACTATTTTTGACTGCTGTCATATCAACACTTATATTCATCATAATGCCATTATTGCTTTTGTGCTGATTTTCACTATTTATCAAGCACACTTGAAGCTTATAATGCTTAGGATCCTGATGTTTTCATCATTTGACAGGGTGTTTTGCCCACCGTGAGTCTTGGGGTATTATTATTTATTTTGTCCTATAGAAATAAGCTGTTACTCTGTTCCAAAACATGCTTTCTGTTTCATAGTTGTAACATGGGCACTTCACATATAGCCTACAGTAACATGAACTAATGAAAATGCTATTGTGTTATTTGAAATAAAAATGGTATTCTAATGTTACCTAATTCCTTGATAAACACAACAAAATGATAGTTTTTTACGATAGCATATATGAACTGTATGAATTACGCTGTTAGAATGTCAGAATCACTACTCGTTAGCTTGAAGGGGGGTCCCTTGAGGCTCAGTGGTTTTGGTGTTAAGCTGTCATTTTTGAACCCTCCACTCAAGTACTTTGCACCGTAGGGCCATTATACTCAAGGCCCTCGGTCATTTGTTTACCTAAGAGAGGACTCTTAACTAACTTAGTCTAGTACCGTTTGATCAATTTGACTTGATCATAGCCGCCGACTTCAAAGTAGACCATGATGAGATCATTATTGCTAAGGCTGGAGTGGTCTGGCCTCAGACACTTGGGTACATGTGAGGACTCGTCAAATGTTTGTTTGACAGACAGAACAACCTTCCCGTCTCTACATGCTGGTAGTACACTTGTATGTATTGGCGCTGCTTTTCATTATCACAGCAAAATGCACAACCTGTTCAAGTCACACTGTGTTTTTATAAACGGTGTCAAATTTCAATAACTCAAGGCACCATTCCATTCCTTTTCATCTGATGTCGTACCCAGAGAGCTGGACACACGTAGAGGTATTGATGATGGGAACAAGCAGATGAGCAATCATACACATTTCATGCTCCATATGATGCATTTGATGTGTTGTTTTGGTCTTTTGCTAGTCTGTTTGAAATGTTAAAATAGGGACACGGGATAATGAGTTGGCAGAATCAGAAACACATCTGGAAGCTTAGTAGGTAAGAACGTGTTGATAGCTGTTGATATACACTGTGTGTACAAAAGAACACCTGCTCTTTCCAATGATGTAGACTGACCAGGTGAATCCAGGTGAAGCTATGATCCCTTCTTGATGTCACTAGTTAAATACACTTCAATCAGTGTAAATGAAGGGGAGGAGACCGGTTAAAGAAGGATTTTTAAGCATTGAGACATTTGAGACATGGATTGTGTATGTGTGCCATTCAGAAGGTGAATGGGCAAGACAAAAGATTTAAGTGCCTTTGAACAGGGTATGGTGGTAGATGTAACGCTGCTGGGTTTTTCACGCTCAACAGTTTCCAGTGTGTATCAAGAATGGTCCACCACCCAAAGGACATCCAGCCAACTATACACAACTGTTGGAAGCATTGGAGTCAACATGGGCCAGCATCCCTGTGAAATGCTTTCGACAACTTGTAGAGTAGATGCCCCGAGTGGTGGGGGGTTGCAACTCAATATTAGGAAGGTGTTCCTAATATTAGGTATACTCAGTGTATATCCTCAGTGTAGTATATACAGTACATTGATTGTACAACAATAATGGAATAAATGCCTCAAGTGTCACTGCACACTAACCCTTACATTTTCACAAATTGTAATAGGTTAAGCCAGGAGCTTTTTCCTGACTGAGGAAGTTATAGGCTAGAGTTTTTCATTGTCAGGTCTTTTATGGCAAAGAACCACTTCTGTCCCTATAGACTTTGACACTTTTATCCATAACTTAACTTCTGAAAATCTGAACTCCAAATCCAATTGAGTCATTATCATCAGGGTAAACATGAGTCTTCTTCATATCCCTTTCCTATGGGTCTGAAGTCGCCAAGCTTCCAGCATCCAGTGCACGTATCTGCTCTTAGCTATACAAGTGACAGACCAAGCTTTCTCTTTTCTTTTTTTCTTCCCTTTCCCTTCTTTCCGGGAAGATAAAAAGCGAACAATGGCAAATAATCTCAGGTCACAGCCTTTGGTAATTAACTAATCTGTCAAGAGGACGCGCATAGATGAGCGATTGCTCCCTTCAAATGAAATGGAAGTGTAGCCATGGATAAAGTTTTGATGGCATTAATGTCGGAGCCAATCAGTCAGCCCTGCCTTTGTGACGCTGGAGCTGGCCTGCTGCGTCAGGCGTAGCCAGGGCAGAGATGACTGAATACCAGACAAAAAGCCCTTAGTGACATAGCCGTAAAACTAGGAGAAAGATGCAACTGAAAACATTGTTGATAAAACCTCAATTGGATTTGTTATTTTAGAACAGACGGCCCGCCAGCCAATTGAAAGTATTTTTGTAAAGAAAAAACCCCTATTTGTTCATAAAACCGCAATTACTTGAGTAACCTCCAAGTACTCCTCATAAGCCACGCAGGATATGTTAGAAGGACTGTGATAAAACTGCAACTGAAAGCAATTCAGGGCTTCTTCTGTACATACTGAACTTTCCAATATCTTCCTGATGCATTTCACTTACTTTGTGATGCACCGTTTCCATATTCAAGTAATTTGACATATTTTCTTATTAGCCTTATGAACACAGAAACTTGCAGTATGTGTAAGTGCTAAAATGGTTAAAAACGGCATAAATTAGAATATATTTGGAGATCGGTATGGGCCCATAATTTCCACATCAGTGCATCCCTAACCTGAATGTCTAAATCCAGATAGAAACTAGGTAGAAATTATAATGGCCCTATATATTGTAATGACCTCGATAGATCGTAAATGAGATAATGTCCAGAACAGTTCTCAAATTGCACGGTTAATAGACTTCAAAATCACAGGCCTACGCCAAATAAATCCGATACAACAATCACAGCTAGTCAACTCATTGTCGAGACATGAAAAGAAAGAGAACAATGCCAGCATTGCAATATAACAGATATGCAGTGCCCAGCTCCCGGCCCAGCCTGGGGTTTGTGGAGGAGAAGCGGCCCCTCTGTATGGGGCTAATCTGTCCCGGTGCAGTGCCACCTTTCTCCCCCTGGAAGGCAGCTGGACTTGGTACACCACCACCCCCATCCTCTCCAAGACCTTCCCGGCCCCACCCAGTGACTGTCGAGCTTGGGGCATCAAACTTTCTTTCTCAGGAGTAGAGCCAGACTAGCTCCTCATCCTCAAATGCCTTTTTTGCCTCACACCTGCGTTCACCAGCTTCTCTCTGGCAAAGGTGTGGGCTGTCTCCAGGTGGTCCTGGTACCTCAGGGTACTCCGACCCGGGGAAGTAGCAGGGCTATCAGGGGGCCGCCAGAACGTCATCTCCAGGGTCCGTTTTTGTGACACCAAAGTGTCAAGACCCTACCATGCATGCCCTGGAACACAGTGGCACGCCATCAACCAGCCACTCCTACTCCTCCACCCACTGTAGCACTGGCTGTAGGTCTGTGTCCTGCTGCTGTTGCTGCCTCCATTCAGCCATGTCGACAGCCTGCGGCTCACATCAGACAGGCACGCTCACCTGGCATACTGAGGCACAGATCCCGTCCTCCACACACAGCTCTCTCTCACGGGCCTCTCTCCACCCACAGTGGCGGCACTCGTCTGCAGTACAGGGCCGGCAGGACTCTGGAGTGGCGTGCCCCCGCTCTGTGTACCACTGTGAAGTTGTACATCTGTAGCTCCTCCAACCAGCATGCGACCTGCCCCTCTGGCTCTTTGAAAGACACGACCCACTGAAGAGCAGAGTTGTCAGTCCTTACCGTGAAGGGCAGGCCACCCAGGAAGTATTTTAAGTGTCTGATGGACGCCACCACAGTAGCGGCGCTCGTGTTTGTTGAATGTCTTGCTGAAGTACGCCACCACTCTCTCCCCCTCTGGCCCCACCTGGGCCAGCATCCCACCCATGTCATTATTGTTCCCATCTGTGTCCAGGATAAAGGGCAAGGTGGGTCAGTGGGAGCCAGCACTGGGGCCTCGCTCAGTGCACGCTGGAGGGAAGGACTCCTGGCACTCCACTGTCCATGTGAAGGCCTTGTCCTTCAACAGCAGGGGGTTTAGGGGAGTGGCGACACTGGAGAAACCCCTTAAACCATCTAATGCATCTTGTCTATGCCGCTCGGCCATCATCCATATATTTATATGTACATATTCTTATTCCATCCCTTTAGATTTGTGTGTATTAGGTAGTTGTTGTGGAATGGTTAGATTAATTGTTAGATATTACTGCACTATCGGAACTAGAAGCACAAGCATTTCGCTACACTCCCATTAACATCTGCTAACCATGTGTATGTGACCAATAAAATGTGATTTGATTTGATTATAAACCTCCTGCAGTGTGAGGCCCAGGATCTCTTCAGCTGCTGCTGGTCAGTGGGGGTGGGCTAGTCTCGGACAGCCCACACTTTGTCCTCCATGGTGCTGATGCCCTCTCCCCACACTTTGTACCTTAAGAAGGACACCGCTACGGTGGGCAGGTGACAGAGGGGCTGGGGGAAAGTCACACACATATGTGAGGGAGGGGTGGGGGCAGTCATGGGTTTCTCAAAAGGGGGCCACTGCGAATGCAACATTAGAAGGGGGTGGGGGCATGGTGACCGCAGGCCCTCCCTGGAAGCTCAGCGTGCCCCTGTCTAGGTCTAACCGGCAGCCTGTGCTCATAAGAAAGTCCAAACCCAGGATACAGGTGTTCTGTACACCCGCTACCCACACAGGATGAAGCACAGTCCTGCCCTCTACTGTCAGAATCATTATCCCCTTCCCTTTCATGGGTGCAGCTGCCCTCTGACCGTGTGGAGTTGGACAGTTGTGGGCTCGAACTGTGTCCACCCTGGTACAATGTCCAGCCTCACCATGGTGACTGTTGACCCAGTGTCCACCAGGACAGAGTATGGCACCCCCTCCACAGTGACATGGACATGACAAAAGTCTCCAAATAGGTTTGGCTCACGACAACAACAGACTTTCCCTGCATGCAGTCATCTGCTTCTGGGGGGTAGTGGTGCCTTGCTCCCCCATCTGAACCGGTGGGCTCCTCCTTGCGATGGTGGGGGTTGGAAAGAGAGTCAGTGGTCCGCACTGCCATTTCCCTGGGCCCTGGGGACATGGCGCAATCCCTGCACAGATGGCCTGGCTGGCCACACCCCCAGAAGACCATGGGGCCAGAGTGAGTGTTGTATGCAGTCTGTAGTGCTGCAGCACAGCCACACATGCAGACTTTTCCGGCTCTGGGCTGTTTTGCACCACAGCCCCACACAGTGGGTGTATCTCCACACATGCCGAGCTGAAGTCCCAGCTGAAACCCCAGCCCACACAATCTCCCTCTCCAAAACCACCTCCAAGGAGTTCTGTAATGACTCAGGATGAGCCAGCTGGGTCTGTGTGCGAAGCCCCCTGTAGGAGAGAGTGCCTGTACAAACTGGTCGCGTGCCAGCTCGCTCTGCACGGAGGAGGGCATGTGAGCGTATGCCCGCCAAGTGATGCTCTAAATGTCATTAGCTAGCACCCATAGTGGCTCCCCTGGATGCCTGCGTCTATTACTCAGTTTGGAGCGCAGCAGCCTGGGTTGTAAACAATGTCCAAAGCACCGACTAAAGCCCCATAATCATGTCTGTCTTCCGGGCTAATCAATATCAAACAGGACAGAGCATCGTCCGTGAGGCACAACGCTAGCTGATGTATGTTATCTTCACCCGACCATCCCCCTGAATGAGTTAACAGTTCAAACTGGGCATGAAAAGCGTCCCAATTCTCCTTTCTGGAGTACTTCAGGGTCTTAATAACAGATACGGATACCATCAGTGACTGGGCGCCGCCATGTTTGTTTGCATCCTGAGCCCCGGCCTTCCCGTCATGTAACATCAATGTCACGTGTTCGGTCCACCCAGCAGAATCGGCGTGAAGAACAGAGGAAGATTCACCCATGCCCTCTTCAGCCGCCATTCGTCTCGCGATCTCCCTCAAGCGGGCTTTGTGCCCCGATTCCCGCACGAACTCAGCCAGATCCTCCTCCATCGCTGCATTCATCCACCACCTCCTCCTTCACTCTCATAATACCACAAAGCATTTTCAGTCCTTTTTTCTGCTAGGCTATTCCACGTAGCTAGCCACCGTAACGTTAGTCAGCTAGCTAGCTAGCTCAATTTTAGTTTTTACTTCTGACACAAATGTAATGACCTTGATAGGTCATCAATAAGAAAATGTCCACAACAGTTCTCAAATTGCACAGTTTATTGACTCCAAACTCACAGGCTACTGTCTGGCTGTAGTCTTAGCCAAATAAATCCGATATAACATACAGGTACACAACTCACTGTCAGGAGAGAGAACCCAGAGCAAACAGATAAACGTGTCACAACAACAGAACTTCAGAACACAGACACGTAACAGTCCAAGCGGGTCGCTACAATATTTTGAAATAACTGCCCTTTTTACAGCCCACAAATTGATTGCCTACTGCACTGTTGGAGGTAGGAACACAAGCATTTCGGAACATCCACAATAACATCTGCTAAATATGCGTATGTGACCAATACAATTTGATTTGATTTGATTTGAACAAATCAGTCCAAAAACAATCTGTGCCTCCGTTGAATTTCAAAATCACAATCTATCTCGACCCTAAAAGTTTGCCCACCTTTGTTTTAGAAGGTCTGGGTCTTGGAGGCTTCTTTTCTAATTGAAGTGTGGTGTTATTCGAGGCAGTGTATAAAGTATAACCGTAATCTCCCAACTTGCATTATATTGATAGCTTTCATGTTTACAGAGTAGTGCAGCACACACCGTTGATCTCTCTCTGTTCATCAGCCAATACCGACCAGCAAGAACCACAGCAACAGGGGAGTTGATATGCTGGTCATATCTCGCATCGACCTTCAAGACTCTGCCTCAACACCACTCCCTGTAAACATGGTACAAATTAAACTTTTACTTTAGAGCCATTACGTTTGATCTTGATACAGAATGACACTGAGGGATGGTAGTCCTCCTGAGATATTAGGCAGCGCAACTCAAAGCAATGGCCCTCGAACATTTTCACTGCATTGCTACATGTTTTAAGGTAAGAGCAAAGAGAGATTCTTGTCCTGCCAGTTTTGTGAAAGATTTAGAATCACATCCACAAATGTAGCCAACACATTCTGTGCCTTCTCAGTAACAGCTCGTGGTTATGCAAATGCTTCTTCTGCAATGAGATTATTCAAATAAGGCTATCTAAGATCCCTATGCCTTTCAAGCTCCTATAAGGCAACAGGTAGGGTAATTGAATTTCAAATACAGAAATTATGAGACAATCAGGAGTGATACATTGGTCTTCAGCCTACCGTAGTGCTAATCTAGGTTTGTCTACATTACCAGTCATAAGTTTGGACACACCTACTCATTCCAGGGTTTTTCTTTATTTTCTACATTGTGGAATAACACATACTATGAAATAACACATATGGAATAATGTAGTAACCAAAAAAAGTGTTAAACAAATCAAAATATATTTTATATTTGAGATTCTTCAAAGTAGTCACCCTTTGCCTTGATGACAGCTTTGCACACTCTTGGTATTCTCTCAACCAGCTTCATGTGGTAGTCACCTGGAAGGCATTTCAATTAACAGGTGTGCCTTGTTAAAAGTTAATTTGTGGATTTTTTTCCTTCTTAATGCGTTTGAGCCAATCAGTTGTGTTGGGATAAGGCAGGGAGGAAGGGGGGTATACAGAAGATAGCCCAATTTGGTAAAAGACCAAGTCCATATTATGGCAAGAACAACTCAAATAAGCAACGAGAAACGACAGTCCATCATTACTTTAAGACATGAAGATCAGTCAATCCGGAAAATGTCAAGAACTTTGAAAGCTTCTTCAAGTGCAGTCGCAAAAACTATCAAGCGCTATGTAGAAACTGGCTCTCATGAAGACCACCACAGGAAAGGAAGACCCAGAGTTACCTCTGCTGCAGAGGATAAGTTCATTACCAGCCTCAGAAAATGGCAATTAACTGCATTTTTTTCTAACCTACAGTATATCCTGCTTCTAAGCAACTTTACCGCTCATTTCCACTTTGATATTGACTGGTTGTACAGCCTTAGCACAGTCACCGACTGACATTTATAACCCCAGGTGCTCCAACAGTTCACTATCCAGTTCATACTGTACTGTAGTCCCCCAGCCAAAGAAAAACAGTGATTGGTGTTATGGTTAGCTTAACCCTGGGGTTGGAGAGGAGCCCGCCCCTCTCTTACTCTTGGCTAATGTGTTACAAGCACCCCTCCTGTCAGGTGCCTAAAGGTGCTGATCAGATTGGCAGCCATACAGCTGCAGTGAAGGATGTTTTTATACAGGGGCAGGACAAACCTGTGAGCTCATTCTTTCTACGTCTCTCTCTCTCTCTCTCTCTCTCTCTCTCTCTCTCTCTCTCTCTCTCTCTCAATTCAATTCAATTCAATGGGCTTTTATTGGCATGGGAAACATATGTTAACATTGCCAAAGCAAGTGAGATAGATAATATACAAAACTCTCTCTCTCTCTATGTATCTCTCTCTCTTTCTCTCTTTCTTTCTCTCTCTCTCTCGCTCTCTCTCTATGTATATCTCTCGCTTTCTCTCTCTCTCTCTATGTATCTCTCTCTCTTTCTCTCTTTCTTTCTCTCTCTCTCTCGCTCTCTATGTATATCTCTCGCTTTCTCTCTCTCTCTCTCTCTATGTATCTCTACGTATCGCTCTCATTCTCTCTCTCGCTCTCTCTCTCTATGTATCTCTCTCTCTCTCTCTTTCTCTGTTTCTCTCTTACCCTGCTCACCCACTCCTGAGATTGTATTGAGTTGATTTAGACCTAATGCACTTTCTCCCCCTGTTCTGACCTCAGGGAATGGGAGTGCGTGCTAGTACTGAGCTATGAGTCATGTTCACTGAGTGGAATGAAGCTGCTCTGCTCTGGGATCTGCATATCTCAGCTGTGTGTGTGCACGCGTGTGTGGTCATGTCAAGGTCGGGCTACCTTGAGGTCATCACTGTCTTCAGTAACACATTAAAGGAGATGTGGCCTAGTGAAGGGGTCAAATGTCACAACTCTCATTCTAATCTGTTTACTTCACATCTTGACCTAAGGGAATCTGTCTGTTGGTGTCAGTATGCTTTAGTCATAAAGTCAATGGGGCATCCCCTCTCTATTTGATGTATTCATCCTCTGAGGAAAGTATTAGCATTTTCTTCAGTGTGAGCACAGGCTCAGTATTGCATTAACACATGTATACTGTTACCAGTTGTAGTCTAACTAGCCTTACAGCAGTCTTATCATTGTCTATGACAGTGTGGCTTCTTTATATTCTGATGCAGATACAGCTATGTACAATGGCAATGCTATACTAAATCATTTACACTGCTGGGTATGGCACAAATTCCCTAGTACAATGTTTGCGTAGCTTTCCTCGAGGCAGTTATCACTTGATGCATAGTCTAAGAACACACACTGCTGTGCTCGTCTTAGAACAGCTTGATGCATACAGACTGTCATATATACATGTATACTGAACAAAAACATAAAACAAACTCAACATGTAACAATTTCAAAGATGCTACTGAGTTACAGTTCATATGAGGAAATCAGTTAACTCTTATTGTGTTCGTTTCATGTTAATTCATTCCATTATAGCTGATTATAAATCCATAATAATACATATATTATCACCTAATGTTATGTTAGATCTTTTTATCAACTTATGTTCTTGTGAACATTACACGTTTTAATCTTCTATTTGATATTTATGGCCTGAAGGCCTCATTGACCTGAGCTCATACAACTTGTTTTTGAGTTAAAAAAAAGCATAATGTATGGATTATTTTGACTATAACAAATACTCAGATGAAACATATTGTGCTATTTATCACAGACTACTTTGTGTCAAAGTTTAACAAGGACTCTCTCCTCCTCAACAGTGTCATGATCAAAGATATGATCAAGAGCCTCACATACAGTATATCGTTTGGTCATTGTGCTGCCACAGAATGAATTGTGAGCAAGGCCTCAAAAAAGCTTTATATACCAGAGCTGTGAGAAAAGTTCCAAATATTATTGAAACAATGTTGTGATTGTTTGTGAGAATGACAACAGGTGTGGTTCCTGTTGAGGAAAGATTCTATTGGGGAAAGGTTCCCGTTGGAGATGCCATGGAAGCCAAGAAGGGGAGTGAGGTGCTCAAACACACATGCACGTGGGGGTCTGGGAGAGGAAGTGTGTCCATCTGATGAATGGGCATGTACCTGAACTAAATTTTATACACTAATTGTAGTCTTACCCATTCATTTCTAATGACCGGTAATTTTTGACCGGGAACAACACAGGTGTACAAAAGTTAAATAAAACACCCAAAATGTAATGAAAATCATCAAAATGTATTTTGTGTGTTCAGATTCCCTGTGTGGACAAAGTAATGGAACCTTATGACAATCAGAATAAATTAACTACATTTTTCAGAGAGAAAACTTGTAAATCGGTCCAATTCGACCAGAGCACAGCAGGAGGGTTAATTGAAATAAATTCATTGGGCCCTAATCTATGGATTTCACATGACTGTGAATACAGATATGCATCTGTTGGTCACAGATAACTTAAAGAAATTGGGCCTTACAATAGGTCTCAGGATCTCGTCACAGTATTTCTATGTGTTTAAATTGCCATCGATAAAATGCTATTGTGTTTGTAGTCCGTAGCTTATGCCTGCGCATAGCATAACCGCACCGCCACCATGGGGTACTCTGTTCACAACGTTGACATCAGCAAACCGCTCACCCACACGATGCCATACACGTGGTCTGCGCTTGTGAGGCCGGTTGGACGTACTGCCAAATTTTCTAAAAGGACATTGGAGGTGGCTTATTGTAGATAAATGAACATTCAATTCTCTGGCAACAGCTCTGGTGGAGATTGCTGCAGTCAGTATGCCAATTGCACGCTCCCTCAACTTGAGACATCTGTGGCATTGTGTTGTGTGAAAAAACTGCACATTTTAGAGTGGCCTTTTATTGTCCCAAGCACAAGGTGCACCTGTGTTATGATCATGCTGTTTAATCAGCTTATTGATATGCCACACCTGTCAGGTGGATGGATTATCTTGGCAAAGGAAAAATGCTCACTAACAGGGATGTAAAGAAATTTGTGCACAAAATGTGAGAAAACAATTATTTTATCTCAGCTCATGAAACATGGGACCAACACTTTACATGTTGCGTTTATATTTTTGTTCAGTGTAAATATGGACAGATGCCTATGGAGGGATGCTTCTGCGTCTACTTTGAAAACTCTAGATTGCTTCAGTACTTGTCTTTCGCTTGATTGCCTTCTTTACACTAGCTGGACAAAGTCAATAACTCTGCTGGAGTCATAAGCATTGATATGCAACAAGGTATCTTATTAGCCTGCTGACAAACTTGCAGTGATTTGAGAGAAACACCCTTTCCTGAAACCATTACTGTCACTCTAACTCCCACTGAACAAAACACCAACTTAATGCCCCAGTCCCCTTTTATTTCCGTCAATAGACAGTCAAGTCAACACTGTATATACACAAAACCTCTTAAAAACAGGCTGAATGGCTATCCATTTATTCTTAGGCTGTCAAGTTCTGCAAGTACGTAAACACAAACACACACAGAACAGGTACAGTAAACAATGTTTGTCCCTTGAATTTGATACACAAAGACTGAAAAACATGATGAATTACCCATGTATTATCCTCCAGCCTTCATCAGCATGACAGCACACTGATATTGGGGAACAATCAAGCACAATTAATGCCTTGTCCCATCACACCTGCCAATCAGCATCAAGGAGAGGGTGGATGGGACTTGATGTTGTTAGCTCCTGTCATAAACAAGTGTGTCTGGGCTGATGGCGGTGATGCAGAGAGAGAAGGGGACAATGAAGCAGAAACCCAAGCACGTTACCCTTCTTTCAGCCTCTAGTACTCCAGTCACGGTCAGCAGCATCAGCAGTACGTGACAATGCCAGGCAGGTAGCTGGTCCAGGAAAAACCGCAAACACAGAGGACTAATGCTGATCTACAGGCAGTCAGTGTAGGATAAACTAGTGCAGTGACGGGAAGAGACGGTGTATCATGGTTGTGAACAGTGACCATTTGTTCCACACAGACACGTGTTCAGGCGGAGCATTACTTTCGGTTTGTGACCACTCTGCCACAGAAGGATTGGGGATTTGCGCACAGGCCGTGTTGCAGCCTGGCGAAAAGCCAGACTTGAGGAATCTCTCCCTGTGTTCCTGTTTGTTCACACCCTTTTCCCTTCTCCTCACTTAGTCCTGCCTGACAGACAGAGTGTAGAGTTACATAAACCCCACAGCCATGCTGCCGCTCTCTAATTAGCTCTCCTCGTTAGCCATTACACTACGGAGAACTAATACAATGCATATGTCCTGCTTATATAAGCTAAAGAGCTATTCTTATTTAAAATGCTGTCAGGGCTCTGTTCATAGGAGCAGTTGGTCTAGCTTGGTTAAGAAACAGTGAGATCATTGGTTTTACTGTACAGTTCCACTCTCTTCATTTGAAGTTCTTTTAGTCTGAACACATTAATCGTAAGTTGTGTGTGTGGTAACCCAAAACTGTCAACCACGTGATTTCATTCTGAATGTATATTTAACCGACCTGTTATTGTGAATGACATTTAGCAAATATTTGTTTGTATTCCAAGTTTGTCTTCTTTGCTCTTTCTCGTTCTCTCTTTTTCTGTCAAGCTTCAAACAGCTGCGCTTTTCTGTCGCCGAACCCCCATCCAGAGGAGTTTGAGGAGGTGGATTAGCGAGTAGAAAAACAAACATCAAAAACAGCCCTCCCTGTCACTTCACACACTCCCTCTCACACTGTACTGTACTTACTGCTGTTTAAAGGCCAGTTACAGCCAGCTTTGATTCAGACGGAGGGAGGGAGAGAGGTATTCCAATTGCTGATAAACAGTGTTATTGTCTGATCCAACAATAGTCTAGCTTCCACAATTACTACAGGCCTATTCCATATTGATAAATCCAGGGGCATCACAGACATGTAATTACTTTATTGCCATTATGATAATTATCATGATGGGGGCTCATTGTTTATTGCTCCCTGATAAGGTGCAGATGTGCTGTGTGTGTGTGTGTGTGTGTGTGTGCGTGTGTGCGTGTGTGTGTGTGCGTGCGTGCGTGCGTGTGTGTGTGTGTGTGCGTATGCGTGTGCGTGTATGTGTTTGTGATGTGGCACATTTGCGAGCATCGTGCAGTGTTAATGCAGGCAATTACAACTGTGCGAGCCATTTTAGCTCGGTCTCCATTCTGCTAACCCGTAACAGAGGAAATTGTAATGAGAAGATTATGTTGCATTTTTCCATGTTCTGCAGGATGATTTTGTGTTTTGTTGTGTTGCATGATGGTAGTTCAGTCTAAACCCAGCGTTGTCACCGACGGTCCATATAGTGGGACCGTTGACATGGCATCACCGACCTCAATCGGACTAGAACTAAATCCTGTATGTGATCACATTACTGACAGACTGGAATTAGAATTGGAATTAGATCGATTTTTTTGTCAGTGTTTCCTAGTACATTTACATTACATTTAAGTCATTTAGCAGACGCTCTTATCCAGAGCGACTTACAAATTGGTGCATTCACCTTATAATATCCAGTGGAACAACCACTTTACAATAGTGCATCTAAATCTTTTAAGGGGGGGTTAGAAGGATTACTTTATCCTATCCCAGGTATTCCTTGAAGAGGTGGGGTTTCAGGTGTCTCCGGAAGGTGGTGATTGACTCCGCTGTCCTGGCGTCGTGAGGGAGCTTGTTCCACCATTGGGGTGCCAGAGCAGCGAACAGTGGGGAATAGTAGGGAAGAGCATCACCTGCATGTGGAGTATAGTCAATCTGACATAAGCAACTTCTTATTAATACGCTATCAGCCGTTTACAGAATTTTCATGTTTGAAGCAGCGCTATGAACTCTTCTTTTCTGTTTTGCTGTAGCTCCTCTCCCATAATGTTGCTCCAAACGAGTTTAGTCCTATGATGTACCAGAGTGAACTGAAAGAACAGCAACCAGGCATCAAGATAGAGCTTAGGGACTTCTCTGTCCCCATGGAAAATGGATTGGAATCAAACCATGAATAATAACAATTACAACTAGAACAGATGTAGTTGGTCTTTTAGGAAGCAATGTGCCTGCGACTGAACAAGAGAGAACAGAGTAGCTGTATCTTTTCTATCATGTTTATTTTTCTCCACACTCGGCTTGAAGCTGGGTGACTACAATTTGTCGGACGGGGCACCATTTTCCCCTTGCCTGACAGAGCACCATTTTCACCTTTTGTGATCTGTAAGAAAGGAAGGCTATTGAACAGAGTTTCACAGAGAGACCGCAATCAGAGTGGGAGGCAATAGGGCTGGCGAACGACATTGGTACAAAGCTGAAGTAGATTATAGACTGCTTTTCAAGACCTTTGGTAAAAGGCACCTTACACAAAAAAGTTACTCTTTATTTGAAAATACATGCCTTGTTGGTGTTAATGTGTCTGTGTGAGGGGAGTACAGAAGACTCCCTGTCGAGGCAAAGTTCAAGCCCTATATACGAACTAGATAGTGCTGCACAATTGTTGTACAAATAAGATACTGAATAGTTACCTAAGGTTTGCACCTGTTTAGAGAGAGAAAGAGATGAGCAGTTCACTTTATAAATAGGAAACCCCTTCAGCTTGCCTGCAGTCATCACTGGGGGCAGACTTAACCCTAGTTCAAACACAGCTCCATCGCCACACCCAACTAAGAAATACGTCACTTTCTCTTTGGAAGAGCAGGGATAGAGTGTCATCTGAAACCACAAAATGCGCCTCGGCGGACTTTTGACGATTGTTTGGCAGCCTCGGCCTCTCTTTCGGTGCAAAGCGTGTGAAGAACACCTCTATTCCATGCAGCACACCAGAGGAGTTCTTCCCTTATCCTAACCCTAAACTTAACCCTAACCCTAGTCCTAACCTTAATCGTTACCCTAACCCTTATTCTAAACCTAACCCTAACAGTAACCCGAGCAAGCAGTTGCTTATCAACAGATAGTTTGTAGATAATATGATCATCTGTAGAGTATCTAGTCCGGACTATCCAAATAAAGTGTGACCATGCATATTAATATATGTTAATTGCATGCAAATAAAGGTTGCTTTGCTACTACACCCACAACAGAAGCACAATCATTGCCTCGGATTCGTTTGGTGGATGCGTTAGAATGGTTGCCCTGCTACCCAGACTCTTTGCTCTGGCCAAACGCTACGCCATGCCCACAGATGTTCGTTTTTTCTCCGCAATGAGCCTGGATCTGAGTACCTCCCTGACCTTTCACCGAATGCGAACACATTTGGGGCCATCTGATTGGTCCAGAAACCAATAGGTTTGGCCAGAGTCAGAACAAGCGTGGGTAAATGGCGGTTTGAAAATGCGTCATTGGCTTTGATACTCTGATTGTTTAAAGACGATCCAATCGCTGATGACTTTGTTTTGTACAATGCCCTCATGCCCCTCGTCACCACAAACGACTGCAATATGACATTCTCAGTCTAGCCGAAACGAACAAGTGTGCTCGCATACTCCCTTAAAAGACCTTTGATTGAAAAATGAGAAAAAGCGGAAATAGTACCGTTTGTCCATTTTGAGACGCCGTGGCCAGTATACACTTTCTCAAACTAGTCAGAATTAATCTAAAATAACTCAAGAAATCTGTCATTAATTTTGATGTTTTGTCAGAAGAGATCTTAGTTGTGCAATTTTACATCTAACTAAGATGTTCGGTGCGGTATATTTCAATGAAAAAATGTGCATGAAAATGAGTCGTCTCTCGTTGAATGACAACAAATACTTTATTGAAAAATCCATACTGTTGACCAATCACCGACATAGGGGCATAAACTTCGGCTCCGAACTTCTGCTTGCCTCCAGAAAAAATGTTGTGTGCACGAACAGCTGAAAAAACGAACGAAAAAATGCACAAAACGTTGTTTCTGCTGGGAAGAATGTGGACGCCTTTAAGTATGTAACGAACAACAGAGCAGCGAAATAATTTAGTGTGACTCATCAGGCTATTAGAACAGACCCAGAGTTTATTTCTGTGGTGGCAGAAACGCTAAGGCTCATGGTTAGTGTAGTTTTTGGTGCTCTTTGACACCAGCAACTGACGGTAAAAACACAACTTCTCAACACAGAGATTGAAACATTCATAACCGATGGGGACTACATCATCATATGAATTGTTTTGCATTCTCGGTAGAAAATAGAACGTCTGCTTTGCACGGTAATATAGCTATTGATAAAATATGTCATTGTTTATTTTAGGGATAAGGAGACTCCTTAGTAAAAGGCGTCTTAAGACATGTTACGTTAACCGAGACACATTAAATCGATCATATTCACTGTTTCAAACATTAACTTCCAATCTTTGCCTTCTTTCTTAGTTCAAAATAAACTCTCTGTGATTTCTTTAACACAGAAGAGGTCGCTGTTATGCCTGAATCCGACCCAAAACCAACGAGGGAGTCTGCAGTGTTGAATTGTACGCACGTCAAGAAAAGCTCTCAACCGCGCTAGCCCGCTCTTAATTTCTATTCAGTTCAACTCGCCATAAGTTCGGCGCCGGAACTGTGCATTATTCAATCCATGTCTAGGAACTGTAATTAAAATTACCCCCCCCCCCCGCACTTTAATGTGACAGCTAGTGGAGGCAGATAATTCAGTCTTGCATTATGACATGAGGTTTAGCATTTTGCACATCACAACAGGCTTTTCTGAGTAGTGAAGCCGCTAGCAGTTCTCGTACAAATCCACCCTGCTCAAAAAATCATTCTCAGCTATCTGCTGCGCTAAAACCAGGGACCAAAAGTGACTAGAAAAGAGGTCACGCACAACCCATGGCATTTGGAAACATTAGAAAAGTGGAAATTGAAGACAAAATTCTAATGTGTTCCCTTATCTTCTCTGCCTTTCATTATCTGGTGAGGGCAGGTTTTGTCAGTGGTTTACTCTGTCGACTTCACAAGCCTTCACTCCACTGCAGGCGAGGTTAGGCTAATGCTAAAGTGGCACCATCACCTTTGGGTGCTCCTGTTAGCAACTTCTCTTAAGTCTGTGTCTAATGACTGACTTTCCCTCCAAACTACTGCTCCTAGCTTCTCTAAAGAGAGAAAAGGCCAGTCAGATAAGAAGCCAGCTACAGTATGCTCTGCCTTGGTCTAAGTGGTGCCTTGGCCAGACGTACTGACTGACTGACTGTAGCTTCTGGGAAACATGAATATTCAGTAGCCTTCATCTACCTCCGGCATCCCAGCTTTTCACATCACAGCGAGACACCAGCTTTGACACATCTAACTGAATGTGTGGGTGGATTGGACACTGATTTAAGAGGCAGAAAGCCATGAATTGTGGATGCGAGAGCAATGGCCACTAGGTCAGTGTGTGGAGGAGATTCTCTTCATTGTGTATGTTTACAGCATCACAGTGGATCATTGATGGTAGAGTCGAGACTGAGGATGGAGGCTAACGGACAGTTGTAAGTAGTAAGCTGCTTGGGCTGGATCAAAATAGCCCAGCCTTGAGGCTGGATGCTGGGTGGAGGGATGCTGCATCCCTTGCTTCATGCCCTCTGGCACTGTCTCTGCTAAACCTCTCCCCTGAGTTGGTTCCCACCACACCTCCCCAAGCAACGCCCATTATTCCAGTCTTGCCACTCTGGTGCCTACCCCTACCACCCTCCCACCTGGCTCAACACACGCTGACACCCATGAGAATAATGGTTGTCTATGAAACCGTAAAATCCACCCCCTCGACGTAATTCAATTTAGTGTTGAGTGCTAAAATGCCCCCAGAAGAATACAAGCGTTAATAAATATCAACAAATGAAAGAGTAAAACAGAGGTCTCATACTGCCATATCCAGAGCTGCAATATGAAACAGTAAAACAGAGGTTTCATGCTGCCATATCCAGAGCTGCAATATGAAACAGTAAAACAGAGGTCTCGTGCTGCCATATCCAGAGCTGCAATATGAAACAGTAAAACAGAGGTCTCATGCTGCCATATCCAGAGCTGCAATATGAAACAGTAAAACAGAGATCTCATGCTGCCGTATCCAGAGCTGCAATATGAAACAGTAAAACAGAGGTCTCATGCTGCCGTATCCAGAGCTGCAATATGAAACAGTAAAACAGGGGTTTCATGCTGCCATATCCAGAGCTGCAATATGAAACAGTAAAACAGAGGTCTCATGCTGCCATATCCAGAGCTGCAATATGAAACAGTAAAACAGAGGTCTCATGCTGCCATATCCAGAGCTGCAATATGAAACAGTAAAACAGAGGTCTCATGCTGCCATATCCAGAGCTGCAATATAAAACAGTAAAACAGAGGTCTCATGCTGCCATATCCAGAGCTGCAATATGAAACAGTAAAACAGAGGTCTCATGCTGCCATATCCAGAGCTGCAATATGAAACAGTAAAACAGAGGTCTCATGCTGCCATATCCAGAGCTGCAATATGAAACAGTAAAACAGAGGTTTCATGCTGCCATATCCAGAGCTGCAATATGAAACAGTAAAACAGAGGTCTCATGCTGCCATATCCAGAGCTGCTATATGAAACAGTAAAACAGAGGTCTCGTGCTGCCGTATCCAGAGCTGCAATATGAAACAGTAAAACAGAGATCTCATGCTGCCATATCCAGAGCTGCAATATGAAACAGTAAAACAGAGGTTTCATGCTGCCATATCCAGAGCTGCAATATGAAACAGTAAAACAGAGGATTCATGCTGCCATATCCAGAGCTGCAATATGAAACAGTAAAACAGAGGTCTCGTGCTGCCGTATCCAGAGCTGCAATACATATATCTGCAAAGAATAACACAACAGTGCCACCTCAGCATTATGTACCTTTTTACTGTTTTTCCAGATATATTTGTGATCTTTTTTTACTGCGGTAAGATTAAGGAAGTTAGAGGTAGTTTCGCGAGCCAATGCTAGCTAGTGTTAGCACAATGACTGGAAGTCTATCCATTGCTGATGACCAAAGGCTTTGGTGTCGCTTTGTTTTCTGCTGTGTGTGTGTGTGTGTGTGTGTGTGTGTGTGTGTGTGTGTGTGTGTGTGTGTGTGTGTGTGTGTGTGTGTGTGTGTGTGTGTGTGTGTGTGTGTGTGTGTGTGTTTAGCTTTGATTTTGATGACGGAGGAGATACACAGGGTGAATACACAGTTGGCAACAAGCAACTAATAATAGTACTGTATATCATCTGTTGAAATTAGCACACTGCATGGGATTTTTCTCTTGTTTTTCAAACATGTATGTAGTTTCTTCAGGCTGTGTACTCACAGTATTACTGTTATCCACTTTAGAATGTCTCAGGGTACTTTGCAGTTTACAGCAGTGCCTGTCAGTCTCAACAGGCTTGTTAGAGATCAGAGACAGAGCTGTGGGCAGGCTTTAGTACCTCTGGTTAATCTGAGTGTTAGAAGCCATGGCCTCTCAGGATCCCTTGGAGAGTGGAGGTTAAGAGAAGTTCATAGGGGTTAATGCTGGTCATTATTAGACTGAGGATGTGTTGAAAACTCACACACCCCACACGCACGCACACACGGACACACAAATGCACACTTGTTTAACCAGGATCCATGAAGATGCCCTTGTTTTAGGCTGGGTTTCTGTACAGCACTTTGAGATATCAGCTGATGTAAGAAGGGCTATATAAATACATTTGATTTGATTCTCTGTTCTCTGGATTTTCTATTTACGTGTCTGAGCCATAAGAATATTGTGCATGCACGTACACACACACACACACACACACACACACACACACACACACACACACACACACACGCACACACACACACACACACACACACACGCACAGGCACACGCACACTCGCGCACACACACACACACACACACCTGTTACCTGGGTCCTTTTATGGCAGCTTGTCAGTGGCAACATGGAGGGTGGCGAAGGTCACAGTGAAGGTGGTCAGGACGCGTCTGCATGGAGGGCTACAAGATGCCTGGATCCAGGCTCTCCAGGGCCTAATGTAGAGCCACAGTGACAGGGCAATATCTAGGAGTGAGGAGGAAGAGAGGGAGGGCCTTGGAGTATTTTACTTTCAAGCCTGACATTTTAAAACATGAAAACATACTACAGTTTACTATAGAATACTGCAGTACTTACTATAAAATTCTATAGTAAAGTTTAGTATACTGTAGAATACTATGCTACACACTGTATCGCTCATCCTGGAGTCGCATCTTCACTGTTGACATTGAGACTGGTATTTTGCGGGTACTATTTAATGAAGCTGCCAGTTGAGGACTTGTGAGGCATCTGTTTCTCAAACTAGACACTCTAATGTACTTGTCCTCTTGCTCAGTTGTGCACCGGGGCCTGCCACTCCTCTTTCTATTCTGGTTAGAGACAGTTTGCGCTGATCTTTGAAGGGAGTAGTACACAGCGTTGTATGAGATCTTCAGTTTCTTGACAATTTCTTGCATGGAATAGCCTTCATTTCTCAGAACAAGAATAGACTGACGAGTTTCGGAAGAAAGGTCTTTGTTTCTGGCCATTTTGAGCCTGTAATCGAACCCACAAATGTTGATGCGCCAGGTACTCAATTAGTCTAAAGAAGGCCAGTTTTATTGCTTCTTTAATCAGAACAACAGTTTTCAGCTGTGCTAACATAATTTCAGTGATCAATTAGCCTTTTAAAATGATAAACTTGGATTAGCTAACACAATGTGCCATTGGAAAACAGGAGTGATGGTTGCTGATAATGGGCCTCTGTATGCCTATGTACTGTAGATATCCATAAAAAATCAGCCATTTCCAACTACAATAGTCATTTACAACATTAACAATGTCTACACTGTATTTCGGATCAATTTGATGTTATTTTAATGGCTTTTTTTTTCTTCTTTCAAAAACATGGACATTTCTAAGTGACCTCAAACTTTTGAATGGTAGTGTATATACTACAGTTTTCTTTTACCACAGTATTTATACTATAGTTAACTGTAGTATAAGCAAATACTACAGTAAATACTACAGTATACTTTAGTCCGCAAAAACACTACAGTGAATGCTATAGTATTTATATCATAGTATACTATAGTATTTTTTTATGTTGGGTTGATAGGACGGGCCAATAAGGGCAAACAAGGTAGTCTTATCGCCGTCCTCAGAGAGAGAAACTGAGGGACAAACCGAGGAAGCGAGAGTGTGTTTGTCAAAATGGTGGTTGTTTGTTTCACACATTTGATTGTTATGTCTTGCAAGGCATTGCAATGACATTTTCGATTTGAAGACCCAGCTAACCATGTACTATATTCATGCATACCTGTGTGCACATATGTAAAAATGCACACAAACACACACTGAGATGCATGCTGTCTATATAGCTTCTGATATATTTCCATTGGATTTCACCATGCAAGATTCAACGAGGGTCTTTACCGTGTGTGATTATCCTATTACATTATGGGCTGATAAATATGACATCATGCAGCCTATATGATTTCAGACCACTACACTGGTGCAGTAGGGACATTGTCCCCAAGCCGTTGCTGTACTGTGAAAAATAAAAGGTGTTCCTGGAAAGTGTTCTATTAACTTGGTAAAATCAAGGTTAGTGGTACTTATTAGGATAATATGAATGCCTGACCTCCTTGACAGGTTAATTACAAGTATAGTAAAGTGGCTGGGAGTCAGATTACTCAAAGGTCTCTTTAGCTGTATAAAAGTCTGCCTGTGCCAATAATCAGTAGGGGGCATGTTTAACTGTGGCTCACATCACTCAAGGAATATGATTAATGACTATTCAAATATGGAGTAGTGAACTATGACTTTGATAGATGTCACTCTGCCACTGGGGATTTTCACTGACTCTGCTCTACTCTAAATGAAATGGATACTCTTCATGTTTTATCCATGGTTGTCCACTAACAGTTGGATTGTGTCTCTTTCTTATTTTTCCTTCGATGCTCCTCATCCTACGCTGTGCTTCTCTAAACCAGGTAAGATGAAGTTATTTTGTTAAACTGCTAGCAGTGTTGTACAGTCGACTCATGCTTGTATACACACACACACACATGGATGAATATGTTTTCTCTCAAGTTATAGTTTTTTATTATGGCAAAACACATCCATGCAATATTTGTTTTCCAGACATGCTTTTTGTATGAACGTTTAACAGATTTGTATGCAGCCACGTCCCTACCTGCATAAATATACACCATGTAAGCAATTGACCTGCCACACACGCTGATAAATACACATTCTCTGACTAACCACACATCAACCTAGTGTTTTTCCTTATTCACATACTTTTAATTGCATTGAGATAAAAGTAGCCGAATTCAGGGACTTTCTGTTTATTTTAATTGTTTTATCAATGTTAATTTGCTTCTAAATCCGTCTCTGAAGGTGCTATGCACTCATGGATCAAGTTGAATGAAAGCTCTTACTTCGGCCATTCTACCAGGACATTCTATTTGACTCTGTGTTGTTGGGTAGGCTGAATGGAATGAAATAGGCTCACTCTGTCATAATCTAACGCTTTGCCAGGACCCTGCGGTAGAGTGCTGTTTCCGTATGCGCCAATAATCATATTTCTTAATGGCAACATGGAAATGTGGGTGTTGCTAATGAGGTAAAGGGTCTTGGATTTTGGATGGGAGTGAACAGCAGATGTTGTCATTAATTTCCGTTTGAAAGAGGCCTATAATTAATGGTCAGACTGACAAAGTTGGCTTAGTTTTGTCTATAGCACGAACATGCAGTCCTGAATTCGAATAATGTTGTTTCTTTTAACTGTTGTTACATGTGATGCGTCTTTAGATGTATGTTGTGACTGTCTTATAGCATAATGCAAATTCCCTCTACCATCTTTTACTAATATTATTAATGATGGAAGCTTCACATGGGATGTTAAGTGAGGCACTGGGTTGTCTAGAGAGATCTTGTCTAGCGAAGGATGTGCTTATGTGCTTAAACTCACAGCACCCTATTCCCCATTCTAGGCCAGCTGCAATTTTAGCCCACATCGAAGTAGAATACTTTGACGATGAACGCTTGTGTTATTCCTCGCCAGGGGTGGCTGGCTCATTGAGCGAACTGGACCTTTTCATTGAGATGGCAATACTGAGGGACTGAAGTCAAGACTCAAGTCTTGCTATAAAAACTAACATTAATTGGGGGAGAGATGAATGGAGGGAGTGAAAGAGAATCAAGAAGAAAAGAGAGAAGAGGGAGTCGGAATTCTGAACACACACAGAATAAAATGTAGGGACTAAAATCGGACAAACATTGTATTGAAAGACAATTTGCATTCAAGCAGGACAATGTTTGGATAATGTAATGTGGAATTGGAGACAGAATGACAGTGAGAAGGAGGGAGGGAGAGAGGGAGAGGGAGAGGGAGAGGGAGAGAGAGAGAGAGTCACAGAGAGAGAGAGAGTCACAGAGAGAGAGAGTCACAGAGAGAGAGTCAGAGAGAGAGTCACACACAGAGAGAGAGAGTGTCACACAGAGAGAGAGAGAGAGAAAGAGAGTGTCACAGACAGAGAGAGAGAGTGTCACACAGAGAGAGAGAGAGAAAGAGAGTGTCACAGACAGAGAGAGACAGAGAGAGAGAGAGAGAGAGAGAGAGAGAGAGAGAGAGAGAGAGAGAGAGAGAGAGAGAGAGAGAGAGAGAGAGAGTGAGAGAGTGTGTGTCAGAGAGGGAGTGAACTCATGGGCTCCTGAGTTCTACAAAAAATATAGAAGTAGAGTTGGATAAATGCAGATAAACTTGAATTTTTTTTCTCAAGGACTTATACAGCATACTAGCCTTAACATTAAAACCTTCAATCCAAATCAAAATTCCATACCTAAAAGCTTGATTTTGGACAAACTTACCTGAATGGACCATTACTACTAAGGAATATCAAGAAAAAACTACTAACAAACCAAAACCTGCAGAAAAAACGCAGAGGAACCTGGAAATACCATCCAACACGAAACTGAGTGAGTAATATTCAGTCGGAAGCTACTTCAGAAGCCAAAAAGTAAAAGACAATAATCTCTAGGTAATTTTGTTATAAACTCAGCAAAAAAAGAAACGTCCCTTTTTCTGGGCCCTGTCTTTCAAAGATAATTCGTAGAAATCCAAATAACTTCTCGGATCTTCATTATAAAGAGTTTAAACACAGTTTCCAATGCTTGTTCAATGAACCATAAACAATTAATGAACATGCACCTGTGGAACGGTTGTTTAGACACTAACAGCTTACAGACGGTAGGCAATTAAGGTCACAGTTATGAAAACTTGGCACACTAAAGAGGCCTTCCTACTGACTCTGAAAAATAGAAAAGAGATGCCCAGGGTCCCTGCTCATCTACGTGAACGTGCATTAGGCATGCTGCAAGGAGGCATGAGGACTGCAGATGTGGCCAAGGCAATAAATTGCAATGTCCGTACTGTGAGACGACAAAGACAGCGCTACAGGGAGATAGGACGGACAGCTGATCGTCCTCGCAGTGGCAGACCACGTGTAACAACACCTGCACAGGATCGGTACTACCGATCATGACACCTGCGGGATAGGTACAGGATGGCAACAACAACTGCCCGAGTTACACCAGGAACGCACAATCCCTCCATCAGTGCTCAGACTGTCCGCAATAGGCTGAGAGAGGCTGGACTGAGGGCTTGTAGGCCTGTTGTAAGGCAGGTCCTCACCAGACATCACCGGCAACAACGTCGCTTATGGGCACAAACCCACCGTCGCTGGACCAGACAGGACTGTCAAAAAGTGCTCTTCACTGACGAGTCGCAGTTTTGTCTCACCAGGGGTGATGGTTGGATTCGCGTTTATTGTCGAAGGAATGAGCGTTACACCGAGGCCTGTACTCTGGAGCGAGATTCATTTGGAGGTGTAGGGTCCGTCATGGTCTGGGTCGGTGTGTCAAAGCGTCATCGGACTGAGCTTGTTGTCATTGCAGGTGATTTCAATGCTGTGCGTTACAGGGAAGCCATCCTCCTCCCTCATGTGGTACTCTTCCTGCAGGCTCATCCTGACATGACCCTCCAGCATGACAATGCCACCAGCCATACTGCTCGTTCTGTGTGTGATTTCCTGCAAGACAAGAATGTCAGTGTTCTGCCATGGCCAGCGAAGAGCCCGGATCTCAATCCCATTGAGCACGTCTGGGCCCTGTTGGATCGGAGGGTGAGGGCTAAGGCCATTCCCCCCAGAGATGTCCGGGAAGTTGCAGGTGCCTTGGTGGAAGAGTGGGGTAACATCTCATAGCAAGAACTGGCAAATCTGGTGCAGTCCATGAGGAGGAGATGCACTGCAGTACTTAATGCAGCTGTTGGCCACACCAGATACTGACTGTTACTTTTGATTTTGACCCCCCCTTTGTTCAGGGACACTTTATTCCATTTCTGTTAGTCACATGTCTGTGGAACTTGTTCAGTTTATGCCACAGTTGTTGAATTTTGTTATGTTCATACAAATATTTACACATGTTAAGTTTGCTGAAAATAAATGCAGTTGACAGTGAGAGGACGTTTCTTTTTTTGCTGAGTTTATAAAGCTAAGTAAATAAGTTTACTAAGCTACCAAGCTGCTAGGACAGAACAGACCTGGCAGCACCTTCAATTAGCACTGAAGTGTGAAGTCAGATGTATGAAAACTATTGAGCCCAACAATGGCAGGAGAGTTTCACAGCCCACCCTTCCAAATAAGAGGCCCTTGAAGATCCAATGGCTTATACCTGTACAGAGGTCATTACAATACAATACCCCCCCCCAACAAAGACAGAAGGTGTATATGGACAGCTGCCTGAGAGCTGGCTGCTCTATGTACTGAGGTGAGAACTTAAAGGGACACACATGGCACTGAAGGATGAGGTCAGAAAGCTGTGGTGTGACAGAGAGCAGGACACTCCCCCAGACAAGCCAGCAGAACAGCCCACCTCATACCCCGAGCACAACTCACAATGGGACAGACAACACAGGACCTACCAACCCAACAGACCCCACCTCCCTCCTAACAGCCCTCCTGACAACCCCCCCACATCCACTGAAGACACACAAAAGCCAGAGATTGTGCTCCTCATTGACTCAAATGACAAATACATTCAAGAGGATAAACTTTTTCCCAAACACGAAGTGGCTAAACTCTAGTGCCAAAACACTAGGCATGCCCTGGAGTTGTTGTCAGAGGACAGACTAGGGTCCCCCAGCCACATTATAATTCACATGGGCACAAATGACCCGAGGGCCCAGCAGTAAAAGGTGGCAACAGCACTCAAGGGAGTGATTGAAAAAGCTTCTTCTACTTTCCCCAACGCACAAATGGTTATCTCCAGCCTGCTATCACGAAAATACTTTCACCCTGCCACCATACAGCCGGTGAATGCAAGCATATCGAGAGACCGTGCCTCAAAACCTAATGTCTACCTGGCCCACCACTCCACCCTGGACTTGAACAGCCTTTACGACCAGGTCCACCTCTACAAGGCAGCAATCCTAACTTTTGCAAGCACATCACCCTCAACCGTAGCCTCAGCACCTCACACAGGAGCAACAGAGTAATGGATCCTAGACCTGCAAGACCCCCTCACAAAGGACACCAAGAGGACCGACACCCAGACCACAGCATCACCAGCCACACCCAAACCAGCTAAGACCACCCCAAGCAAACCCTGGCCAAACCCTATATAGCCCCCCCATATCAGACCTATGTCCCTTCTACTCACCCCACGCCCCTGCGGCAAGGACCTCAACATGACAGCAGGACATATGCCCAGGCCGTGAACAGGCCCAACCCCCACTATTACACCCGCCCAAGCCACATCTTGCGACCTAAGAGGTATGTATCAGATGCTCAACATGCTCTGCTCACACCTACTTTAATGGTCCAGGCCTGAACCACAAAAAAACAACACTAGACACTATGGAACACAAAGCTTTTACTATCTCATACTGGAATATACAGGGTCTGATGTAATCTGCCTTTGGCCTAAAGAGCAAGAACCCAGACTTCATCAAAAAATTGGAAAAGCAGACATTGTCATCCTACAAGAAACATGGTATAAAGGACCCACTGGTTGCCCTCTAGGTTACAGAGTACTGATAGTCCCATCCACCAAAAGACCAGGTGTGAAACAGGGAGAGACTCAGGGGGTATGCTAATTTGGCATAGAGCAGACCAAACCCACTCTATTAAATTAGTAAAAACACGAACATTTTACATTTGGCTAGAAATTAATAAGGAAATGATCTCAACAGAGAAAAATGTCCTCATATGTGTGACCTATATCCCCACCAATAGAATCCCCATACTTTAATGATGACAGCTTCTCCCTCCTAGTGTGGGAGATCAACAATTTCCAGGCTCAGGGACATGTACTAGTCTGTGGCGATCTAAATGGCAGAACTGGACAAGAACCCGACACCCTCAGCACACAGGGGGACAAACACCTACCTGGAGATGACAGCATTCCCTCCTCCATATGCCCCCCTAGACACAACTACGACAACTTAACCAACAACAACGAGTCACAACTCCTGCAGCTCTGTTAGACGTTGGATATGTACATAGTCAATGGTAGGCTTCGAGGGGACTCCTATGGTAGGTACACCTATAGCTCATCTTTTGGCAGTAGAACTGTAGACTACTTTATCACTGACCTCAACCCAAAGTCTCTTAAAGCATTCACACCCCTATCAGATCAAAGCAAAATCACACTCTACTTGAACAGAGCTAAGCTCAATCATGAGGCATCAAAGCCAAAGGAACTGAATAATATTAAGAAATGCTATAGATGGAAGGAAAATAGTTTGGAAATCTACCAAAAAACTACTAGGCAACAACAAATCAATCCCTTCTAGACAACTTCCTGGACAAAAGTATTCACTGTAATAGTGAAGGTGTAAACTTGGCAGTAGAAAACCTAAACAGTATATTTGACCTCTCAGCTTCCCTATCAAATCAAATAATGTCAAGCAGACAGCCCTAGAAATTGCACAACAGCGACAAATGATTTGATGAAGAATACAAACACCTAAGAAAGAAAAAAGTTATCTATCCAAAATGGAGATGTATGTATAAACCACTTCTCAAATCATTTTGGCTCTATAACAAAGAACAAACAGCAAAAACATATACACTACTCAAATGTTTTAGAACACCTACTCATTCAAGGGTTTTTCTTTATTTTTACTATTATCCACATTGTAGAATAATAGTGAAGACATCAAAACTATGAAAGAACACATATGGAATCATGTAGTAACCAAAAAAACTATTAACCTCTTGACGGTCGCCTAGGATAGGGGGCGCCACAGCGCATTTTGAAAAACATTCATGCCCATTTTAAACGGCCTACTACTCAAACTCAGAAGCTAGGATATGCATATAATTAATAATTGTGGATAGAAAACACCCTAAAGTTTCTAAAACTGTTTGAATGGTGTCTGTGAGTATAACAGAACTCATATGGCAGTCAAAACCCCGAGACAGATCGAAACAGGAAGTGGAATACCGCGCACCTCGGAACTTTTGGTGCAGCCTTCAGAACGCGCTAATAACAACAAGCTAATGGAACATAAAGGATGAACTTTTTCGAACGAAAATACATTTGTTGTGGACCTGGGATTCCTGGAAGTGCCTAAGGATGAAGATAATCAAAGGTAAGGGATTATTGACAATAGTATACAAGACTAGATTTGATATGCGATTGGTCCAAGATGGCGCTGACCTGTAACGGTAGCCTATTGTTCTGAGTATCGCATCCCCTTTTATCGCAAAGTGTGATTACCCAGTAAAGTTATTTTTAAATCTGGCATTACAGGTGCTTTCAAGAGATATTCATCTATAAATCTTAGAATGACAATATTACATTTTAAAAATGTTTTCGAATAGTAATTTAGTAAATTGTAGTGCTGTTTCATTGGATGCATTTGAGGGAAAATAGTTAGTCAACATTACGCACCGATGTAAAATGCTGTTTTTATATATAAATATGAACTTTATCGAACAAAAGAATGCATGTATTGTGTAACATGATGTCCTAGGTGTGTCATCTGATGAAGATTGTCAAAGGTTAGTGCTGCATTTAGCTGTTTTTTGGTTATTTGTGATGCATGTGGTTGGTCGGAAAATGGCTATGTGGCTACTTTTACGATATACTCCTCTAACATAATCTAATGTTTTGCTTTTGCTGTAAAGCCTTTTTGAAATCGGACAATGTAGTTCGATTCAGGAGAGGTGTATCTATAAAACGATATAATTTGGAAAAAAAAATTGAATTTTTTTTTTTATTCAATTTTGTTATGCTAATGGCGATAGGATTTTTCGCTGGATGTCCGTCGCGCATACGGGACGGAGGCCGCACAGGGGTTAAACATAAACAAATATATTTTATATTTGAGATTCTGCAAATAGCCACCCTTTGCCTTGATGACAGCTTTGCACACTCTTGGCATTCTCTCAACCAGCTTCTCCTGGAATGCTTTTCCAGCAGTCTTGAAGGACTACCCACATATGCTGAGCACTTGTCGGCTGCTTTTCCTTCACTCTGCGGTCCGACTCATCCCAAACCATCTCAATTTGGTTGAGGTCGGGGGATTGTGGAGGCCAGGTCATCTGATGCAGCACTCCATCACTCTCCTTCTTGGTAAAATAGCCCTTACACAGCCTGGAGGTGGGTTGGGTACTTGTCCTGTTGAAAAACAAATGATAGTCCCACCAAGCCCAAACCAGATGGGATGGCGTATTGCTGCAGAATGCTGTGGTAGCCATGCTGGTTAAGTGTACCTTGAATTCGAAATAAATCACAGGCAGTGTCACCAGAAAAGCACCCCCACACAATCACCACATCTCCATGCATTGGGCTAGTAACTGGAAGGTTGCTGGATCAAATCCCCGAGCTGACAAGATAAAATTCTGTCATTCTGCCTATGAGAAAGGAAGTTTACCCACTGTTCCCCCTGTTAGGTTTAATGTGGAAGACTCATTTCTGTTGAATGCATTCAGTTGTATAACTGACTAGGTATCCCCCTTTCCATTTTCCTTTATGGTGGGAAATACACATGCGGAGATCACCTGTTCACCCACAATGCGTCTCACAAAGACACAGCGTTTGGAACCAAAAATCTCAAATTTGGAGATTGCTCATGTTTCTTAGGCCAAGCAAGTCTGTTCTTCTTATTGGTGTTGTCGTGTCTTTGGCATCATTAAAGTGAAGACTTATTTTACAAATCAATTCTCTATAATTATTATTACGTGATTAAACTAATCATGTAAATGTAAGTAACTAGGAAGTCGGGGCACCAAGAAAAATCTTCAGATTACAAAGTTATAATTTTCCTAATATAACTTTTCAGATATTAAAATATCTGATCAATTAGTCTTCTAATTAATGAATTATTCTTTACCTCACGTTAGTCTCATTCCAAACGTCGTAAATTGTTGGTTATCTGCACGAACCCAGTCTTTGCTATGAATCATCCATACATCAATTGTCTTAATCATTTATTTACTATCTAACTAAATAATCACAGAAATGCATAACAAACAAACAAACAGTAGGTATGGTTACAAGGAAATTATAGGGGATGTGCCCTAGTGGGCTAAACCGGTATGGCATCTTGGTAGACAAAGGGACTGAGAAGCGCGGGAAAGACAAAAGACACTACACAGTTGATAATTATAATAATTGAAATGCTAAGCCTTTGCACATGAACGCTCACTCATTCGGGAATAATTGCAATCAATACATATATTTACACTCAGTATGTCGTCGTGATCTCTGTTGGAATCATCCTTTTCTGTTGGAAAGTTCATCCGAGATTCTCTCTGTGTCCCTGGAGTCTTTGGTTAGAATGGATACTTCAGAGTAACGTTCAGAAATGTTATTATAGAATAGATGATTCGGCAGTTGTCGGTCTTCACATTCAGTCGACATACAGTATCTCACAAAAGTGAGTACACACCTCACATTTTTGTAAATATTTGAGTATATCTTTTCATGTGACAACACTGAAGAAATGACACTTTGCTACAATGTAAAGTAGTGTGTACAGCTTCTATAACAGTGTAAATTTGCTGTCCCCTCAAAATAACACAACACACAGCCATTAATGTCTAAACCGCTGGCAACAAAAGTGAGTACACCCCTAAGTGAAAATATCTAAATTGGGCCCAAAGTGTCAATATGTTGTGTGGCCACCATCATTTTCCAGCACTGCCTTAACCCTCTTGGGCATGGAATTCACCAGAGCTTCACAGGTTGCCACTGGAGTCCTCTTCCACTCCTCCATGACGACATCACGGAGCTGGTGGATGTTAGAGACCTTGCACTCCTCCACCTTCCGTTTGAGGATGTCCCACAGATGCTCAGTAGGGTTTAGGTCTGGAGACATGCTTGGCCAGTCCATCACCTTTACCCTCAGCTTCTTTAGCAAGGCAGTGGTCGTCTTGGAGGTGTGTTTGGGGTCGTTATCATGTTGGAATACTGCCCTGCGGCCCAGTCTCCGAAGGGAGGGGATCATGCTCTGCTTCAGTATGTCACAGTACATGTTGGCATTCATGGTTCCCTCAATGAACTGTAGCTCCCCAGCGCCGGCAGCACTCATGCAGCCCCAGACCATGACACTCCCACCACCATGCTTGACTGTAGGCAAGACACACTTGTCTTTGTACTCCTCACCTGGTTGCCGCCACACACGCTTGACCCCATCTGAACCAAATAAGTTTATCTTGGTCTCATCAGACCACAGGACATGGTTCCAGTAATCCATTTCCTTAGTCTGCTTTTCTTCAGCAAACTGTTTGCGGGCTTTCTTGTGCATCATCTTTAGAAGAGGCTTCCTTCTGGGACGACAGCCATGCAGACCAATTTGATGCAGTGTGCGGCGTATGGTCTGAGCACTGACAGGCTGACCCCCCATCCCTTCAACCTCTGCAGCAATGCTCGCAGCACTCATACGTCTATTTGCCAAAGACAACCTCTGGTATGACGCTGAGCACGTGCACTCAACTTCTTTGGTCGACCATGGCGAGGCCTGTTCTGAGTGGAACCTGTTCTGTTAAACCGCTGGATGGTCTTGGCCACCGTGCTGCAGCTCAGTTTCAGGGTCTTGGCAATCTTCTTATAGCCCAGGCCATCTTTATGTAGAGCAACAATTCTTTTTTTCAGATCCTCAGAGAGTTCTTTGCCATGAGGTGCCATGTTGAACTTCCAGTGACCAGTCAGTATGAGGGAGTGTGAGAGCGATGACACCAAATTTAACATGCCTGCTCCCCATTCACACCTGAGACCTTGTAACACTAACGAGTCACATGACACCGGGGAGGGAAAATGGCTAATTGGGCCCAGTTTGGACATTTTCACTTAGGGGTGTACTCACTTTTGTTGCCAGCGGTTTAGACATGAATGGCTGTGTGTTGAGTTATTTTCAGGGGACAGCAAATTTACACTGTTATACAAGCTGTACACTCACTACTTTCCATTGTAGCAAAGTGTCATTTCTTCAGTGATATCACATGAAAAGATATACTCAAATATTTACAAAAATGTGAGGGGTGTACTCACTTTTGTGAGATACTGTAAATTCTAGCTGCAGACTAGTAATTAGTATCGAAGATTTGCTCTTATTCTGTCGGTATCAATAGTCTCAGAGTTTAACCTCTTGGGGCTAGGTGGGACGCTAGCGTGCCACCCGTGGTGCACTCCATCAGGGTCACCAAAACCATAAAACCAGCTAAAATGATGCACTAACCTTTTACAATCTCCATCAGATGACACTCCTAGGACATTATGTTAGACAATGCATGCATTTTTAGTTCTATCAAGTTCATATTTATATCCAAAAACAGCGTTTTACTATGGCATTGATGTTGAGGAAATCGTTTCCCTCCAATAACCGGCAGTCAAGTCAACACCACAAATTAAATAATTAAAATTAGAAAACATTGGTAAAATATTATATTGTCATTTAAAGAATTATAGATTTACATCTCTTGAACGCAATCAACTTGCCAGATTTAAAAATAACCTTACTGGGAAATCACACTTTGCAATAATCTGAGCACTGCGCCCAGAAAAATACGCGTTGCGATACAGACTAGACGTCATGTTGGGGAGATCTAAAATCGAAAATACTATGTAAATAATCCATTACCTTTGATTCTCTTCATCAGATGTCACTTCCAGGTATCACAGGTCCATAACGAATGTAGTTTTGTTCAAAAAAGCTCATCATTTATGTCCAAAAATCTCCGTCTCGTTAGCACATGATGTAAGCCAGCCGGACTTCTCGTCATGAACGAGGGGAAAAAATATATTTCCGTTCGTTCAAACATGTCAAACGTTGTATAGCATAAATCATTAGGGCCTTTTTTAACCAGAACATGAATAATATTCAAGGTGGACGAATGCATACTCTTTTATAACGTATTGGAACGAGGGTACCCAACATGAACTCGCGCGCCAGGTGTCTAATGGGACATCATCGTTCCATGGCTCTTGTTCGGTCAGATCTCCCTCCAGAAGACTCAAAACACTTTGTAAAGGCTGGTGACATCTAGTGGAAGCAATAGGAAGTGCCAAAATATTCCTAAGCCCCTGTGTTTTTCAATGGGATAGGTTTAAAGTCAATACAACACATCAGGTATTCACTTCCTGTCAGAAAATGTCTCAGGGTTTTGCCTGCCAAATGAGTTCTGTTATACTCACAGACACCATTCAAACAGTTTTAGAAACTTTAGAGTGTTTTCTATCGATATATAATAAGTATATGCATATTCTAGTTACTGGGTAGGATTAGTAACCAGATTAAATCGGGTACATTTTTTTTATCCAGACGTGCAAATGCTGCCCCCTAGACCCAACAGGTTAACAACCATTACAACGTTAGTTTATACTGAAGATACGCATGGTCTCTACTCAAACCTTAGCCCTCTCGGTAATCGAGGTATGCATGGTCTAAAGTGAGCTTCTGCAGGTGTTTTTTTTTATTTGGAACTGTGGAAAAGCTGTCCCATGACGCCAGATCGATGTCTGTGCTCATGGGGGCGGGCCAATGACCTAGTGAAACTTTAAACAGAAATACAATTCTCTCACATTAATGGTTTAAAATCACATTACACAATTTCACAAATAGTTTAATCTTTACTCATTCATTTTATATAATAATTAGATGCAAGCCTCAGAATGGAGGCTCCTGTATAAACAGGGTTATGGTAATGTGGCAGTATTGTCTTTGCTGAGGTCACAATCATAAAACAAAATGGACCGGTCGTAGCTGGATTCTCCACCGACCGTTTCCACATTCTCCAAAACATGAATATTGTTCAGTTCTCAAGTTCTGTGATGTAGAAGAAGTTCCTTTGTTCTACTGTGAAACTCTCTCTGACTATACTGCGTGGCCACGAGGAGAGAGTCTCCTCTAGGAATTTACGACCTGAGATAACAGAACCTGGGTGTAAGAGGGAGAGAGGGGGAAGGCACTCGCTATACCCAAAGAGGGCCACGTCATGACAGTGTCCTTTAGTAGTGGTTTCTTTGCAGCAATTCGACCATTAAGGCCGGATTCACACAGTCTCCTCTGAACAGTTGATGTTGAGATGTGTCTGTTACTTTAACTCTGTGAAGCATTTATTTGGGCTGAAATCTGAGATGCAGTTAACTCTAATGAACTTATACTCTGCAGCAGAGGTAACTCTGGGTCTTCTATTCCTGTGGTGGTCCTCATGAAAGCCAGTTTCATCATTGCGCTTGATGGTTTTTGCGACTGCACTTGAAGAAACTTCAAAGTTCTTGACGTTTTCCGTATTGGCTGACCTTCATGTCTTAAAGTAATGATGGACTGTTGTTTGTCTTTGCTTATTTGATCTGTTCTCGCCATTGTATGGACTTGTTCTTCTACCAAATAGGGCTATCTTCTGTTTACCCGGCTACCTTGTCACAACACAACTGATTGGCTCAAACGCATTAAGAAGGAAAGAAATTCCACAAATTAACTTTTAATAAGGCTCACCTGTTAATTGAAATGCATTCCAGGTGACTAGCTCATGAAGCTGGTTGAGAGAATGCCAAGAGTGTGCAAAGCTGTCATCAAGGCAAAGGGTGGCTATTTGAAGAATCTCAAATAAAATATATTTTGATTTGTTGGTTACTACATGATTTCATGTGTTATTTCATAGTTTTGATGTCTTCACTACTATTCTGCAATGTAGAAAATAGTAAAAATAAAGAAAAACCCTTGAATGAGTAGGTATTCTAAAACTTTTGACCAGTAGTGTACATGATCAAATACAAATCTTAGTATCAACTATTAAAGACTACCGGAACCCACTGGATTCTCCAATTACATTGAATGAACTACAGGACAAAATATAAACCCTCCAATCCAAAAAGGCCTGTGGAGTTGATGGTATCCTAAATGAAATGATAAAATACACAGAACACAAATTCCAATTGGCAGTACTTAAACTCTTTAACAACATCCTCAACTCTGGCATTTTCCCCAATGTTTGGAACCAAGGACTGATCACCCCAACCCACAAAAGTAACTACCGGGGGATATGTGTCAACAGCAACCTTGGGAAAATCCTCTGCACTATCATTAACAGCAGACTCGTACACTTCCTCAGAGAAAACAATGTACTGAGCAAATGTCAAATTGGCTTTTTACCAAATTACCACACGATAGACTACGTATTCACCCTTCACACCCTAATTGACAAACAAACAAACCAAAACAAAGGAAAAGTGTTCTCATGCTTTGTTGATTTCAGAAAAGCTTTCGACTCAATTTGGCATGGGGGTCTGCTATATAAATTGATGGAAAGTGGTGTTGGAGGAAAAACATACAACATTATAAATTCCATGGACACAAACAACAAGTGTACAGTTAAAATGGACAACAAACACACATTTCTTTCCACAGGGCTATGGGGTGAGACAGGTATACAGTTTAAGCCCCTACCTCTTCAACATACATGAACGAATTGGCGAGGGCACTAGAACAGTCTGCAGCACCCGGCCAAACCCAACTAGAATCTGAAATCAAATGTCTACTATTTGCAGATGATCTGCTGCTTCTGTCCCCAACCAAGGAGGTCCTACAGCAGCACCTATATCTTCTGCACAGATTCTGTCAGAGCTGGGCCCTGACAATAAATCTCAGTAAGACAAAAATAATGGTTTTCCAAAAAAGGTCCAGTTGCCAGGACCACGAATACAAATTCCATCTAGACACCGTTGCCCTAGAGCACACCAGAAACCGTACATACCTCGGCCTAAACATCAGCGCCACAGGTAACTTCCACAAAGCTGTGAAGAATCTGAGAGACAAGGCAAGAAGGGTCTTCAATGCATTCAAAAGGAACATAAAATTTGACATACCAGTTAGGATCTGGCAAAGAATACTTGAATCAGTTATAGAACCCATTGCCCTTTATGGTTGTGAGGTCTGTGGTCCGCTCACCAACAAAGAATTCACAAAATGGGACAAACACCAAATTGAGACTCTGCATGTAGAATTCTGCAAAAATCTACTCAGTGTACCACGTAAAACACGAAATAATGCATGCACAGCAGAATTAGGCCGATACCCGCTAATTATCAAAATTAAGAAAAGAGACCACCTAAAAGGAAGCGATTCCCAAACCTTCCATAACAAAGCCATCACCTACAGAGAAATGAACCTGGAGAATAGCCCCCTAAGCAAGCTGGTCCTGGGGCTCTGTTCACAAACACAAACAGACCCCACAGAGCCCCAGGACAGCAGCACAATTAGAAACAACCAAATCATAGAGAAAACCAAAATATACTGCTCAAAAAAATAAAGGGAACACTTAAACAACACATCCTAGATCTGAATGAAAGAAATAATCTTATTAAATACTTTTTTCTTTACATAGTTGAATGTGCTGACAACAAAATCACACAAAAATAATCAATGGAAATCCAATTTATCAACCCATGGAGGTCTGGATTTTGAGTCACACTCAGAATTAAACTGGAAAACCACACTACAGGCTGATCCAACTTTGATGTAATGTCCTTAAAACAAGTCAAAATGAGGCTCAGTAGTGTGTGTGGCCTCCACGTGCCTGTATGACCTCCCTACAACGCCTGGGCATGCTCCTGATGAGGTGGCGGATGGTCTCCTGAGGGATCTCCTCCCAGACCTGGACTAAAGCATCCGCCAACTCCTGGACAGTCTGTGGTGCAACGTGGTGTTGGTGGATGGAGCGAGACATGATGTCCCAGATGTGCTCAATTGGATTCAGGTCTGGGGAACGGGCGGGCCAGTCCATAGCATCAATGCCTTCCTCTTGCAGGAACTGCTGACACACTCAAGCCACATGAGGTCTAGCATTGTCTTGCATTAGGAGGAACCCAGGGCCAACCGCAGCAGCATATGGTCTCACAAGGGGTCTGAGGATCTCGGTACCTAATGGCAGTCAGGCTACCTCTGGCGAGCACATGGAGGGCTGTGTGGCCCCCCAAAGAAATGCCACCCCACACCATGACTGACCCACCGCCAAACTGGTCATGCTGGAGGATGTTGCAGGCAGCAGAACGTTCTCCACGGCGTCTCCAGACTCTGTCACGTCTGTCACGTGCTCAGTGTGAACCTGCTTTCATCTGTGAAGAGCACAGGGTGCCAGTGGCGAATTTGCCAATCTTGGTGTTTTCTGGCAAATGCCAAACGTCCTGCACGGTGTTGGGCTGTAAGCACAACCCCCACCTGTGGACGTCGGGCCCTCATACCAGCCTCATGGAGTCTGTTTCTGACCGTTTGAGCAGACACATGCACATTTGTCGCCTGTTGGAGGTCATTTTGCAGGGCTCTGGCAGTGCTTCTCCTGCTCCTCCTTGCACAAAGGCGGAGGTAGCGGTCCTGCTGCTGGGTTGTTGCCCTCCTACGGCCTCCTCCACGTCTCCTGATGTACTGGCCTGTCTCCTGGTAGCGCCTCCATGCTCTGGACACTATGCTGACAGACACAGCAAACCTTCTTGCCACAGCTCGCATTGATGTGCCATCCTGGATGAGCTGCACTACCTGAGCCACTTGTGTGGGTTGTAGACTCCGTCTCATGCTACCACTAGAGTGAAAGCACCGCCAGCATTCAAAAGTGACCAAAACATCAGCCAGTAAGCATAGGAACTGAGAAGTGGTCTGTGGTCACCACCTGCAGAACCACTCCTTTATTGGGGGTGTCTTGCTAATTGCCTATAATTTCCACCTGTTGTCTATTCCATTTGCACAACAGCATGTGAAATGTATTGTCAATCAGTGTTGTTTCCTAAGTGGACAGATTGATTTCACAGAAGTGTGATTGACTTGGAGTTACATTGTGTTGTTTAAGTGTTCCCTTTATTTTTTTGAGCAGTGTATAATTTTACAATTTACAAAAAACTGAGCAAACGAGAATGATATTTGGCCCTAAACAGAGAGTACACAGTGGAAGAATACCTGACCACTGTGACTGACCCAAAATTAAGAAAATCTTTGACTATGTACAGACTTAGTGAGCATAGCCTTGCTATTGAGAAAGGCTGCCGAAGGCAGACCTGGCTGCCAAGAGAAGACAGGCTGTGTGCACACTGTCCACAAAATTAGGTGGAAACTGAGCTGCACATATTTCCCTGAGATTACACAGACCCAGAAATAATTTGAAAAACAAATCCAATTTTGATAAACTCCCATATCTACTGGGTGAAATATCACAGTGTGCCATCACAGCAGCAAGACGTGTGACCTGTTGCCACAAGAACAAGGCAACCAGTGAAGAACCAACATCATTGTAAATACAACCTATATTTATGTTTATTTATTTTCCCTTTTGTACTTTATCTATTTGCACATCATTACAATGCTGTTTATAGACATAATATGACATTTGAAATGTCTTTATTATTTTGGAACGTTTCTGAGTGTAATGTTTTCTGAAAATGTTTGTTTATTATCTATTTTACTTGCTTTGGCAATACATTTCCCATGCCAGTAAAGCCCCTTAAATTGACATTTTAATTGAAATTGAATTGGGAGAGGGGGGGGGGGGGGGGGGGGGTGAAGTGGGTAAATCAGTAAACCGGACTAGAAGGGGGATGTGAGAAGATAGAAAGATAGAGTGCTATGAGGCCAGTGGAGTGTGACTTCTGTGAATTTCTTTATCAGTAGTCTGTCTGTATGACTGAGCTCAGGGGCCTCCAGCAGACATTATCTCTCTCTCTCTTTCTCACGCTCTCTCTCTCGCTCTCCTTCCCTCTCCCCCTATCTATCTATCTCTCTCTCTCTCTGTCTCTCTGTCTCTCATTTTCTCTTATTTTCCCTCTGTGTATCTCCAGCGGTGTAGACTTACAAATGAAAGTGAAAACTCCATCCTTCCTTCCCCCTGCGGAATAGCCTCTGAACAGACACTGGTAGTTTCTCTATGTTCTCTGGATTATGCAAAAGATCATAAATAATCTCATGGACGAAGATGTTGCTCAGACAGTTTTGCATCTTGGATTATGAATAATGAAAGTCGGTTTTTGTTTTCAAGCAGATGTTTACCAAACATGTTTCTCTGTGTAACTATGTTATTTCTCAATAATTCCACTGTGGGCTTGTTTTTTAAGTTTGCAAGAAAGAAAACCAATATGTGTATATTTTTGGGAAATTGCAACAACAAAAAATTATATCTGGACAGACTATTGCTGAAATGATAATCGGATGATGAGAAAATAATGATCATATGATCTTTGCAGAGCACTGGAGCAAATACATTATTTCAACCCCAAAAATCTATGTGATGTCATTGATTTGCAAAAAGTAATTAATATAGGGCATTTCATCTTTTTTTCACCCAACTTTTAACCTAAATCCAATGACATGTTGACATCTTTTGTTGATTCCATGTCGAATTCACATTAGCTGAATGCTCAACCAAATGTAAATCAAAACTAGACGTTGAACTGATGTCTATGCCCAGTGGGAATCTTTGGTTTCTTTTATTGATACATATTGACTTAAATTCAGCCGCACCATTAATTACGTTGCTGTACTGTAAATTACATACTCAACATCACACTGGGTTTCAGAAGAATACACCGCCATAAACAGAACACTATGGTCGTTTTCCATCTTTTCTGGAAATATTGTTTCCAGAGCAGTGAATAGTTTTAACAATGTCAGTGGGGTTCCTCAGAACCAACATTGGCAGCACCAGGCAGCTAATGGGCCGTCTGGGTTCCCAGGGAACAGCCTTCCCACTAAAGTTCCACATCAACAAACCACCTAAAATCAATTACTGCTATAAAATTATTACTTTATTTGATAGATTCATATTTCATTGACTATTTAACTGTTTGCGGCTGAGGAGGCTTTACCATTCAGTTGCGCCTTCTTCACCACAATGTCTCTGTGAAGGGAGCATTTCAGGTAATCAGTGATATGCATGCAGAGGAACTTGAAACATATTTTCTTTCCTGGCTCAACTCCGCTAGGGCTCTCACCTCCTCAGTGTAGGCTGTCCCATTGTTGTTTGTAATCAGGCCTACCACTGAAAACTTGATGATTGAGTTGGAGACGTGCATGGCCAAGCAGTCATGGGTGAACAGGGAGTACAGGAGGGGGCTGAGCACGCACCTCTGTGGGGCCCCCATGTTGCCTACACCTCCGCATGGCGGAGGTGTTGTTGCCTACCTTCACCACCTGAGGAAGGCTGAGCTGTAGTCGATGAACAGAATTCTTACATAGGTATTTCTCTTGTCCAGGTGGGATAGGGCAGTGTGCAATGCAATGGCATTTGCATTGTCTGTGGATCTGTTGAGGCAGTATGTAAATTGTAGTGGGTCTAGGGTGTAGGGTAAGGTGGAGGTGATATGATCCTTAACTAGCCTCTCAAAGCACTTCATGATGACAGAAGTGAGTGTTACGGGCCGTTAGTCATTTATCTCAGTTACTTTCACTTTCTTGGGTAAAGGAACAATGGTGGACATCTTGTGGGGATAACAACAACAACAGACTGGGATATAGAGAGATAGAATATGTCCGTAAACACTACAGCCAGCTGGTCTGGTCCGGCAATCTTGCAAGGGTTAAGACGCTTAAATAAATGACTTCCAAAAGTCAGCGGCTCGATGTTGTTTTCCTCGAAGTGGGCAAAGAAAGTGTTTAGCTTGCCTGGGAGTGAGGGTGTCGGTGTCTGCAACGTGGCTGGGTTTCCCTTTATAATCCGTGATGGTCTGGAGTCCCTGTCACATACGTCTTGTGTCTGAGCCATTGAATTGCGACTCCACTTTTACGTGTACTGTTGTTTTGCCTCTTTGATTGCCTTACGGAGGTCATAGCTGGTCGGTTTATACACATCCATGTTCCCAGTCACTTTGCCACTGTTAAATGCGGTTGTTCGTGCTTTCAGTTTTGTGCAAATACTGCCATATGTCCACGGTTTTTGGTTTGGACACCGACCCCTCACTCCCAGGCAAGCTAAACACTTTCTTTGCCCACTTCTAATCGTCAATGTGGGAACATCATCCTCTGCACTTCCTGATGAACCCAGTCACCAAGTCAGTGTATACATCAACACTATCCACAGAGCTTTCAACTGTTTACAGTATAGGTCCAATCCCACCCCTTTTTTAAATCTCCATATCAAATAAATTATTGGTAACAATGAAATACCTTACTGTGATTGTTTTCAATCAAAATTGTAAAAAGAAACAAAAATAGAATCTTAGCAAGCGCAATTTCTCAAGCAATAATTTTGCTAGGACTGTTTGGTAGGGGTCTGAGTGGGGAGGGGGAAACAGAAAACTAGCTGTTATTGGCAGAGGTTTGGAACTCTTTCTTTTTGGTCTGTTAACACATTTACCACCTGGCAGGCCAAAACTCCATCCCACCAAAACAGGCTGAAATTTCAGGCCGTCTTTCAAACAGCTCTTACACTAAATGGGCATTATCATCATTTAAATAATTTCACATTATTATTCCAACCTCATAGTGAGGAAATATATATAACACACAGAAAAATCATGTTTTTGACTGCACTGGGTTCGGTCAATGTCCATTCTTCAATCCAACAAAAGCATAAAATTGGGCTTATTGGAGACCTTTTCTGAGATAACTTACCATCCTAATGATGTAATTGTGGCTGCAGGATCCCATTCAACTGATGGTGATGCAATTTAACGTATTATATAGAGGTGGGAAGATGCCTTGCAGAGAAAATACAAAGGGCTTTAGTTCGATAGACTGCAGAGTTGATCTTTCCCTCATCTCTTCAAACCTATTTTCTGCATTTGTGCCTGGAAGGCTCACTCCTATTGATCGACTTGCAAGACTGTGACAGAAAACTCAAATACAACAGACGGAAGCTGGAAAGATGATAGAATGGTAGGAGATAAGGGCAGGAAATTGGGGGTAAGGATGGACCCATCTGTCCCTCAAGCCTGTCAACTCAACCTGGTCTCATAGCATTTCATATTATTCTGTATGTAAATCCGAGACACTCCATGTAGTATGATATGTTACGTTTCGTATGGTATATATTCCTTTTTGGATCTCTATCTTCCATTTTCTATGACATGTAATGAATTCCAGTTTGTATGATATGTTACGAATTTGCAAAACATACATGTTACGAATTGGCAAAATGTAATATATGTTACGAATTCCAATTTGTTGTGGCTAATATTAGCTGGGTGGCTACGTGGATAACGCTAACATTAGCTAGCTGGCTAATGTTAGCTAGGCTAAGGGTTAGGGTTAGGTGTTAAGGTTAGGTTTAAGATTAGGAGTTAGGGCCTCCCGGGTGGTGCAGCAGTCTAAGGCACAGCAGTGCTAGCTGGGTCACAACAAATCCTGGTTTAGTCCCAGGCTGTGTCGCAGCCAGCCGTGACCGGGAGACCCATGAGGCGGAACACAATTGGCCCAGCGTCGTCCGGGTTAAGTGTTGTCCTTGTCCCATGACTCCTGTGGTTTCTCGGGAGCAATGCACACTGACCTGGTCGCCAGGTGTACGGTGTTTCATTGGTGCACATTGGTGTGTCTGGCTTCTGAGTTAAGTGAGCATTGTGTCAAGAAGCAGTGCGGCTTGGCGGGGTCGTGTTTCGGAGGACACACAGCTCTTGAACTTCGCCTCTCCCGAGTCCGTTGTAACAATAGGACAAGACTGGGACAAGACTGTAACTACCAATTGCGATGGGACAAGACTGTAACTACCAATTGGATATCACGAAATTGAAAAATAAAGAAAATATATAAAATATTAGGAGTTAGGTTAAAGGGTTAAGGTTAGGGAAGGGTTCAGTAAAAGGGTAATGGTTAGGGTTAGTAAAAATGGAGGGTTAGTAAAAATGCTAAGTAGTTGCAAATTAGCTAAAAAGTAGTAAGTAGTTGCAGAGTTGCTAATTAGCAAAAATGCCAGGATGAGATTCAAACACGCAACCTTTGGGTTGCTGCGTTATACGCCAACCCATCCACTCCGACCAACCACCCTCCTTTTGTTTCTTGCCTTAGGTAGCCTTCTGTCTTATGTAACCATACCAAAAGTAACATATCATACTAATTTGAGTGTCCTCGGATTTACGTTTAATATGTTATATCTAGTCTATGCGAACAGGCTTGTCAACTGCATGTCTCCAGCAATGGGAAATCTGTATCGACATCCATATACATTGTGGGTTATCCCAGATATGTGACACAGCACACAGCTAGGCTGTCTATAGACTATTTAAATCCCGCAAATGGATGATAAAGCTTATAATCAAAAAATTACAATCAGCTTCAGATAGGTTTCCATGAGATGTAGGGGCAGTATACTGCAAGTGGATGCTAATGGTATCTTTAAATTGGAAGGGATTTGATAGTACAAGGCTCATTGTGGAATAGACATTCCTGACAGTGGACTTGGCATTTACATTTTTCTTTACATTTTAGTCATTTAGCAGACGCTCTTATCCACAGCGACTTACAGTAGTGAATGCATACATTTCAAACATTTCATACATTTTTTTTCCCGTACTGGTCCCCCGTGGGAAGCTAACCCACAACCCTGGCATTGCAAACACCATGCTCTACCAACTGAGCCACACGGGACCAGGATCCTGTTATCACCGGGTGTGCTAAGATGTGGGAAGGCCTTTAAACCAGGCTTTTTCAAACTGCCGCACAAGGCCACATGATCTCTTTTAGCTAAATACTGCATACTGACCAAGGGAAAGTCATTTTGGCTTGTTCAATATGTTTGAATATGGATTTCTAATAGGAATATGCTCTTGTATGACTAGCTTATCGTCGCTGTCTGATGAAACCGCTTATCTCCAAAAGAATAACCATATTTTCCCATTAATGAACATACAATTATAAACCTTTAGAAGCTATTTTGAATATATTTTCTTAGTCCTAGAGTTATGAAATGTTCAGAGTACATCAAGTTGATTTACTGCTTTCAATAAATTTAGTTACAAGGTTTTCATCAGACAGCAATGTTATATTTCTTCATCATTGAATTGCAGAATGTCTCCACACACCACATCATTGGTTATTTTATATTGCCTGTCTTGTTTTTTTTTATCACTATCTATGACCAGAATATTGTCTGTGTATAGTATGATGCCTATATATGGAATCACAAGCCCCTTTTATACCTGGTTCTAACTTGCGTCCTTTGTCTGGATCTTTTCCACGTTCTGACTGTGCCCACATTTTTAAACAGGTATGGACAATCAAAAGACACATTGTGATCTGATTGTGATCAGATCATCCTGTCCACCTCCAGATGTAGTCAGACACGCATTGTGTTTGGATATCTTACAAGTGTAGACAGATCTGGACAGAGAAACCATTTAAATCATAATTATTCTGCCATTTAAAATTATTGACAGTTAGCACCATTGACTGGTTACATCAATATGTATCTTACAATAAATTAATATTATTTTGAAAGAATAGCTGTGAAATAATTTGCATAAAGGAAGGGACCAGGAAATCTGGTCACAATGCAGACACAGTGGATGGATAGACACATTTTAATACCATGTGTAGACACATTTCAGGAAATTTGGGCACAATCTGAATGTAGACAAGATCAGGACAAAGGACCAGGGTTAGCACCAGGTATAAACAGGGCTCTTTTGGAGCTGTTAAAATGACAATATTATGGAGGAGGCTCCACCATAGCTGCCATATGTTGGCTGCCTCTCTATAAGGACCTTGCTTGTGGACCCTTTGCCCACTGTCTATTTTAGATTTGCTGAAAATAGCCTCTAATGATTGAACTCTGGGGAGAGGGAGAGAACAAAAACAGTACTGAAACACTGACACTGGAACCTCAGAAGTACTCTCCATCAAATCATTAACTCTCTCCAGCCAGTTCAGCCTTTGCCAGAACAATGGATAGGCCAAATAATTACAGAAACTGTGAATACCAAACTAATTATATGTTTCTACATTCAGGGCAGAAGGGTTGGCACCTGTTATTTTAGGAAAGCGAAGGGAGAACCAAAGGTGAAAAAAGGCCATGTGAAGGAATACAAGTGTGCATAGGAGTTTCAGAACAGTTAAAAACATTGCAGGCCTGCTATTGCTTAGCATCCTGGACCCAAGTATACTATTTCAAAAAATCCACCAATTGAACCTTGCAGTATCCTCTCAAGTGTGTAGATCTATTGAGTGAAGGGAGGAAGTCAACAAGTTTTGACTTCTATGACTCACCAGTCTGCACAAACAGACTGAGCCCACTTCACATTGGCCCCTGTTGACCTTGGAGCTGGTGGCCTGATGGGGCCACCTGGACTCCCTGGGCCCCAGCTTGGCACCTCTGACCCCAGCAGGTGCAACTCACTGGGGCAACATTACAGCCTACACCCACCACTAATTTTGGAGAAATATTTTATTTCCTGTCTCTTTCATAGTTGCTCCATTCACATATGTGATATTAGACATTTGTGCATGAGTGAACTGTACAGGGATGGCTATTCTATTAATATCTATTATCCTGGTCATTATAGGATCTGAGGGGGAATAGAGCAGAAGAAAAGCAGTTAGATGGAACCATTTTGATTTAGCATGTCAAGCGTGTAATTGACCATGTCTCTCTCGCTCTCCCTCTTTTTTTTATCTCTCTCTTTTCATTGGAAAAGGCCAGGTCTGTCATTGTTACTTGGATACTGAACTGTGAAATGTAATCTAAATTTGAAAAGAAAAACACAAATTGCAAATTAACAGCCAGTCATTCATTCTTTAAATAAATAAATGCTGGATGCTCAATGAGCACAGTCCAGAGGTCTCCCTAGAATCCAAACACATTTCCAATTCACACATGCGCATAATACACACTTGTACATGGGACAAATATAAGCACCCACCAAATAACTATATGATTATTATACACTGCACCATTTTCAGAAACAACTGTCCTTTTCTGATCTCCAGCTCTTACTATGCTTGTTTAATCAACAGTAGAAAAAAGACAACAATCTGTATGTCTCTTGATGATTTCCATTACGCGGTTGAGTCCTAAATTGAACATTCTTAAATGTAGTCTTTTTAATTAAATGTTTAAATCAGGGTATGTCCAATACATCCATGTGTGTGTTTATTTTATGAAAATAATGAAAAATATATTTCAAATTTTTTCCTTGAGCCTCCTTTTGCCATTGAAATGCTGAGTCTGATTGTGTGGGCGTGTTGATATTAATGTAAATATATTTGCATACACAGCCCTGTATCGTCTAGACTCTAGAGACTACCCCGCTTACCCCTTCAAAGAAGGAGAATACATATGCAAATAAAAAAGAGTCATTGGTCATTTTGACAATTTCTGTGTTATTTCGACCTTAGTGGGAAAATATTTTTAAAAAAAACATGAAAATCAATGACTGCACTGCCCCTTTAATATGTTATGCCTCCATTTGTACCATGGCTGAAAATGATTACGTCAAAGACAGGTTTCTGCAATCCCAGGCCACCACACCAACAAGGTTATGAAGGTTAAGGATTTTTAATAAACCAATAATCTCAGGTAGACCTGGGCCAACTCCCGTCTCCAAGGAGACCAGCCAAGGGGGAGGAGTCTATATTAAAATCAATTAGGAAACTCAAGAGGGAGAAACACAGCAAACCATAATCATCTAAAATTAGAATAAGGCACACAAAATATATATAATAAACGTTAAGGAAATACACACAAAAAAGGCCTTGTCTCCAATTTGAGGAAATCTAAAGGAGAGCAAAACGTGACAATTACTGTCAACAACATACATACAAATGTAGGATCATAATTTGATCACTCTTTTGTTGCTGACTTGTAGTATACTCAAGGTTAAAAAAGGCTTTTAAAATGTGTAATTTTCACTTTAAAATGTCATACTTGATTTGCCCTAATGAAAAATATATCAACCCCTACAAAAAATGTCCATTCATTGTAATCCACACAATAATTCACATTTCCTGTTGCTGCAGGATTATTTTCCTGCTGTAGCAAACTGGCTCATATTAAGATCCTACATCTCTAAAACACAGATTATTAGATAAGAACACTAGTCCAGAGGCTTTTGGATTCTATACGGTATCATTGTGGAGCCTGGAGGATCTAGGCTTGTGGAGAGAGCTGCAGTCATGCATATGGTTCTAGCAGTTGTTCCATCCCTCCTATGGCTGTAGAGAGAGTAGACTGGAGTCTAAACCTAGCCCTGTGTGGTGACAGATTTCCATGGCAGAGTGTGTCACAATCTAAATGATTCATTTTTCATTTCCAGCCATCCTTCTTGAGGCAGAGCCAATGTGTTTTCACAGATCAGAGGAGAGAGCAGAAGCACGTAATGGATTCCAACCTTATCATTAAATGGAGTGTGCTGTTGAGAAGAAAACAAACAAAGTCACAAACGAAAAAATAAATAACAAACAAACAGACATATACAGTGAGCTCCAAAAGTATTGGGACAGTGACAAATGGTTTGTTGTTTTGAAAAAATACAATGACTATGAGGTTAAAGTGCAGACTGTCAGCTTTAATTTGAGGGTACTTTCATCCATATCGGCTGAACCGTTTGAAAATTGCAGCCCTTTTTGTACAGTCCTCCTATTTTAAAGGACCAAAAGTATTTGGACAATTTCACTTACACAGTATGTGTGGCATCATGGTAGCATCCACATTAAATGTTTGAAACATATACTTTTCTTATTTACAATAAAAGTGACTTCAAAATGACACAATACATTATTTACCATTCCTTTCTATTGGGCACTATATAATCGGAAACACAACCAAAACAAACAGCAAATGCATCCATCAAGTGTGTAGTCACAAGCTTGGTATAATCATTGCGTGCTAAGAATATGTGACCAAACACTAAACCTTTGCCAACTATAATACACATATAAGTGAATTTGTCCCAATACTTTTGGTCCCCTAAAATAGGGGGACTATGTACAAAAAGTGCTGTAATTTCTAAACAGTTCACCCGATATGGAGGAAAGTATCCTCAAATTAAAACTGACAGTTTTCACTTTAACCTTATAGTCATTGTATCATTTCAAATGTGTCACCGTGCCAATACTTTTGGAGCTCACTGTAGCTGTCGAAATCAGATTAGGGTTGGGGGAAAGACAGGAGGTTGCTGTTTCATTTGTATTATTATTATTATTATTTCGTTTTCTGGTTGTGTTTAGACTGTCTGTCTCCATTTATGTCTATGTTTGTGTCTGAGTCTGTAATTGTGTATTTGCATCTATGTTGCTCTAGGTCGTAGTTCATTGCCTGTGCCTATCTACGTGTTTGATTCAGTGTACGTGTCTGCGTTTTAGGGTTGAAAATCCCACTCGCAGCTGTATGGTGGAATATTGTGAATATTTATTGTTGGTTTTTGCCAGGGCCATGTCTCTACTGTAGTGTTAAATGGATTCTGATTCCCTTTAGTGGAGCACTTGTCGTCAGGAGGTGGTAGTGCATTAATGAGGGGTTCTGGCTACTCTGGGTGTTTACTCACACGTCCAGGGCTCTGCTTTGATGTGGCCTGCCTGCCGGCCCTCTCATCATGGCTCATTTGCAGGAAGTCATGATCTCATGTGTTGCGCTGGAGGTTCCATTAGCACAGTGTGACACAGCAGTGTGATGGCCCACAGACACATGACTGACAGCCGGATGTGGACGAGCATAGATGGTGATTCTCCGTGTCAGTGTGATGAGAGAGAGAGTGGGTGTTCTGTGTGTGTTTAGGTTTGTCTTTGCGTGCTAGTATTGAGTGTTCTGTGACTGTGTGTGCTGACACTTGCGTCATTCTGCATGCCTGCTTCGATACGTAATGTGTTAATGGAGGTGGCAGGTAGCCTAGTGGTTAGAGCGTTGGGCCAGTAACCGAAAGGTTGCTGGATAAAATACCCGAGCTGACAAGGTAAAAATATGTCATTCTGCCCCTGAACAAGGCAGTTAACCCACTGTTCCTAGGCTGTCATTGTAAGTAAGAATTTGTTCTTAACTGACTTGCCTGGTTAAATAAAACATGGTGGGATATAGTTTTCCTGGAAAGGCCTCACAGTAGGATGTGGGGTTCTTGGAAAGACCTCATTGGCTGATGGTTGGTCACTGCTGTTTGCCTGCCTCATGCCTACCTTCCCTGGGGTACCAACAATAACCACATGCCCTCCTCCACCAGAGGAGACCACAGGCTGGGAGGAAGAAGCTCGTCATTAGCACCCTGTTATCACAGCTGGAGGAGTGAGAAACTTTGAACTCTCCAGCCATACTACAGATTTTTCACATAATCTGACATTTTTCACACATGTCCGAAAACCAAATGTGTTTCATGTTTTTTTTTGTAAGGGTTACATACACCCGGCCATGTTCAGCACTGTTGGCAGAAACTTTGTTAAAAGGCCACTCAATCTGTGGTGCAGTGCCGTCTCTGGTTTCTGTCAATGCCATGCATCAACATATGCCTCGGCTTCTGCATGAAACCTGTCATGCAATAGTATGGATGTACTATGTGGTTTCTGTTCATCATCAAAGCAAAATGTGTTATCTGTCAAAACAAGGGGCTGGCCTGAACAGCTGCACCTCCTAAGCCAGTCTGATAGTGAAGTTGAATGAATAATTGACCGCTGGCAAGACAGAGGATGCTTAATCACATTGTACTTTCTGACAATGTGGTTCTCTGGCCCAATCAAATTTTATTTCTATGGGGGGATGAGATAGAGGGAGAGGGTAATAAAATATGAATAGATGGCTAACTTTGAGAGGTATTCAATTAACTCACAGACTCCTTGTCAGCTGTCTATCACACTGTATTGGAATAGGTGCATAGCAATGGGACATTCAGCATTGTGGAGACTGAGGAGAACACTCACTTCACACACAAACAACTACACACAAAGACACGCATGCGAGCACACACACTCACACACACAGGGACGTCATGCACCCATTGTTTTAGAGGGGGCATGAAGTACGTGAGGATGGACAGGGTGTGGTCAGTAGGGGGGCTGTCACCCTTCCGGAATTTTTTGAATTTTGGATTTTTCAAACACCTTAAACAGCTTTTTCCTGCAATCTAGAGCCATAATCATTATGACTAATTCCATATAATATATATATATATATATATATATATATATATATATAGTATATTTCTAGGCACAGGTTATCTAAGCATACCTCTTTGCTTATTAAATTGTAATTTTAATGAATTATTATTTAATAACTTTTATGCCTTGGGAGTTTAGGTTATCCTCTTGAGGATACAATCCCGATAACGGGATTGGTTAGACAACAACCAGTGAGATAGCACGGCGCGATATTCAAAACAAAATAATCTCAAAATTAAAATTCAAGTATTATACGGCATTTTAGAGATACTCTACTCGTTAATCCTGTCACGTCCTGACCAGTATAAGGGTTATTTGTTATTGTAGTTTGGTCAGGACGTGGCAGAGGGTATTTGTTTTATGTGGTTCGGGGGGGGTGGTTTATTTAGTAGGGCGTTTGATTTATTATTTCCGGGTTTTTGGGTAATGTTCTATGTTTGTATTTCTATGTGGTCTCTGGTCTTTTGTATTTCTATGTCTGGTTTATTGGGGTTGGACTCTCAATTGGAGGCAGGTGTTTTCTCGTTGCCTCTGATTGGGAGTCCTATATATGGGTATGTGTTTGGTTTAGTGTTTGTGGGAGATTGTTTCTTGTTTTGCGTGTGTGAGCATGACAAGACTGTTTTGTTGATCGTTTGTTCTTCTTTCGTTCTTCTTTTGTTATTTTGGTGTTTTCTTGGTTAAAATAAAATACAAGATGAGCATCCACATTCCTGCTGCGTTTTGGTCCTCCATTCCCGACGACAACCGTTACAGAATCTCCCACCACAAAAGGACCAAGCAGCGGAGTAAGGGTAATTCAATATGGACTGGCGGGAGAAATGGACATGGGAGCAGATTCTGGCCGGAGAGGGCCCATGGAGGAAGTCTAGTGAGGACCGGGAATGCTACCGGGGAACATGACTGGCGTTTAAGCCCGAGAGGCAGCCCCAATAAAAAAAAAATTGGGGGGGGCACACGGATAGTTTGGCTGGGTGAGGAGTGAGCCCCAGGCCAAATCCCCGTACCTTTTCTGGGCAACCAGTGAATGGACAGGTCCCGTGCTTCGGGGAAATGGGTACTGTGGCGAGGCCAAATATTTTTAGGCCGGTACGCGCAATACCAGCGCCCCGCATTTGCCAGGGGGAAGTGGGCATCCAGCCAGTAAGAGCGATGCCAGTTCTTCGCTCGAGACCGCCAGTACGCCTCTACGGTCCAGTGCGTCAACCCAGTCCGAGTCGGCCTGTTCCCGCTCCCCGCACTAGCCCTGAGGTGCGTGTCCCCAGGCTGATACCTCCAGTACCAGCACCACGCATCAGGCTTCCAGTGCATCAGCCCAGTCCGACTCGTCCTGTTCCCGCTCCCCGCACTAGCCCTGAGGTGCGTGTTCCCAGGCTAATACCTCCAGTACCAGCACCACGCATCAGGCTTCCAGTGCGTCAACCCAGTCTCACTCGGCCTGTTCCCGCTCCCCGCACTAGCCCTGAGGTGCGTGTCCCCAGACTGGCACATCCAGTACCAGTACCACTTATCAGGCTTCCAGTGCGTCAGCCCAGCCTCGAGAGTTCGGCAATAGTGTGCAGTCCAGAGTATCCGGCACCAGTGTGCAGTCCAGAGTATCCGGCACCAGTGTGCAGTCCAGAGTATCCGGCACCAGTGTGCAGTCCAGAGTATCCTGCACCAGTGTGCAGTGCAGAGTATCCGGCAACAGTGTCTAGTCCGGAACCAAAGGGGTCTGCCTGCGACCCGGAACCAAAGGGGTCTGCCTGCGCCCCGGAACCAAAGGGGTCTGCCTGCGACCCGGAACCGGGTGAGTCTGCCAATTGGAGGCAGGTGTTTTCTCGTTGCCTCTGATTGGGAGTCCTATATATGGGTATGTGTTTGTGGGAGATTGTTTCTTGTTTTGCGTGTGTGAGCCTGACAAGACTGTTTTGTTGATCGTTTGTTCTTCTTTTGTTATTTTGGTGTTTTCTTGGTTAAAATAAAATACAAGATGAGCATCCACATTCCTGCTGTGTTTTGGTCCTCCATTCCCGACAACAACCGTTACAAATCCAATCACATTGTCCGATTTCAAAAAGGCTTTACGGTGAAAGCAAAACATTAGATTATTTTAGCATAGCACCTCAGCAAAAAAAATAGAAGCAATTTTCCAAGCACGATAGCCATCACAAAACCAGATATACAGCTAAAATTAAGCACTAACCTTTGACAATCTTCATCAGATGACACTCCTAGGACATGATGTTAGACAATACATGCGATCAAGTTTATATTTATATCCAAAAACCCAATTTTTACATTGGCGCGTGGCATTCAGAAAATGTTTTCTCCCCATAACTACCGGTGAATAGGCACATTTAATTTATGGAAGAACTCATAAACGTTGAAAAAATGTATAAGAATTATTTAACCTGTTAGGGCTAGGGGGCAGCATTGACACGGCTGGATAAAAAACATACCCGATTTAATCTGGTTACCACTCCTACTCAGTAACTAGAATATGCATATACTTATTACATATGGATAGAAAACACCCTAAATTTTCTAAAACTGTTTGAATGGTGTCTGTGAGTATAACAGAACTCAAATGGCAGGTCAAAACCTGAGAGATTCCTTTACAGGAAGTGGCCTGTCTGACCATTTCTGGAACTTCTTTGCCATCTCTATCATTTACTAAGGATCTCTGCTCTAACGTGACACTTCCCACGTCGTCCATAGGCTCTCAGAGCCCGGGAAAAAAGAGAATGTCGTCATTCCAGCCCCAGGCTGAAACACATTATCGCCTTTCTCAAGTGGCCCATCAAGAGACACTAGCTTATGCGCATGACCCCGACCGCCCCCGCCTTTGGGATTTTTTCCTCTGTTTGCCGAAAAGGAGATTCCCTGTCGGAATATTATCGCTTTTCTACGAGAAAAATGACGTAAAAATTGATTTTAAACAGCGGTTGACATGCTTCGACGTACGGCAATGGAATACTTTGAATTTTATTGTCAGGAATTGCGCCAAGCGCGCGACACTTCTTTACTATTTCGGATAGTGTCTGGAACGCACGAACAAAACGCCGCTATTCGGATATAACGATGGATTATTTTGGACCAAACCAACATTTGTTATTGAAGTAGACGTCCTGGGTGTGCATTCTGACGAAGACAACAAAAGGTAATGACATTTTTATAATAGTAAATATGATTATGGTGAGTGCTAAACTTGCCGGGTGTCTAAATAGCGAGCCCGTGATGCCTGGGCTATGTACTTAGAATATTGCAAAATGTGCTTTCACCGAAAAGCTATTTTAAAATCGGACATATCGAGTGCATAGAGGAGGTCTGTATCTATAATTCTTAAAATAATTGTTATGCTTTTTGTGAACGTTTATCGTGAGTAATTTAGTAAAATGTTAGCGAATTCCCCGTAAGTTTGCGGGGGGTATGCTAGTTCTGAACGTCACATGCTAATGTAAAAAGCTGGTTTTTGATATAAATATGAACTTGATTGAACAAAACATGCATGTATTGTATAACATAATGTCCTAGGGTTGTCATCTGATGAAGATCATCAAAGGTGAGTGCTGCATTTAGCTGTCTTCTGGGTTTTGGTGACATTATATGCTGGCTTGAAAAATGGGTGTCTGATTATTTCTGGCTTGGTACTCTGCTGACATAATCTAATGTTTTGCTTTCGTTGTAAAGCCTTTTTGAAATCGGACAGTGTGGTTAGATTAACGAGAGTCTTATCTTTAAATGGCTGTAAAATAGTCATATGTTTGAGAAATTGAAGTAATAGGATTTTGAAGATTTTGAAAATCGCGCCACAGGCTGGCAGTGGCTGTTACGTAGGTGGGACGAATTCGTCCCGCCGGTCCCATAGAGGTTAAAGAATTAGAGATAATCTATTCCTTTTTGCAACCACTGTCAGATTTCAAAATAACCTTACGGAAAAAGCACATTGTTCAATAATCTGAGTACAGAATTTAGCCTTCAATGCTAAGCTATACAGTTAGCCTACAACCACGGCGTCGACAAATCTCTAACAATATGTTCGAAATATTTACTTACCTTTGCTGATCTTCGGCGGAATGCACTCGGATGGCCACCCACTTCCACAAGAAATGTTCATTTGTTCTGCAAAGTCCATCATTTATGTCCAAATACGTCTGTTTTGTTCACCCATCCAGAACACTTTACCACGCCATGTGGCGTGGACGCAAATCCATAGACGAAATGTTCAAAGTTCCATTACCGTTTGTAGAAACACGTCAAACGATGTTTACAATCAATCCTTTAGGGTATTTTTTTACGTAAAATTGCGATAATTTACAACTGGGCAATAGCTATTCATCCCAGAAGAAAAATATAAAAACGATGACGTCACGTGCACGCGCATCATAAGACACCTCTCCTCAGACTGGCCAATGATTGACTGAACCAAAATGATCTGCCCGGTAACAGCTGACGGTTGAAACCAGTTCCTAAAGATTGTTGACAGCCAATGGAAGAGTTAGGAGGTGTAACGTAAATCCTATGTCACTAGTTTTTCAAGGGATTCAAAACAAAAACTACATTTCTAATTTCTCCCACTTGCTGATTCAATTTTTCTCCGTTTTTTTGCCTGCCATATGAGTTCTGTTATACTCACAGACACCATTCAAACAGTTTTAGAAACTTCAGAGTGTTTTCTATTCAAATCTACTAATAATATGCATATTCTATATTCTGGGCCCGAGTAGTAACTTGTTATATTCGGGTACCTTTTTCATCCGGCCGTGAAAATACTGCCCCCTAGCCCCTAGAGGATAACTGCCACATTGGTATATAGTATCATAACCCAATAATTAATTGTAGTATTCTCAATCAACCTTTCCAGCAAGCACGCCAGCTAATATAGTTAGACAAACTACTTTAACTTGATTGATAGCCTGAAATGACTTGGTAGCTAGTTATGAGGTAGGGAGATTGGGAACCTATCTAGCTGGCTAGCTAAAGCCAACTTCATAAAATTGCTAGGTGGCTAGTATTACAGAGAAACAACTAAACATGTTTGTTCTATTTATTCATCAAGATTGAATCAATAAGCTACATAGTTTGATCAAATGTCCAGACAGTGTGCCCTCTCCGCAAAATAAAAATGAAGTTTAGTAATTCATTTAATTAAAAATAATAATAGTCATACCCCTTGACTTATTCCATATTTTGTTGTATTACAGCCTGAGTTCAAAATGGGTTACATAAAAAAAATACCCCATAGTACCTCATAATGACAATTGAAAACATGTTTTATTAATGTTTGCAAAAGTATTGAATATTAAATAGATAAATACCTCATTTATACAAGTATTCACACATCTGGGTCAATACTTTGTAGAAGAACCTTTGGCGGCGATTACAGCTGTTAGTCTTTTGGGGTAAGTTTTTAAGAGATTAGCACACCTGGATTGCACAATATTTGCCCAGTATTCTTTTTAAAATATTTCAAGCTCTGTCAAGTTGATTGTTGATCATTGCTCAAGCCTCGCTATAGATTTTCAAGTCTATTTAAGTCAAAACTGTGACTAGGCCACTCAGGAAAATTCAATGTCGTCTTGGTAAGAAACTCCAGTGTATATTTGGCCTTGTTTTAGATTGTTGTCCTACTGTCAAACATAAATCTTTGTATTCAAGACAAAAAGTTAATTTCTTTGCCACATTTTCTGCAGTATTACCTACGTGCCTTGTTGCAAACAGGATGCTTTTTTCACTCTGTCAATTAGGTTAGTATTGTGGAGTAACTACAATGTTGTCTCATATCACGACCCTGCCTCACACAGGAAGCGGCGCAGGTCCTAATCCAGGCACTTGTCATCTCCCGTCTGGATTACTGCAACTCGCTGTTGGCTGGGCTCCCTGCCTGTGCCATTAAACCCCTACAACTCATCCAGAACGCCGCAGCCCGTCTGGTGTTCAACCTTCCCAAGTTCTCTCACGTCACCCCGCTCCTCCGCTCTCTCCACTGGCTTCCAGTTGAAGCTCGCATCCGCTACAAGACCATGGTGATTGCCTACGGAGCTGTGAAGGGAACGGCACCTCCATACCTTCAGGCTCTGATCAGGCCCTACACCCAAACAAGGGCACTGCGTTCATCCACCACTGGCCTGCTGGCCCCCCTACCTCTGAGGAAGCACAGTTCCCGCTCAGCCCAGTCAAAACTGTTCGCTGCTCTGGCACCCCAATGGTGGAACAAGCTCCCTCACGACGCCAGGACAGCGGAGTCAATCACCACCTTCCGGAGACACCTGAAACCCCACCTCTTTAAGGAATACCTAGGATAGGATAAAGTAATCCTTCTAACCCCCCCCCCCTTAAAAGATTTAGATGCACTATTGTAAAGTGGTTGTTCCACTGGATATCATAAGGTGAATGCACCATTTTGTAAGTCGCTCTGGATAAGAGCGTCTGCTAAATGACTTAAATGTAAATGTAAAAATGTAATATCACAACCATTAAACTGTTTTAACTGTTTTAAAATCACTATTGTCCTCATAGTGGAATCCCTGAGCAGTTTCCTTCCTCTCCGCCAACTTAGTTAGGAAGGATGCCTGTATCTTTGTAGTAACTGAGTGTATTAATATACCCTCCAAAGCCTAATTCATAACTTCATTATGCTCAAAGGGATATATTTGTCACATCTACCAATCGGTGCCTTTCTTTCCCGAGGCAATTAAAAACCTCCCTGGTCTTTGTGGTTAAATCTGTTCTTGAAATTCACTACTCAATTGAGGGACCTTACAGGCAATTGTTCTGACCCACCACCTCAATTCGGTCCTATGTAACAAAATCTCAGGTCTCTCCTCTACCCCTTACGGAGTCAGCCGCCGAAGCCTCCCACCGTCAGCTCTGACAAATTGAAAAACCCTTGTCATTGGTGACTCCAATATAAGACTTAAAAAGAATCATCCAGCGATAATAGACTGTTTACCAGGGGGCAGGGCTACCGACGTAAAGGCTAATCTGAAGATGGTGCTGGCTAAGGCTAAAACTGCTGAGTTTAGAGAGTATAGGGATATTATTATCCACATCGGCAACAACGATGTTAGGATGAAACAGTCAGAGGTCACCAAACATAGCTTCAGCATGTAAATCAGCTAGAAATATGTGTCTGCATCGAGTAATTGTCTGTGGCCCCCTCCCAGTCAGGGGGAGTGATGAGCTCTACAGCAGTCTCACAACTCAATCGCTGGTTGAAAACTGTTTTCTGCCCCTCCCAAAAGACAGCATTTGTAGATAATTGGCCCTCTTTTTGGGACTCACCCAAAAGCCTGGCCTGCTGAGGAGTGACGGACTCCATCCTTGCTGGAGGGGTGCTCTCATCTTATCTATGAACATAGACAGGGCTCTAACTCCTCTAGCTCCACAATGAGATGCAGGCCAGGCAGCAGGCTGTTAGCCAGCCTGCCAGCTTAGTGAAGTCTGCCACTAGCACAGTCAGTGTAGTCAGCTCAGCTATCCCCATTGAGACCGTGTCTGTGCCCCGATCTAGGTTGAGCAAAACAAAACATGGCGGTGTTTGCCTTAGCAATCTCACTGGAATAAAGACCTCCTCCATTCCTGTCCTTATTGAAAGCGATTGTGATATCTCACATATCAAAATAGTTTTACTTATTGTTAGATCCCTCACTTCCAAGGCAGTCATAGTCAATGAACTAGTCACTGATCATAATCTTGATGTGATTGGCCTGACTGAAACATGGCTTAAGCCTGATGAATTTACTGTGTTAAATGAGGCCTCTCCTCCTGGTTACACTAGTGATCATATATCCCGCAAAGGCGGAGGTGTTGCTAACTTTTATGACAGCAAATTCCAATGAAAAAAAATGACTGCGTTTTAGTCTTTTTAGTTTCTAGTCATGAAATCTATGCAGCCAACTCAATCACTTTTTATAGATACAGTTTACAGGCCTCCTGGGCTATATACAGCAATCCTCCCTGAGTTCCATGAATTCCTATTGGACCTTGTAGTCATGGCAGCTAATAGTCACAGTTTTGGTCACTTAAATATTCACATGGAAAAGTCCACAGAGCCATTCCAAAAGGCTTTCGGAGCCATCATCGACTCAGTGGGTTTTGTCCAACATGTCTCTGGACCTACTCATTGCCACAGTCATACCCTGGATCTAGTGTTGTCCCGTGGAATAAATATTGTGGATCTAAATGTAGTTCCTCGTAATCCTAGACTATCGGACCATCATTTTATTATGTTTGCAATCGCAACAAATATTCTGCTAAGGCCCCAACCAAGGATCATCAAAAGCCATGCTATAAATTCTCAGAAAACCCAAAGATTCCTAGGTCCCCTTGCAGACTCCCTCCGCCTACCCAATGACGTCGGAGTACGGTTAACCACCTAACTGAGGATCTTCATTTAACCTTGCGTAATACCCTAGGTGCAGTCGCACCCCTAAAAACAAAAACATTTGTCACAAGAAATTTGCTTACTGGTAAACAGAAAATTGGAACGGAAATGGCGCTCCACCAAACTGGAAATCTTCCGACTAGCTTGAAAAGACAGTACTGTGTAATATCGAAAAGCCCTCACTTCTGCTCGATCATCCTATTTTTCCAACCTAATTGAGGAGAATAAATATATTTTTGATACTGTCACAAAGCTAATTAAAAAGCAGCATTCAACAAGAGAGGATAGCTTTCACTTCAGCAGTGATAAATTCATGAAATTCTTCGATGAAAATATCATGATCATTAGAAAGCAAATTACGGACTCCACTTTGAATCTGTGTATTCCAACTAAACTATTGAAAGAGCTACAGTACTTCCTGTGCTTGGCCCTCCTATGTTGAACAGAATAAATGGCTCCCTATCGACCGGATGTACTCCAAACTCAATAAAAGTGGCAGTAATAAAACCTCTCTTGAAAAAGCCAAACCTTGACCCAGAAAATGTAAAAAACTATTGGCCTATATCAAATCTCCTATTTCTCTCTCAAAAAATTGAAAAAGCTGAAGACAAATGATGTATACGAAATGCTTCAGTCTGGTTTTAGACCTCATTATAGCACTGAGACTGTCCTCATGCTCCTAGACCTTAGTGCTGTTTTTGACACCATCGATCACCACATTATTTTGGAGAGATTAGAAACCCTAATTGGTCTTCACGGACAAGTTCTTGCCTGGTTTAGATCTTATCTGTAGGAAAGATATCAGTTCGTCTCTGTGGATTGTTTGTCCTCTGACAAATCAATTGTACATTTCGGTGTCCCTCAAGGTTCATTCAGAAACACAATGTCAACTTTCACTGCTATGCGGATGATAAACAGTTGTACATTTTGATGAAACATGGTGAAGCCCCAAAATTGCCTACCCTGGAAGCCTGTGTTTCAGACATAAGGAAGTGGATGGCGGCAAATGTTTTACTTTTCAACTCAGACAAAACAGAGATGCTAGTTCTAGGTCCCAAGAAACAAAGAGATCTGCTGTTGGATCTGACAATTAATCTTGATGGTTGTACAGTCGTCTCAAATAAAACTGTGAAGGACCTTGGCATTACTCTGGACCCTGATCTCTCTTTTGACGAACATATCAAGAATATTTCAAGGACAGCTTTTTTACATCTTCGTAACGTTGCTAAAATCTGAAACTTTTTTCCCAAAAATTATGCAGAAAAGTTAATTCATGCTTTTGTCACTTTTAGATTAGACTACTGCAATGCTCTACTCTCCGGCTACCAGGATAAAGCACTAAGTAAACTTAATGCTTAGTGCTAAACACGGCTACTAGAATCCTGACTAGAACCAAAAGATTTGATCATGTTACTCCAATGCTAGCCTTTCTATATTGGCTTCCTGTTAAGGCTAAGGCTGAGGTTTTACTGCTAACCTACAAAGCATTACATGTGCTTGCTCCTACATATTTTTCCGATTGGTCCTGCCGTACATACCTACAAGTACACTATGGTCACAAGACGCAGGCCTTCTTATTGTCCCTAGAATTTCTAAGCAAACAGCTGTAGGCAGGGCTTTCTCCTACAGAGCTCCATTTCTATGGAATCGTCTGCCTATCCATGTGAGAAACGTAGACTCGGTCTCGACCTTTAAGTCTTTACTGAATACTCATCTCTTCAGTAGGTCCTATGATTCAGTGTAATCTGGCCCAGGGGTGCGAAGATGAACGGCTAGACACTGGAGCGACGAAGTGCTATTGCTGTATCTTCCTGGCCGGCTCCCCTTTCTCTGCTGGCCACTGACCTTATTACGCGGGCTGAGTCACTGGCTTACTAGTGCTCTTCCATGCCGTCCCTAGGAGGGGTGCGTCACTTGAGTGGGTTGAGTCAAAGACGTGGTCTTCCTGGCCGGTTTTGTGCCACCTCGGGCTTGTGCGGTGGATGAGACCTTCGTGGCCTATACTTAGCCTTGTCTCAGGGTAGTCAGTTGGTGGTCTGTGCTTTGGCAAAGTGGGTGGGGTTATATCCTGCCTGGTTGGCCCTGTCTGGGGGTGTCATTGGACGGAGCCACAGTGTCCCCCGACCCACCCGTCTCAGTCCCCAGTATCTAAGCTACAATAGTCTATGTGCCGGGGGACTAGGGTCAGTCTATTTGGTGTAATTCTCCTGTCTTATCTGGTGTCCTCTGTGAATTTAAGTATGCTCCCTCTAATTCTCTCTCTCTCCCTCCCCTCCTGGTGGACCTGAGCCCTAGAGTCATGCTTCAGGACTACCTGGCCTGGAGACTTCTGGCTGTCCCCAGTCCACCTGGTTGTGCTGCTGCTCCAGTTTCAATTGTTCTGCCTGTGACTAGGGAAACCTGACCTGTTCACTAGACGTGCTGCCTTGTCCAGCTGGGCGTGCTACCTTGTCCAGCTACCTGCTGTTTTCGACTCTCACTCCCTCTCTACCGCACATTCTGTCTCAACCTCTGAATCCTCGGCTATGAAAAGCCAACTTTCCATTTTGTATTTTTTATAAATTTGCAAAAATGTTTCAAAAACAGTTTTTCCTTTGTCACTATGGGGTATTGTGTGTAGATTGATGAATAAGACAAAAAACGATATAATCCATTTTAGAATAAGGCTGTAGCATAAAAAATTGTGGAAAAAGTAAAGTGGTCTGAATACTTTCCGAATGCACTGTATTAGTATCTCAGAAATACATTTGCATTGGTAACTATAGCCTAATGTTAGCTAGCTAACTCCTGAGGTACTGACCTGTTGCACCCTCTACAACCACTGTGATTATTATTTGACCCTGCTGGTCATCTATGAACGTTTGAATATCTTGAAGAACAATCTGGCCTTAAATGGCCATGTACTCCTATAATCTCCACCTAGGCACAGCCAGCAGAGGACTGGCCACCACTCAGAGCCTGGTTGCTCTCTAGGTTTCTTCCTATGGAGTTATTCCAAGCTACCGTGCTTCTACATCTGCATTGCTTGCTGTTTTGGATTTTAGTCTGGGTTTCTGTATAGCACTTAATCACATCTGCTGATGTAAAAAGGGCTTTATAAATACATTTGATTGATTAAAACTAACCAACTAAGTGCATTCAGTGCATTCGTAAAGTATTCAGACCACTTGACTTTTTCCACAATTTGTTATGCTATAGCCTTATTCTAAAATTGATTAAATTGTTTTTTTAAATTCTTCATCAATCTACACACAATACCCCATAATTGACAAAGCAAAAACGTTTTTTATAAATTTTAGCAAATTTATAAAAAATACAAAACAGAAATATCACATTTACATAAGTATTCAGACCTTTTACTCAGTACTTTGTTGAAGCACCTTTGGCAGTGATTATAGCCTTGAGTCTTCTTCAGTATGACGCTACAAGCTTGGCACACCTGTATTTGGGGAGTTTATCCCATTATTCTCAGCAGATCCTCTCAAGCTTTGTCAGGTTGGATGGGGAGTGTCGCTGCACAGCTATTTTTAGGTCTCTCCAGAGATGTTCGATCGGGGTCCAGTCCATGCTCTGGCTGGGCCACTCAAGTACATTCAGAGAATTGTCCCGAAGCCACTCCTGCGTTGTCTTGGCTGTGTGCTTAGGGTTGTTGTTCTGTTGGAAGTTGAACCTTCGCCCCCAGTCTAAGGTCCTGAGCGCTCGGGACTAGATCTCTCCGTAGGATCTTTCCCTTGATCCTGACTAGTCTCCCAGTCCCTGCCACTGAAAAAAATCCCTACAGCATGATGCTGCCACCACCATGCTTCACCGTAGGGATGGTGTCAGGTTTCCTCCAGACTTGACGCTTGGCATTCAGGCCAAAGAGTTCAATCTTCGTTTCATCAGACCAGAGAATCTTGTTTCCCATGGTCTGAGAGTCCTTTAGGTGCCTTTTGGCAAACTTAAAGCAGGCTGTCATTTTACTTAGGAGTGGCTTCTGTCTGGCCACTCTACCATAAAGGCCTGATTGGTGGAGTGCTGCATAGATGGTTATCCTTCTGGAAGATTCCTCCAAATAGCCACAGAGAAACTCTGGATTTCTGTCAGAATGACCATCGGTTTCTTGGTAACCTCCCTAACCAAGGCCCTTCTCCCCCTGTTGCTCAGTTTGGCCAGGCGACCAGGTCTAGGAAGAGTCTTGGTGGTTCCAAACTTCTTCCATTTAAGAATGATGGAAGCCACTGTGTTCTTGGGACCTTCAATGCTGCAGAATGGTTTTGGTACCCTTCCCCAGATCTGTGCCTTGACACAATCCTGTCTTGGAGCTCTACAGACAATTCCTTTGGCCTCATGGCTTAATTTTTGCTCTGACATGCACTGTCAACTGTGGGACCTTATTTAGACAGTTGTGTGCCTTTCCAATCAATTGACTTTACCACAGGTGGACTCCAATCAAGCTGTAGGAACATCTCAAGGATGATCAGTGGAATCAGGATGCATCTGAGCTCAATTTATAGTCTCATAACAAAGGGTCTGAATACTTATGTAAATAAGCTATTTCCGTTTTTTTTATTTTGAATGCATTTGCAAAAATATCTAAAAACCAGTTTTTTCTTTATCATTATGGGGTATTGTGTGTAGATTGATGAGGGACTTAAAACATATATATTTTAGAATAAGGCTGTAATGTAACAAAATGTGGCAAAAGTGAAGTGGTCTGAATACTTTCTGAATGTACTACAATATTACTACCTAGATCATACATGTAACGTTAGCTAGCAGGCCAGCCAGCTAACATTACCTAGCTAGCTAACAGTATGCTTTAACTTGCGATGAAAACAACTTTCTGACAAAATTTGAAACTGATAATATCTGAAAATATTGCTAGACTGTTACATATTTATATGGATGGATGCTTCTCCCTCTCTATCATGGATGCCATGGTTGCCCTTAGTTTGAAGATGTAATCCAGAGACAGGTTTAACAACAGCCTTCTGTGTTCTCTTTTCCACACCATCTGCATTTGCAATCATACTCTGCTTACACTGGGAATTCCACTGATTTCAAAACTCGGTCAACTTCTTCCATTACAACAACACTATTGATCACTGTTTTTTCCCCATCAATGTTATCAGAAGATTCTACAATAGCTGGTTCAATTAAAATAGTTTTACCTAAATCAGGGATTTCCTCATCGTCTGATTCATTTTCAGAGTCAGAGAGAGTCAGCATGGTACGATCGTCCTCCAGAAAGTAGTCCATCACAACTTTTCCCCACTGATCTTTGTCGATAGCGCCTGCTAAATTCAAGCCAGCAATGTTGAGAGCACTAGCAACACTTTTGCAGTTCTTCATGATAATTTTAGCAAGGATTATCTACACTTACTGAGCAGCTCATGTTATAGACTGAAGCATGCTACATAGCAGACCAATCCGAACTCATCTCTCGGCATGTCCAGCCCATCCATTATCTCAGCCAATCATGGCTTGGTTGAAGGTTCCTGTATTTTTTCGTGGCTAGATCAGCTATGCTCGTAATTTAACAAGTGTATTCGTATTTACAGATGGCATGCATGTGTGTTATTAAGGTACATGAAAGTTCACATGTTCTAGAAGGCATTTCTGCAACAAAAAAAATGCATTTTGATTAAAATCATTTTTTTACGTTCAAATGCCTCTCATGTGAAGTAGTGACGTGCACCATACGCCTAGCTTCCTTCAGAAATCATGTTAACCACTATTTTTGAACACAGAATGAGTCCATGGAACTTATTATGAGATTCGTTAAGCACAAGTTTACTCCTAAACATTTTTAGGCTTGCCATAACAAAAGGGTTGAACACTTATTGACTCAAGACATTTCAGCTTAAAATGTTTTATGCATTTCTAAAATGTTCTACAAACAAAATGCCACTTTGACATTATGGGGTATTGTGTGTAGATCAGTGACACAAAATCTCAATTTAATCAACTTTAAATGCAGGCTGTAACACAACAAAATGTAGAGGGGTGTGAATACTTTACTACGCACCCTTGTACCCCCTATGGGCAAGTCACCTCTGTGACACACACACACACACACACACACACACACACACACACACACACACACACACACACACACACACACACACACACACACACACACACACACACACACACACACACACACACACACACACACACACACACACAGTCTGACAGATACAGTTTGGGGTGGTTGGAAGGCTCTTCAATAAATAATATATGACTGCAGACTTGCAAGCTACTTTCAAAGTACAGATTTATAGCAATGTGCTAATAATGGTATTAAGTATTTTCTGCAACATTGCACATTCGCCAAAGCAGTGTTTAGACCCAACTTACTTTGTAGTGACCTTATAGTTGAGGCTCATAAATATCTGTACAATTGTGTTTTCAATGTCCTTGGAGACATCTGTGTTTGCAGTAATGAAACTTCAAACCTTGATGAGAGAGTATGGAATGCCACTGGAGGAGTTTTCATTGGATATTACTTTGTTTTTAAGGGAATTTCTATTTGTTATATTTTACTTTCATTTGTTCCTGCTTCTCCTACTTGAGCCAATGCAGTCGCTGATTGGAATATACCTATTTCACTTTTGCATTTAAAAAAAACGAATGACCACCGCTGCACATGCTAAAACTTTTTTTAACAGATTAAATTATATTATTTAGAATGAACAGCCAGCTCATGAACAAACAAGTGCACCAGGGAGAACGCAACAAGCATGCAGATGCAATAAGTGAAAACACATGATCTAAATATGGATAGCTAGCTAACATAATGAGACATTCTGAAATAACTTCATATTTCCGACTTAGATATTCTTTTAGAAATACTTGAAATTGGCATGGGAGCTAGCTAACTAGCTACAAGCTAGCTATAGCTTGCTAGCTGCTTATCAAAGATAGAATACTGTTTAATTTGACAATAAAATCAACCAAACTATTTCTCAATGTTTCTCAAAATTACTGTAACTGGGTAATTCATTTGATCGTGCTTTGCTACGCATCCGGTTTTATGCTGTTTTTGTCCACACAACATGTCGCCCTGTCACCTACATAACCTGATGACCACAGTGGGGGGAAACAATAAAATTGGCCACCGTCATGCTTTTTTGTCCTACCAGATCTTTGATGAGAAGGTTCTAGAGAGTGTATCCCTCTGTCCTTCGACTCTTGTTGGATGTAGATGTCCGGTTTATCAGGTCCCAGGCTCCCATGAATTGTTTTTTTTTGGTAAAAAAAAAAAGATAAAATAGTACAGATAAAAAAACTGGTACAAACGGTGTGCAAGTGAGGTTGGAAGCCCAAATATAAGTTTTAAAAAAGTTGGGAAAACTAGTATGATTATTACGATATGACTGTTATGATAATTTTTTTTGCAAGTTAATTATAATTAGCTTTTTACTTTAGTGCCATCTGAACCTGATAGAGCAGATCGCGTCTCACATGCGGTACCAAGCCATCTGGGGCGAGAGACTCATTGGGAGGGAGACTAGAGCAGACCTAGAAGTTCTGACTGAGCGCACATTTGAGCGCCCCAGGACAGTCCATTTACTTTGTGCTGCTATAATTTATTCTATGAAATCCTGCAATTTCATTGGGGCAGTGCCACCTCATAGCAAATAGCTGGCAAAACAATCCAAACAATGTTCGCATGGCCTATGCACCCGCAGAGCTGCTGGCAGTTACTACTCTGATGGGCAGAGTAGTAACTGAATAGCTTGTTTTAAACAATAACAATTTGAACAGGAAAATGTGCACATCTAACACACTTTTAAAAGCTTTTGAAACATAATCCTTAAATTATATATTCTTATATTATATTTTTATAAAACATATTTGTAAAAAAATTATTGACCTATCGCAAGCGGGTTGCCGCCCCTAACACCCTAATGGGCAGGCCGCCAATGGTCATAACTATTGATGAGGGAGTCATTAGGTACATTTCCACAATGGGTGGAGAAAAAAATGTATTCATGAATTCCATTTAAACTGATTCATTACTGCAAGTTATCGCAAAGACACTTGTTGCTCTGAGACTAATTCATTTAGGTGTGGAAGTCACAGAGCTGCCATAGGGATGCGGCCTTAATCGACAGCAAAGTTGGCATCGTTTGTGCTGTATTGATATATTTCATAGGTAGCACCTAACTAGGACCCAGAGATTTCCCTGGCCAGTTCACGTGAGCAGTATAACATCCTTGCCCTATTGATTGGATAGGACAGACATTTGACATATTTTGCTGAAGTTCATAGCAATTACTTTGCTCTATAATACAGTACATCCTGTTATAAGAGGCATATTGACACACTTATTGGTTGGTTTTTATTGTAGGTGTCGGTTAGGTTATTGATTGAAAAATGCAATTGTTTATTTGTAGGAGTAGGAAGTCAAAGTATTTTCCCATACAGCTGCAGTGTTATTTTACCTTATGATGCTGGCTGTTGCTGTCCATGTTGAAGTGGGTGTATTAGAGAGGCCAGGGTCAGGTTGAAAATGACTCTACTCTCTTACCGTTGCATTGAAAAGTGCTTGCTATTTCTGACTGAGTTAAAAGTCAACAAGGTAACAGCACTCGCACCTGGATGTTTTGATTATTTAATGGCTCAATTTAAGGTTTGTATTATGTCATAGACTGGGCTTTACTCTACGTTTTGACATGTATGTTCTTTATGATCTATTTTGGGCCAATACACAGACATATATGTAAGCACGCACATATGCATGCATGCAGTGGTACTGTAGGACAATGCAAAGAAAGAGACTTGAATCTGAAGGATTTAAATGTCATCAACAAGAGACATGATAATAATAATTTGCACCCACAAGGAGTGGGATCACGGCGTAGGGTGGCCATTGTACAGCGCCCCTGGAGCACTTTTGGTTAAGTGCCTTGCTCAAACACACAGCAATAGATTTTCTTGTTCACCTTGTCAGTTACTGAACCCACGCTCTAAACTCCAGGCTACCTGCCGCTCTAACATGAGATAGCAGAATCAGTAGGGATGAGTTCCAACGACTGTCATATGGAGAATAAGGCAGCTGAATGAATGAATGAGAAGAGAGCGAGAAGACAAGTTGACAGAAGGTGTGTGTGTGTGTGTGTGTGTGTTACCTCTTTAAAGAACTCCTCCATGTCATGGATAATGGATAAATGCTTAGCTTAACTTTGTCCCGTCTTTCACACTATGAAGCCAATGCTAATTTGCATTGTCAAGGTGCGGAGGAGGATTCATCTGTCACAGAATCCGATGGGCAGATATCCACATGCAGGTCGCTCCACAGAAACACACCTGCCACTGCACTACACCACAGCTATTCATCCTAGGTAATTAAGAAGGACAACACATTAATCGCAGTTATGTTGACTATCAATCATGCTGTACAGTAGGTCTTTGAGACTGACACTGGTTGTTTGGGAGATAAATGATGAACGCTTTGTGGATGCCTTTGAACCTGAAGCCTGGATCTCTTGTTGGGAACATTTTCTGTGCTTTATACTTCTTAGGATGGTTCAACATAGTACAAAGCTGTTCTTTTGATTTTTGGATATTGTTTTTGTCTGTCTGGATTCATATATCGGCGCATCTGTTTACGGATGTCAGAATATTAAGTCTCACAGCTGTATTTGTAATAGCAACCCTGGTTGACTGCCTAATGCTTGACTACCAGCATTTCTTATAGAATATTGGATCGAAAATATGAACCCTGGTTGGCAAAACAATTAAGTGAGTAGTGAGAGAGGGAAATAAAGGACACATTTATTTGTGTGTTCATAAGCACTGAAGTGCTTGAGGTCTATGTATAAATAAATACATTTAACTTTACAGCCTTCGCTCACCTCTCACTGAATGCCGAAAGCGCAGCTCTAAAAATATGTTATTTGTTTTCCTTGAGAAACATTCATGCCTGCTTTCTTTACCATCTAGTTATTTTCCAGCACAACCCCCGAATGATCCCCAGGAGTCTCTCATTAACATATTTTTGGGTCATTACTTGATCCAGATTTTTATGCAAATGTTTTTTTTTTTTTACATTTTTACCATAGACAAAGTGTACAGTCGTGGCCAAAAGGTTTGGAGAATGACACAAATATTTATGTCCACAAAGTTTGCTGCTTCAGTGTCTTTTGATATTTTTGTCAGATGTTACTGTGGAATACTGAAGTATAATTATAAGCATTTCATAAGTGTCAAAGGCTTTTATTGACAATTGCATGAAGTTGATGCAAACAGTCAACATTTGCAGTGTTGACCCTTCTTTTTCAAGACCTCTGAAATCCACCCTGGCATGCTGTCAATTAACTTCTGGGCCACATCCTGACTGATGGCAGCCCCTTCTTGCATAATCAATGCTGGGAGTTTGTCAGAATTTCTGGTGTTTTGTCTGTCTACCCGCCTCTTGAGGACTGACCACAAGTTCTCAATGGGATTAAGGTCTGGGGAGTTTCCTGGCCATGGACCCAAAATATAGATGTTTTGTTCCCTTAGCCACTTAGTTATCACATTTGCCTTATGGCAAGGTGCTCCATCATGCTGGAAAAGGTGTTGTTCGTCACAAAACTGTTCCTGGATGGTTGGGAGAAGTTGCTCTCGGAGGATGTGTTGGTACCATTATTTTTTCATGGCTGTGTTCTTAGGCAAAATTGTGAGTGAGCCCATTCCCTTTAGCTGAGAAGCAACCACACACGAATGGTCTCAGGATGCTTTACTGTTGGCATGACACAGGACTGATGGTAGCGTTCACCTTGTCTTCTCCGGACAAGCTTTTTTCCGGATGCCCCAAACAATCGGAAAGGGGATTCATCAGAGAAAATGACTTTACCCCAGTCCTCAGCAGTCCAATCCCTGTACCTTTTGCAGAATATCAGTCTGTCCCTGATGTTTTTTCCTGGAGAGAAGTAGCTTCTTTGCTGCCCTTCTTGACATGCAGATGCACTCACACCTGCCTGCTGCCATTCCTGAGCAAGCTCTGTACTGGTGGTGCCCCGATCCCGCAGCTGAATCAACTTTAGGAGACGGTCCTGGCGCTTGCTGGACTTTGTTGGGCGCCAAGAAACCGCTCTCCTTGAAGTTTTTGAAGATCTGATAAATGGTTGATTTAGGTGCATCTTACTGGCAGCAGTATCCTTGCCTTTGAAGCCCTTTTTGTGCAAAGCAATGATGATGGCATGTGTTTCCTTGCAGGTAACCATGGTTGACAGAGGAAGAACAATGATTCCAAGCAACACCCTCCTTTTGAAGCTTCCAGTCTGTTATTCGAACTCAATCAGCATGACAGAGTGATCTCCAGCCTTGTCCTGGTCAACACTCACACCTGTGTTAACGAGAGAATCACTGACATGATGTCACCTGGTCCTTTTGTGGCAGGGCTGAAATGCAGTGGAAATGTTTTTAGGGGATTCAGTTAATTTGCATGGCAAAGAGGGACTTTGCAATTAATTGCAATTCATCTGATCACTCTTCATAACATTCTGGAGTATATGAAAATTGCCATAATTCAAACTGAGGCAGCAGACTTTGTGAAAATCAATATTTGTCTCATTCTCAAAACTTTTGGCCACGACTGTAGTCCAAGGGATACTTTAGATTCATATTTTAGTAGAAGGTTACCTGCTGGCCTCCCTGAATAACTTGTATGTAACATCTTAGCAGAAGGGTGAGCCACTTCTGACAGAGATAGTATCTTTCTCTGGGATATTGCAGTGTCTATAATTTCAACATTTGCTTGGTGCAGATAATTTCTTAATGTGAGAGTTGGAGTGAATCTCCTGGACACTGATAAACAATGCTGTCAATCAAAGGGCGGCAGGTAGCCTAGTGGTTAAAGCGTTGGGCCAGTAACCGAAAGGTTGCTAGGTTGAATCCCCGAGCTGTCGTTCTGTCGTTCTACCCCTGAACAAGGCAGTTAACCCACTGTTCCTAGGCCGTCATTGTAAATAAGAATTTGTTCTTAACTGACTTACCTAGTTAAATAAAAAAAAGATGGTCATTATTTGAGTTTAGTTAAATTTGTCCCACTTTATTTGGATAGTCTGGATTATCCATCTGTAGATGCTCTACAGATGTTCTTACTATCAACAAACTGTCTGTTGATGAGCAACTGTTTTCTAATGTTATGGTTAGGTTTAGAATAAGGGTTAGGATAAAGGTTAAGTTTAGGACTAGGGCTTGGGTTAGGGTAAATTGTAAGTTTAGGTTTAGGGTTAATAGATAGATGGTTAGTTTAAATGTTACTGATAGTCTGTAGGTAGTCTGTAGAGCATTTACAGATGGACTATCCAAATACAGTGTAACCTGATCATTTTGACACCTTATTTACACTTTCAACACAGGTTGGGGTAAATGTATTCCGGACTGATATACAGATTAGTGATGTTGGGAGTGGTTGTAAAAAAAAATGGGAATGCTTCATCACTCTTATCTGCTTCAGAGCTTCAAAGTCAGACATTTTACTTGGGCATAGATGCCTAGTATAACTTTTGGCATATATCAATAAAACCCTGCTTTTCTGTAACTATTTTTATAATGTGAGCCGTAACTTGCCCTTGTCACAATGGCATTCCTTCAAACTACAGACAACAGAGACAGACACATTGGGGGATTGGTTCTGGCCAAGGTGTCATCTGTTTTATCTGTCAGAAAACCAGACTGGCACTGTGAACTACAGTCTGGAAAGGCCTCTGTATCTCTCAGATAGAGGGGCAAAATGGGCCAAGTGAATCACTGGAGTTGCTGATAACTTTCAAGTTCACTGCATTGAAGATGAATGGAGCCACTTGGGCCACTTCTTCATTCCACCCTGCCATGTTCTATAGAGAGCAGAAGCAAAACTCCCGGCATCGTCGTCAGCTTAAACAACTCTGCACAGAATATAAGTAATGTCAAATAGATTATTAAAATAGACGAGTAATCCTATCATCCATTGACATGACATGTTTGTTTTACCAAACATAACTAATCTAATTGATACAAATTAAGGCAATCACGTATTACAAATTCAGAACCATCACTTCCTTATTTTAACCAACAGTCCAGCAGGTTAGCGCTGGGCATTAGCATTGGCTAGGAACCAGGAAGTGGCCAGGGGAAGGTTTCTAAAAGTGCCAGCTGGCATGCTTCCTGTCCTGACTGATTCCCTAATGAGAGGAAGATGGAGAGGAACACTTGACCCCCGCTGCACACCACTTTACACATCAGCAGGATGCTTATTTAGAAGTGAGAGGTCATCAGAAGATTATAAAGTACATAGGGGAGAAAGAAGAAAATAGGAAGCCATTTAAAGCCATTTAAACAAAAAGAGGCTGCGGAATATTGGCACTGCTATGACTACTAATGGAAATATGGTGTCACTGTGTAGGGTCCACATTGTTCACCCCGATTGACTTTGAGATGAGGACTAATTAGCAGTGTTTTAGTACTGGACAGGGCCCATCATCGCTGCACTGTTAGAGATGGTTGCTATGGGGTTCAGACAAGAAATGGGGTGTCTCTCTCTCTGTCGCTCTCTCTCTCTCTCTCGCTCTCTCTCTCCCATTCTCTCTCTGAGAAGCCATCAATCCTGCCCAATAATCTAAAGGTCACTCCAGCTACCCAGCATACATACCGAGAGAGACAGGGGCAGAGGGCATATATAAACAATGAGGGGTGGAGAATAGAGGGGGGCAGTGGAAGGGAGAGACACACAGAAAGGGAGGGAGGAGATGGAGACATAAAAATAGAAGGATATATAGAGAGGAAGAGAAGAGAGGGATGATGAAATAAGATAAAAAGGACTATGAAAGCAAACGAGTGATAGAGAGACATCTGACATCACCTGGTTCTCTTAGCGGTCCATCACTTATTTCAGGGACATACTGTGTCCCTGTGTCCCATACTGTATACATATAGGGACATCTGCATTGTGCTCATGTACTATAGGTGGGACACAGACGGGGGGCAAACCACACACCACGTCCTCCTCCTTCGTCTCTTCTAGGAGAGAATGGGTCACTTCTGGGACTTCACACAGAGAGGGGAGAGTTCTACTTCATCCATCATAATTTAAGTGTGTGTGAGGCCCTTTCATATTCCACTAATTACAGTAACGACATAGAGTGCTCTGCAATCAGTCATTTTTATTTAAAAATGGTCAGGTTGGTACGTGAGTTTGAAGTGACATTTATTTCTTCTCTGCCTCTGGTATATTACCCAGACAACTGCCCCTCTCCTCTGTCTGTCCTGCTCCCTGCAGGGATCCAGGGATCAGTAATGAAGAAATTACATTTGTCTTTTCTCCCATCCGTCTTTGACCTTTTACCCCAATTTAATAGCTATTTCTCCCTTTTATGTTGTTCATTTACCATTACCCTACACTTGGACACATTCTACTTGACCTTTTTTTGTTCATTATTGGCAGTTGGCCCTTTAATAGACATACTGTATACATATTGGCTCGATTTTTCATCGGCCTTTATTGTGTAATGGAACAGATTCTATTGATCCATGCCCATGAGCGTCAATTGGGCATGGCAGGGTGTGGCAGGGCAGTCGCTGTCACGTCCTGACCATAGAGAGCTCTTGTTTTCTATGGTAGAGTAGGTCAGGGCATGACTGGGGTTTTTTCTAGTTATTATTTTCTATGTGGGGTTCTAGTTTAGTTTTTCTATGTATTGGGGATCATACTTAAGAAGCATTTTTTCCACCTGTGGGTTATGGGATATTGTTTATGTTTAGTTGCCTATTAGCACTGCATTGTCGTCATGGTTCGTTTATTCTTTATTGTTTTGTATTTTTGTTAAGTCGCCATAACAGTCGCCGTAACCTAGCTCAACACCAACAATTTAAAATAGGCTACAAAATGATTCCAATCCCTATTAAGAGGCAAATTCAGTTTAGCCGTATTTGTAGGCTGACTTTAGGACCATGTGGATGCCTGGGAGCTTGTCGCTCAGTTACAGTATGTATAGAGCCATGTCATTGTGGAATGCTCTGCCACCAGAGGTTACTCAGGCAAAAAGCAAGTTTAGCTTTAAAAAACAAATATAAGCAGTGTATCACAGTGCCTCTCCTCTCTCTAGAGATATAGTTTAACTGTACTGTATATAAGAATATACATTTTATTTATGAATAGTGTGTAAATAGTATTTTTTGTTGTTGTCTCTTACTGTTTTTCCAATATATAACTCTTATCTTTTAATTTAATGTAATATCTTATGTTGTTATTGTCTATTACTGCTTTGTCATGTATTTGTATGTTTTATGTGGAGCCCAGGAAGAGTAGCTGCTGCTTGTGCTGTAGATAATGGGGATCATAATAAACTAAACAAGCACTGACTAAGCTTCAGGGAACAACACAAAGAGTAGATTACTTTGTAGATGGCTTTGGCTGTACTAGGTGACTGCTGATTGACTTGACATGAAACTAAAATAGAGTTTTAGTGTGCTGAGCTATTGCATAGCAGCTATTTCTTGTATAACATGTGTTTGTAGAATGTTAAGTTCCCTATTGACTGAGGTGAACGAAGCTACAGCAACAAGGTGATAACGGCTGGAGTCAATTTAGCTTGTTTTTGCTGTTCTCAAAATTGCATTTTAGAGTTTACTGTCCGTGCCCAGTATGGAATGGTCCATTCTGGTCATTAATGTTGGGGTCCTCCTAGCATACTGTTTGAACCCCTTTATAAAGCACTAAGCCAGCCTGTCTCCACTAAGCTCTGCAATTTTGGCTTTGTTTCAGACGATCCACTGTTCTGCTTCACTACAGAAATTACATGGGAGTTCACGCCCCCTCAGGCTTTCACACACAAATCCAGAGCTTAGCATTCACCTC